>NW_028319177.1:0-351100 GCF_062004578.1 Staurois parvus | reverse complement strand
CTTGAAATGCTTCTTACGAAGCCACTCCTTCGTTGCCCGGGTGGTATGTTTGGGATCATTGTCATGTTGGAAGACCCAGCCACGTTTCATCTTCAATGCCCTTGCTGATGGAAGGAGGTTTGCACTCAAAATCTCACGATACATGGCCCCATTCATTCTGTCCTGTACATGGATCAGTCGTCCTGGTCCCTTTGCGGAGAAACAGCCCCAAAGCATGATGTTGCCACCCCCATGCTTCACAGTAGGTATGGTGTTCTTTGGATGCAACTCCGCATTCTCTCTCCTCCAAACACGACGAGTTGTGTTTCTACCAAACAGTTCTATTTTGGTTTCATCTGACCATATGACATTCTCCCAATCCTCTTCTGGATCATCCAAATGCTCTCTAGTACACCTCAGACGGGCCCCGACATGAACTGGCTTAAGCAGGGGGACACGTCTGGCACTGCAGGATCTGAGTCCCTGGCGGCGTAGTGTGTTACTGATGGTAGCCTTTGTTACGTTGGTCCCAGCTCTCTGCAGGTCATTCACTAGGTCCCCCCGTGTGGTCCTGGGATTTTTGCTCACCGTTCTTGTGATCATTTTGACCCCACGGGGTGAGATCTTGTGTGAAGCCCCAGATGGAGGGAGATTATCAGTGGTCTTGTATGTCTTCCATTTTCTAATTATTGCTCCCACAGTTGATTTGTTCACACCAAGCTGCTTGCCTATTGCAGATTCAGTCTTCCCAGCCTGGTGCAGGTCTACAATTTTGTTTCTGGTGTCCTTCGACAGCTCTTTGGTCTTCACCATAGTGGAGTTTGGAGTGTGACTGTTTGAGGTTGTGGACAGGTGTCTTTTATACTGATAACAAGTTCAAACAGGTGCCATTGATACAGGTAATGAGTGCAGGACAGAGGAGCCTCTTAAAGAAGAAGGTCCAGGTCTGTGAGAGCCAGAAATCTTGGTTGTTTGTAGGTGACCAAATACTTATTTTCCACCATAATTTGCAAATAAATTCTTTCCAGATCAGCCAATGTGATTGTCTGGATTTGTTTTCTCATTTTGTCTCTCATAGTTGAGGTCTCCCTATGATGCCAATTACAGGCCTCTCTCATCTCTGTAAGTGGGAGAACTTGTACAATTGGTGGCGGACTAAATACTTTTTTGCCCCACTGCATATATACAGTGAGGAACAGAAGTATTTGAACACCCTGCAATTTTGCAAGTTCTCCCACATAGAAATCATGGAGGGGTCTGAAATTCACATTGTAGGTGCAGTCCCACTCTGAGAGACAGACTTTAAAAAACAATTCAGGAAATCCCATTGTATGATTTGTAAAGAATGTATTTGTCTCGCACTGCTGAACAGAAGTATTTGAACCCCTGAGAAACAGCAAGAATTCTGGCTCTCAAAGACCTGTTACTGCGCCTTTAAAAAGTCCACCTCTACTCCACTCATTAATCTAACTTAGTAGCACCTGTCTGAGCTCTTTAAAGACACCTGTCCACCCCACAGTCAGTCAGACGCCAACTACTACCATGGGCAAGACCAAAGAGCTGTCAAAAGACACCAGAGACAAAATTGTGGACCTCCAGAAGGCTGGAAAGGGCTACGGGGCAATTGCCAAGCAGCTTGGTGAAAAAAGATCAACTGTTGGAGCAATTGTTAGACAATGGAAGAGGCTAAAGACGACTGTCAGTCTCCCTCGGACTGGGGCTCCATGCAAGATCTCACCTCGTGGGGGATCACTGATGATAAGAAAGGTGAGGAATCAGCCCAGGACTACAAGGGAGGAGCTGGTCAATGACATGAAGAGAGCTGGGACCACAGTTTCAAAGGTCACTGTCGGTAGAACACTACGCCGTCATGGTTTCAAATCATACATTGCACGGAAGGTTCCCCTGCTCAAGTCATCACATGTCCAGGCCCGTCTGAAGGTTCCCCTGCTCCAGTCATCACATGTCCAGGCCCATCTGAAGGTTCCCCTGCTCCAGTCATCACATGTCCAGGCCCGTCTAAAGTTTGCCAATGACCATCTGGATGATCCAGAGGAGGCATGGGAGAAAGTCATGTGGTCAGATGAGACCAAAGTAGAACTTTTTGGTCTAAACTTCACATGTCGTGTTTGGAGGAAAAAGAAGGATGAGTTACATCCCAAGAACACCATCCCTACTGTGAAGCATGGGGGTGGTAACATCATGCTTTGGGGGTGCTTTTCTGTGAAGGGGACAGGACGACTGCACTGTATTAAGGAGAGGATGAATGGGGCCATTTATTGTGAGATTTTGAGCAACAACCTCCTTCCCTCAGTCAGAGCATTGAAGATGGGTGGTGGCTGGGTCTTCCAACATGACAACGACCCGAAGCACACAGCCAGGAGAACCAAGGAGTGGCTCCGTAAGAAGCATATCAAGGTTCTGGAGTGGCCTAGCCAGTCTCCACACCTAAATCCAACAGAACATCTTTGGAGGGAACTGAAATTCTGTGACAGCCCCAAAACCTGACAGATCTGTGTGGAGGAGTCGGCCAAAATCCCTGTTGCAGTGCAAACCTGGTCAAGAACTACAGGAAATGTTTGACCTCTGTAATTGCAGACAAAGGCTTCTGTACCAAATATTAACACGGATCTTCTCAGGGGTTCAAATACTTCTGTTCAGCAGTGCAAGACAAATAAATTCTTTAAAAATCATACAATGTGATTTCCTGAATTTTTTTTTAAATTCTGTCTCTCAGAGTGGGAATGCACCTACAATGTGAATTTCAGACCCCTCCATGATTTCTAAGTGGGAGAACTTGCAAAATCGCAGGGTGTTCAAATATTTTGTTCCTCACTGTATATATATATATATATACATACATATACTAGATTGTAAGCTCCAAGGAGCAGGGCCCTTGATCCCCTCATGTTTTGCATTGTATTGGTATTGTTCTGTCACATGTTCTGCCCCCCTTTGTAATGTACAGCGCTGAGCCAACTATTGGCGCTTTATAAATACTGTATAATAATAATAATAATAATATACGACGTGTATCAATTAGTGAAAAAATTGCCAAATCAACTAATAACCAAGTGATTTCATGCAAAAAAATCCTCAGACAATTATATGTGAATACAATAATACACTCCAACCGTGATGGTGATTATAATTAGAAACAACTAATACTAGTTAAATACGACCTTTAAAATAATTATAAGGAACTAAATCGAAACCGTGTAAAAAACATATATATCTCTCTCTGTACATATCCATGCAGTGTAAATAATATATAAAATCACACGTGCATATAGTGAACATACTATAGTGAAACCACAATAAAGAAATAACTTAATCAGTAAAAAGGTGCACTCACATTTGAACAGTAGCAGTCATGGTTCCAACCCCATGCTTTCAGATGAGGGAAAAAATGTATGGGTGTACAACAGGTGTACCAAGATGGCCACTACGCCGGAAGTGCGTCACTACGTTGGCCTGAGAAGGATCCAGTAAAGCGCTTTGACCCGCGAAGGTCGAAGTTATAAGGTGAGAGGCTTATCCAGACGGTGGTCGGATTGTCTTCTGTCAGCTTCCATATCCACTTGCACACAAATATCACCATGAGTGTGTGTCATCTAAATGCTACCATCGGCATATATTGGACTTTAAGAGCACAGATTAAGTTATTTCTTTATTGTGGTTTCACTATAGTATGTTCACTATATGCACGTGTGATTTTATATATTATTTACACTGCATGGATATGTACAGAGAGAGATATATATGTTTTTTACACGGTTTCGATTTAGTTCCTTATAATTATTTTAAAGGTCGTATTTAACTAGTATTAGTTGTTTCTAATTATAATCAACATCACGGTTGGAGTGTATTATTGTATTCACATATAATTGTCTGAGGATTTTTTTGCATGAAATCACTTGGTTATTAGTTGATTTGGCAATTTTTTCACTAATTGATACACTTCGTATATATATGTATATGCACTTGTTTATAATGTGAGTAGCGCTACATTGTTTTTCATCTATATGTTCATGGTAATCATTGGTATGTGATTTAATGTTAGCAGCTTCTCTTTAATATATAGAGTTGAACACTGGTGAGCACAGGAGGTTCACACCATTATCGTATCTTTCTGATGTCCCTGCGGGCACATTATCTCCCTGCCTGCAGATTCAGAGTGAAAGAAAAGTGCTTCCACACTTCTCCTATAAGCGGAGCCGCTCAGTGAGAGATCTTTCCCATCTCCTCATTGGCACACAGAGCAATAATAGTAATGCACAAGTGGGGATTAGGGTGCATTGGAGTGTGCAGGGGCGGACTGACCATTCGAGCACTCGGGCACCGCCCGAGGGCCCGGGGTTAGTAGGGGGCCCCATGAAATGCCCCTGGTACCTTTTTTACAGGCTTTTTTGAGTGTGGGCAAGGACACAGGGGCCCCATGATCCCCTATTGCCCAGGGGCCCCATGAGTTGTCAGTCTGCCCCTGGGGGTGTGTCAGGCACAACTGACACACCCTGTGCACACTGTGCATGGACTCAGGTTCAAGACCCGGCAACAAAGTAATGTCGTTGCTAATTTCGGCAAAGACTAAATGGGTAATATTAAATTGATGAACCCTGCGCAGCGGACAATATGGGATATGTGGGCTGCCGCTAGCACCTGGCACAGGTGAGTGTGATAATGAGTCGAATTGCTGTGCTGCCAATCCTGTCATTATAGGAAACACAGTGAAAAACGTTTTGAACATCTACCTATTACTAAGGAAATGGACCAGCTAAGTGCCCAATCCAATTTTTCACAATGAAAATTGTATATGATGTGCTACAATACACCTCCCCCCAATGATTATATATGTGTGGTGAGCCAATCCATAGTAATTAATTGTGAAAAAAACATAAAAAAACTTATATATTGATTAATGTCTATGCCAAATAATGCAATGCATCAGGTGCTACAGTGCACCTCCCCCTTGTGCAACGTGCACAAATGTCCTTAGAGAAAGTAAATATTCAAAGACAAGACAATATTGTGTATCAGTTCATCTTTTAGAAGTGAACAGTGTCCCCCATGCTACAAGACGTCTATTAGTATGCAGAGTAGGACTCCAGTATTATGGCCTCCGGACCTGAACACTGGGTGTAGGATCATAAGAGGTTCCAGCTGTGTTTTGACTAATATATCATGGCGCCTAACTTCACCTAACATCTCTAAAATTCACTGCTATTTAACTAATGAAACCACCAAGCTAATCATTCACTCCCTGGTTATCTCTTGTCTTGACTATTGTAACTCCCTCCTCATCGGCCTACCTCTCTGCAGGCTATCCCCTCTTCAGTCTATCATGATTGCTGCTACCAGAATCATCCACCTCACCAACCATTTAGTGTCCTCCACCCCTCTCTGCCAATCCCTCCACTGGCCTCCACTCAGTGCCCTCCACCCATCTCTACCAATCCCTCCACTGGCCTCCACTCAGTGCCCTCCACCCCTCTCTGCCAATCCCTCCACTGGCCTCCACTCAATGTCCTCCACCCCTCTCTGCCAATCCCTCCACTGGCCTCCATTCAGTGTCCTCCACCCCTCTCTGCCAATCCCTCCACTGGCCTCCATTCAGTGTCCTCCACCCCTCTCTGCCAATCCCTCCACTGGCCTCCACTCAGTGTTCTTCACCTCTCTCTGCCAATCCCTCCACTGGCCTCCACTCAGTGTTCTCCACCCCTCTCTGCCAATCCCTCCACTGGCCTCCATTTAGTGTCCTCCATCCCTCTCTTCCAATCCCTCCACTGGCCTCCACTCAGTGTCCTCCACCCCTCTCTGCCAATCCCTCCACTGGCCTCCACTCAGTGTCCTCCACCCCTCTCTGCCAATCCCTCCACTGGCCTCCACTCAGTGTTCTCCACCCCTCTCTGCCAATCCCTCCACTGGCCTCCATTTAGTGTCCTCCATCCCTCTCTGCCAATCCCTCCACTGGCCTCCACTCAGTGTCCTCCACCCCTCTCTGCCAATCCCTCCACTGGCCTCCACTCAGTGTCCTCCACCCCTCTCTGCCAATCCCTCCACTGGCCTTCATTCAGTGTCCTCCACCCCTCTCTGCCAATCCCTCCACTGACCTCCGCTCAGTGTCCTCCACCCCTCTCTGCCAATCCCTCCACTGGCCTTCATTCAGTGTCCTCCACCCCTCTCTGCCAATCCCTCCACTGGCCTCCACTCAGTGTCCTCTACCCCTCTCTGCCAATCCCACCTCAGGCTTCTGATCACCAAGCAAATTAAATTCTAACAACAACATACAAAGCCATTCTCAACTCTGCCCAAAACTACATCACCAATCTGGTCTCCAAATATCACCCAAACCGTCCTCTCCGTTCCTTCGCCAGAGCTTCTCCCATCCTCTGGAACTCTCTACCTCAATCTGTCCAAGTATCCCTTACTCTGGTTGCCTTTAGGCAATCCTTGAAAACTCATCTCTTCAGGGAAGCCTATCACGCCTCCAGTTAGACATTTATCACTTCCACAGTTATAACCCTTTGTACCATTTGCCCCACCCTATTAGATTGTAAGCTCTTATGAACCCTATGTATTCTCTTGTTTTTTTTATTGTATTGTAACTGCACTGTCTTCCTTTGTATTGTAAAGTGCTGAGCAAACTGTTCCATATAAATCCTGTATAATAATATTGCTGCAAATGTAATTTTGGCTGAATCCCTCTTTGCATCCCGTAATTTCTGTGTAGAAGGCTGAAGTGTTCACGGCTGTTCAAAACTTTTCTCTCTCTGCAGATTTCCGGCCTTCTATTGATTCTGCTGATAGTCGGTGTGGTCCTATACTTATTCCCACCATATTGGAACAAACAGAAAACCGTCTCAGGTCCAATATAGTAAATATAGAAACAAAAACAACCCAAGCTTAGATTTCTTGAGTTTATAAAAAGCTTCATGTATTATCAATAAAGTGCAATAATATATAACTTTTCCTCAGTGAAACAAAGTGTTTCATGCAATTCCACCATTTCCATTTTCTGCTCCTTGCGCTTCACTCCACCTCCGTGTGCCACCACCACTGCTAACAACTCACCAGACAGCCATGACCTTCTCAATTAAGAGTCAGTCTATATACGCTTGCTTGTATATATGGGTTCCCCCCACTCCAGTATGTCCCTCCACCGTGCTCCTCACTTGTAACCTCACCAGAAGTATCATGTATTAAAAGGGAGAAGGAGACTCCAATAGTGTGAAATACCCTTTATTAAAACTTCACATCACAAATATAAAACCATTGGGTAACCTGCTCATATGTAAAGTGTTACTAAACCCAAGACCCTGCATTCACTATATCCGCTCTCCCCGGACCCCGCATTCACTATCTCCGCTCTCCCCGGACCCCGCATTCACTATATCCACTCTCCCCGGACCCCGCATTCACTATATCCACTCTCCCCGGACCCCGCATTCACTATATCTGCTCTCCCCGGACCCCGCATTCACTATATCCGCTCTCCCCGGACCCCGCATTCACTATATCCGCTCCTCCCGGACCCAGCATTCACTATATCCGCTCTCCCCGGACCCCGCATTCACTATATCCGCTCTCCCCGGACCCCGCATTCACTATATCCGCTCTCCCCGGACCCCGCATTCACTATATCCGCTCTCCCCAGACCCCGCATTCACTATATCCGCTCTCCCCGGACCCCGCATTCACTATATCCGCTCTCCCCGGACCCCGCATTCACTATATCCGCTCTCCCCGGACCCCGCATTCACTATATCCGCTCTTCCCGGACCCCGCATTCACTATATCCTCTCTCCCCGGACCCCGCATTCACTATATCCTCTCTCCCCGGACCCCACATTCACTATATCTGCTCTCCCCAGAACCCACATTCACTATATCCGCTCTCCCCGGACCCTGCATTCACTATATCCGCTCTCCCCGGACCCCGCATTCACTATGTCCATTCTCCCCGGACCCCGCATTCACTATATCCGCTCTCCCCGGACCATGCATTCACTATATCCGCTCTCCCCGGACCCCGCATTCACTATATCCCCTCTCCCCGGACCCCGCATTCACTATATCCCCTCTCCCCGGACCCCGCATTCACTATATCCCCTCTCCCCGGACCCCGCATTTACTATATCCGCTCTCCCCGGACCCCGCATTCATTATATCCGCTCTCCCCGGACCCCGCATTCACTATATCCGCTCTCCCGGACCCCGCATTCACTATATCCGCTCTCCCCGGACCCCGCATTCACTATATCCCCTCTCCCCGGACCCCGCATTCACTATATCCCCTCTCCCCGGACCCCGCATTCACTATATCCGCTCTCCCCGGACCCCGCATTCACTATATCCCCTCTCCCCGGACCCCGCATTCACTATACCCGCCCTCCCCGGACCCCGCATTCACTATATCTGCTCTCCCGGGACCCCGCATTCACTATATCCGCTCTCCCCGGACCCCGCATTCACTATATCCGCCCTCCCCGGACCCCGCATTCACTATATCCGCTCTCCTCGGACCTCGCATTCACTATATCCACTCTCCCCGGACCCCGCATTCACTATATCCGCTCTCCCCGGACCCCGCATTCACTATATCCGCTCTCCCCGGACCATGCATTCTCTAGCAATACATATCAAACTGAGCATGTGCATGCCTACGGTTCAGTCTGGAGATAAGAGGTGGTCACTTGAAAAAGGGGAGGATCAGAGAAGACAGGATCAAACAGCCTTTTTACACAATGCGGAAGATTAACCCCTTAGGTTCCACAGTGAGTATAACCAGCATGCTTTGCTGCATCTACAGACTGATTGTACTGTGGGGGGTTCAGTAACACTTTAATAGTACATTCTGCCCTACACTTGGGTGTAAACACTCAATCTCATACACGGCCCGCCCTGCCTCAGAACGCTGAGACCGCTCCACACTGCAAGCGTGTCTCACCACCTCCGGGTCACCAGATCGTCACTTCTTCTTGTACGAGGAAGACACTTATGTGGTCCCACCAAACATCCCCATAAAAAACGCTCTGGCACGTCTTAAAAAAATAGTGAACAAGGGCAACAAAAAAAGGGATATTGAAGAAGAAGGAGGCGAGGTATTTAATTCTGGAAAATCCAAAATTGCCTGTCATGTACTTCACTCGGAAAATTCATTAAAAGGATTATTAAACCAGCAGGGAGACCAATAGTAAGTGGTAGAGATTCCGCATTTAGCAGGATGGGGGAATATACAGATTTTTTTTTTCCAAGAAAAAGTAATACAACAGCCCGCCTATGTGAAGGATAGTGGGGACTTCATGACAATATTGAGGGATGTGACCTGGGAGGACAATTCTATTACGGCAACAATAGATGGTAATGGTTTGTCTCCCGGTATAAAGCAGCAAGATGGAACTGAAGGAGTCCAATGGGCGATGGAGGGTGACGAAACAATGAGGAAAGGCCGAAAGAGGTTTAATTTACACAGCACTTTACATATATATGGTACATTCACATCAGGCCCCGCCCCCGAGGGGTGTACAATCTAAGGTCCCTAACCCTCAAGGGGCGTACAATCTAAGGTCCCTAACCCTCAAGGGGTGTACAATCTAAGGTCCCTAACCCTCAAGGGGCGTACAATCTAAGGTCCCTAACCCTCCAGGGGCGTACAATCTAAGGTCCCTAACCCTCAAGGGGCGTACAATCTAAGGTCCCTAACCCTCAAGGGGTGTACAATCTAAGGTCCCTAACCCTCAAGTGGGGTACAATCTAAGGTCCCTAACCCTCAAGGGGGGTACAATCTAAGGTCCCTAACCCTCAAGGGGCGTACAATCTAAGGTCCCCAACCCTCAAGGAGCGTACAATCTAAGGTCCCTAACTCACATTCATACATACACATACTAGGGACAACTTAGACAGGAGCCAATTCACCTACCAGCATGTCTTTGGAGTGTGGGAGGAAACACACGCAGGCACAGGGAGAACATGCAAATTCCAGTCAGGTGGTGCCGTGGTTGGGATTCGAACCAACGACGCTAGTATTGCCAGGCGGAACTGCTAACCATTTAGCCACTGCGCTGCCCATTTTTCAAATCTATTTTTCTTCCATGTGGGAACCTTGTCCTTCAGCACTGTATTCATTAATTCAGCTTTTGACCAAGACAGTCAAGTCCTTGGAAAACCTGCAGAACATCTGCTCTGTGTTGCAGCACAGGTAGAAAAAAAAAATAATATCCAAATGTGAGAAATTGGGGGGGGAAGGGTGGGGAAAATAATTTTTTACGGGTGAAGGGTTTCTATAAATTCCGTACATTTTGGAAAGTATGGTGTATCTCTACTTGCGCTTGAATTTTGGAACGGATGACCAGCCCAGGCTGACTGTGATCATCAGTATAGACTCTCATCTGTTTACAATGTTATATAATGTAACGAAGGCACAGAAGAGACTGTCATTACTTCTAATTTTGTATCTTTCTCGCTGGATATTTTGTATTCAGATAACTTTGCATATTCACTGTAATTGGGAACATTTATATACTTTTTTTTAACAGTTCAATAAACAGAGTTTAAAAAATATGATTGCATCAGAAGCAACGTCTACATTATTTATTTATTGATTTATTTCAGGTACTTATATAGCGCCATCAATGTACACAGCACTTTACATATATATTGTACGTCCACGTCAGTCCCCGCCCCCGAGGAGCATACAATCTAAGGTCCCTTAGTCACATTCATACATACACATACTAGGGCCAATTTAGACAGGAGCCAATTCACCGACCAGCATGTCTTTGGAGTGTGGGAGGAAACCAGAGTACCCAGAGGAAACCCACACAGGCACAGGGAGCCCATGCAAACTCCAGGCAGGTGGTGCCGTGGCTGGGATTTGAACCAACAATCCAAGTACTGCCAGGCGGAAGTAATATTTAAAGAGGAAAGCAATACAAGTATATTGGTAGGAAGGTTTACATATAATTTAAGCTCTACACCAGGGGTGGACTGACAACTCATGGGGCCCCCGGGCAATAGGGGATCATGGGGCCCCTGTGTCCGTGCCCAAACTCAAAAAAGCCTATGAAAAAGGTACCAGGGCATCTCATGGGGCCCCTACTGACCCCGGGCCTTTGGGCAGTGCCCGAGTTTCCAAACGGTCAGTCCGCCCCTGTTCTATACAGAGAGTGATCATGAGAAGGACGAAGAGCTGTTGTGGTCTTCAGGGTGGAAAATGAGAGGAGAAGGGCCAGCAAATATGTCATTTGACACCCCCTTCTTTTTCTAAATGAACACAGTGAGTGATCAGCACTGATCACTTACTGTGCTTCAGTTTAAGAATGAACAGGAGCCTCTGTCTGTAGTGCAGCTCAGGCTGCAGAAAGGAAATGAGGAATGTGTTTTCTCAGTTCCTTTCTCTGTCTCAAAAGTGAGACTTCAGGGGTCTGTTTAGACCCCGGATATCTCACCAAACACTTCCCCAACAAAGTTGTGAAAAAAAATGCAAAAAAAAAATTATTTTTAAAAAATGTAGAAAAAAAAAAATAAAAAATTGTAAAGAATCAGACTAAAATTTCTAATCAGACTAAAAAGTCACACTCAATATGTAGCATAGTGTAGCCACACCCACTAATTGCCGCAGCGTGCTTTTCATGCCGCTGGTCACCATCTCCCTGGTAGAGGTCCAGTGCATTACTTTAGCCGGGGGCCCATGATGCTATTAAGATGGCCCAGCATGTCTACCAACCTGCCTCTGGCCTTCTGCCTCCTCACTGTGACCTCGGCCTGCCTTCTGGACTCCGGCCTGCCTTGGACTTTGTTTGCCCGACTGTTACTGACTTTGGCTTGTTTCCTGCACCTGTTTCTTGGTACCAAGCCACTTGGTTGTTCCTGACCTCTGTTTGTGCCCTGACCCAGCCTCTTTCTCCTGGTCCTAAAAAATTGAAAAGATGGGAGCTCCACGCTGTACAGCTCACAAAAGACTTTGTTCTGAAATAAAGTTGAATGCATTTTGGGGAGTCAACACACCTCCATTGTTAGGGCTTGTAGAACAATAAACAGAAGATGAGAGAGATCACCCTGGACTGTAGGCTTGAACCCAAGTAGACAGATCATGCAGGTACATGGAAGAAGGTTGGTAGGTAGTAAGGTAGCCTGATCTATTACCCTGCTGTCCGACCTTGTCGGCCCTCAGCAAGGGCCCCAACCTAGTTCTTGTAACTCGCTCCGGTACCATGGTGTTCTTACACTTGGTTGGTTCCTGCTTTCGTGATCCTCGGTTCTTTGCTCCACACTTCTAACAGCATGACAGTCCCAGTACAGCAAGGAACTCTAGCATTTGTGTCACTCCATGCCGTCTTACTGTTTGTCTGCTTCTCATGGCCAGGAGGGCACATTTTTGCCCTGATCACCACTGATCCCAAACTGATCAGGTTTACACCATGTACCTTCTATTCAGCATCCTGTATACCACCACCCATGGCGTGTTTTTTGAGTTGCACCACCCCGGCTTAGCAGCGTACTGGCCTGCCTTATACTCTCAGGTGTCAGGCATCCTCCTGTCCAGAAGCACAGTCTTTGTCTTTTATTAAAGTGGTTCTAAAGCCAAGACATTTTTTCCCTAATTCCCTGTATGGAGGAAAACATTTCCCAGAAGCAGCATCACCCCCTCACCTCCCTAAATACTTGTGTCCTCAATCAGTCCAGTGCTGTGCTCATCTTTGGTGGCTTTTTCCTATCCTTGCATTCAGAGGACACAGAGGCAACAGTGGGATCCATCGGCTTCTGCTGCTGGCAATCAAATCCCATGAGCAGAGAGGTGGGGGCGGGACAGAGCTGCGCTGCGTGTGTCAATGGGGGCACACAGCTTGGTTCTGAAACAAGCCCTCATGTCTGCCCCCATAACAAGTGGTTTGCTATGGTTTGCTATGGTGGCAGATAGAGATGAGCGAATCGAACATGACGAAGTGGAATTCGTTTCGAAGATTGGGAAAAATTTGATTCGCGCCGAATCCGAAGATTAGCCAACTTCGGATGCGCGAATCGAATTTTCCCAAAAATGGCGGCGACATGTGTGGCGACAGAGCGGGGATCTCTGGGAAGGCGCGCAGACAAGGTGCGCTGACCCATAATGCATTCATTCATGACATGTGATCGCATTAGCCAATCAGCAGCCAGCCAGCCAGCACTGTGTAATGGTGGAGCTATAAATCGCGGCCATCTTAGAATTCTCCATTAGCCTCCGGTCATTCAAGAGAGACAGACCTGTCTGTATTGAGGGACAGAGTTAGGGCCACAGAGACTTTAGGGACACACAATCGTTACTCAGGGACACACAATCGTTACTCAGGGACACACAATCGTTACTCAGGGACACACAATCGTTACTCAGGGACACAGAATTGTTACTCAGGGACAGACACAGAATTGTTACTCAGGGACACAGAATTGTTACTCAGGGACACAGAATTGTTACTCAGGGACACAGAATCGTTACTCAGGGACAGACACAGAATTGTTACTCAGGGACACAGAATTGTTACTCAGGGACACAGAATTGTTACTCAGGGACACAGAATCGTTACTCAGGGACAGACACAGAATTGTTACTCAGGGACACAGAATTGTTACTCAGGGACACAGAATCGTTACTCAGGGACACAGAATTGTTACTCAGGGACACAGAATTGTTACTCAGGGACATAGAATCGTTACTCAGGGACAGACACAGAATTGTTACTCAGGGACACAGAATTGTTACTCAGGGACACAGAATCATTACTCAGGGACAGACACAGAATTGTTACTCAGGGACACAGAATTGTTACTCAGGGACACAGAATCGTTACTCAGGGACACAGAATTGTTACTCAGGGACACAGAATTGTTACTCAGGGACATAGAATCGTTACTCAGGGACAGACACAGAATTGTTACTCAGGGACACAGAATTGTTACTCAGGGACACAGAATTGTTACTCAGGGACACAGAATCGTTACTCAGGGACACAGAATTGTTACTCAGGGACACAGAATCGTTACTCAGGGACACAGAATTGTTACTCAGGGACACAGAATTGTTACTCAGGGACACAGAATCGTTACTCAGGGACAGACACAGAATCGTTACTCAGGGACACAGAATCGTTACTCAGGGACACAGAATTGTTACTCAGGGACACAGAATCGTTACTCAGGGACACAGAATCGTTACTCAGGGACACAGAATTGTTACTCAGGGACACAGAATCGTTACTCAGGGACACAGAATTGTTACTCAGGGACACAGAATTGTTACTCAGGGACACAGAATAGTTACTCAGGGACAGACACAGAATCATTACTCAGGGACACAGAATCGTTACTCAGGGACACAGAATTGTTACTCAGGGACACAGAATCGTTACTCAGGGACACAGAATTGTTACTCAGGGAAACAGAATTGTTACTAAGGGACACAGAATCGTTACTCAGGGACACAGAATTGTTACTCAGGGACACAGAGTCGTTACTCAGGGACACAGAATCGTTACTCAGGGACACAGAATCGTTACTCAGGGACGCAGAGTCGTTACTCAGGGACACAGAATCGTTACTCAGGGACACAGAATCGTTACTCAGGGACGCAGAATTGTTACTCAGGGACACAGAATCGTTACTGAGGGACACAGAATCGTTACTCAGGGACATAGAATCGTTACTCAGGGACACAGAATCGTTACTCAGGGACACAGAATCGTTACTCAGGGACAGACACAGAATTGTTACTCAGGGACAAAGAATCGTTAGGGACACAGAATTGTTACTCAGGGACACAGAATTGTTACTCAGGGACAAACACAGAATTGTTACTCAGGGACACAGAATTGTTACTCAGGGACACAAAATTGTTACTCAGGGACACAGAATTGTTACTGAGGGACACAGAATTGTTACTGAGGGACACAGAATCGTTACTCAGGGACACAGAATCGTTACTCAGGGACACAGAATCGTTACTGAGGGACACAGAATCGTTACTGAGGGACACAAAATTGTTACTCAGGGACACAGAATTGTTACTCAGGGACACAGAATTCTTACTCAGGGACACAGAATCGTTACTCAGGGACACAGAATCGTTACTGAGGGACACAGAATCGTTACTCAGGGACTTAGAATTGTTACTCAGGGACACAGAATTGTTACTCAGGGACACAGAATCGTTACTCAGGGACACAGAATCGTTACTCAGGGACAGACACAGAATTGTTACTCAGGGACACAGAATCGTTAGGGACACAGAATTGTTACTCAGGGACACAGAATTGTTACTCAGGGACAAACACAGAATTGTTACTCAGGGACACAGAATTGTTACTCAGGGACACAGAATTGTTACTCAGGGACACAGAATTGTTACTGAGGGACACAGAATCGTTACTGAGGGACACAGAATCGTTACTCAGGGACACAGAATTGTTACTCAGGGACACAGAATCGTTACTCAGGGACACAGAATCGTTACTGAGGGACACAGAATCGTTACTGAGGGACACAAAATTGTTACTCAGGGACACAGAATTGTTACTCAGGGACACAGAATTCTTACTCAGGGACACAGAATCGTTACTCAGGGACACAGAATCGTTACTCAGGGACACAGAATCGTTACTGAGGGACACAGAATTGTTACTCAGGGACACAGAATTGTTACTCAGGGACACAGAATCGTTACTCAGGGACACAGACTCGTTACTCAGGGACACAGAATTGTTACTCAGGGACACAGAATCGTTACTCAGGGACAGAGAATCGTTACTCAGGGACACAGAATCGTTGAATTAAAGAGTATGTCAGACAACATGCAGAGGAGTGGCACAGGAGGCAATGTTTTAGGAGCGAGCAGACGTGGCAGCAGAGGAAGGGGTCGAGGCAGCACTAGTCGCAGCCAGAGGCCAGTGCTCCCGGTGTCATCCAGCGGTCGTGTCTCCACCGACAACCCTGCCGTCATTGATTGGTTGGCTCGGTCGTCTTCCTCTTCCCAGGTCACCTCTGACACCTACAGCCAATGGTCGGTGGGTACGTCAGACACAACCGTTAGTTGGCATGGCCCGGGAGCAAGCCCACTGAAATCACGTGTCCTCTACCTGCCCCTGTCCTTTGGTGTTCCCTCACCAAGCGAAGTATCGCATGCTGTGGGCTCAGCCCCACTGTACAGTGAGGAAGAGCTAACAGAGGGCGGTCAGGAACGGGGGGAGACATCCGCCTCTTCAGCAGCCAGGCGAAGAAGTACTGGCGAGGAGAGTGGCTCGGTAGCCGGTCTAGAGACAGGTCTGTCTCCTGACCCAGACGCAGCCGAGGGGGCTAGTAGTGAGGCGGAGACCCTACTTGATGATGAGGAGGTTGATCGCACTTGGAAGCCTCGTCGTCATCAGGCTATTGCTTCCGCATCATCAGGAGAAGAGGGTGCCAGCTTGGCAGCGAGCAAAACAGTCGGTGGGTTGCCCAGGAGGCAGCAGGGTCGCAGCAGTGTCAGTGGAGGCAAACGGCCACGGAGTAGAGAACCAGCTCCACTGCAGCCTACCACCACGGCCAGTAGTGGTGCCGGTGTGCACGGAGGAAGTAGCAGTCAGCCAGTGAGGAGTAGCGGGGGCAAAGTTTCCTACTCGGTGGTGTGGCAATTTTTCGTCAAGCCGCCCGAGGAAGTAAACGTAGCCGTATGTCGACTATGTGGCCAGAAAGTCAAGCGTGGCCAGGGGGCCCATGTTGGGACTACAGCGTTGCGTCAGCATATGCAGCGTCGCCATTCGGTGGCCTGGGAAAACCGTGATAAAGATACGGCGGTTCTGCCTGCCCCAGCCCCCGCTCCACCACCCGCTCCGTTACTTGCTCCGTCACCCGACGTCAATCGCCCTCTATCAGCCAGTCAAGGCTCCAACACCTCTGCTGAGGGGAGTTGTCGCTCGTTGGCATCTTCCGCTCGTTCAGATGCTCCTTCTCCTGCTACTCCTCTTCACGGATTCCGTCAGCAGTCTTTCTTGGAATCCGTTTCCAAGAGACAACAGTTTGCGAGCACGCACCCGACGGTGCAAAAGCTGAACGTCCTCCTGTCCAAGTTGCTGGTGCTGCAGTCCCTCCCTTTCCAAGTGGTGGACTCAGCACCTTTCCGAGAAATGATGGCTTGTGCCGCGCCGCGGTGGAGAGTGCCAAGCCGGCATTTCTTCGCCAAAAAGGCAGTGCCAGCCCTGCATTCACATGTAGAAGAGATGGTGGGCCAGTCTTTGAGCATGTCGGTCTCTGCCAAAGTGCACAGCAGCGCCTACGTGTGGAGCTGTAACTATGGTCAGGGACAGTACATGTCATTTACGGCCCACTGGGTGAACGTGGTGCCGGCACAGCCGCACCAGAAACTTGGACAGGTCACGCCGCTTTTTCCTCCACGTTTGCACGTCCTTGGTCCAGCAAAGATGTCCACCTCTACCACCTCTTCTTCCGCCGTGTCCTCAGCCGCCACCCCCCTGCCAAGTCCCATTACCCGACCGGCATATCACATGTGCAGGGCGCAATGGTGTCACGCTGTGCTGCACCTGGTATGCCTTGGCGAACGTAGTCACACAGGGGAGGAACTTCTGAGTGTAATGAACAGAGAAATCGACAGATGGCTGTCTCCGCGCAAACTGAAAATCGGAACCATGTTGACCGACAACGGAAAGAACATGGTGTCTGCTCTGCGTCAAGGAAGGTTGTGCCATGCGCCATGCATGGCTCACGTGTTCAATCTGGTTGTCAAGCGGTTCCTAAAATCCACCATCCCACTGCAAGACATCCTTAAAATGTCACGTAAACTTTGCATGCATTTCAGCCATTCCTACACCGCAAAGCACACCCTCCTTGAGCTGCAGCGGCAGAACGGAATTCCACAGCATCGCCTGATCTGCGACGTTGCAACAAGGTGGAATTCAACCCTACACATGTTAGACCGCCTTTACGAGCAGCGAAAGGCCATCACCGATTTCCTGATGTTACAAGCGGATAAAGGTACTCCCCTGTGTAACTTAGATGTCAGCCATTGGCAGCTCATGCGTGACACCTGCCGCTTGCTCAGGCCCTTTGAGGAGGCCACGCTATTCGTGAGTCGGCAGGACTATGGGATGAACGACGTCATTCCTCTGTTGCACGTCCTGGAACAAATGCTGTTAACAATGGCTGGTCAGGGTGCGGTAGACGTGGCGCACAGATCTCAACGCCACATGACCCCTGTGGGGGCAGGACAGGAAGAAGAGGAGGAGGTAGAGGAGGACATTGGTGCTCAGGAATTATTGAGTGAAATGGGTGGTTTTTCCACTCAGCGGACAGGAGTGGAGGAGCAGGAGCATCTGGGAGAGGAGGAGGAGGAGGAGACAGAGGACCCAGACGCACCGTGGCAGTATGCTGTGGAGATGGAGACAGGGAGTCCCTCGCATTCCTTGGCACAAATGGCCCATAGCATGCTCGGTTGCTTGCGTAGTCAACCATCAGACAGAGGGATGACTTTTGGCTGTCCACCTTGTTGGACCCTCGCTACCGTTCAAAAATGGTGGCCTTTTTCACACCTGCTGAGAGGGAGGCCAAAATAACGTACTATAAAAACCACCTATGTAGTCAGTTGGTCTCTGCCTTTCTGCGCCAACGTCCATCCTCAGACACTGTGGGCCCTGTGCGCTCGCGTTCCGCTGCCATGGCAGCAGGGGAGGGGTGGGGTGGTAGGAGCAGTGGCAGCTCCACCAGCAGCGGCTGCCTCAGTCTGCAATCGATGATGAGTAGCTTTCTTCACCAGCGCAGTGAGGAAACTACTAACCAGCCGCAGCAGCAGCAGCATCAGGTGGACCTGGAGCAGGACCTCAAACAACAGGCTTGGGCCTACTTGGACAGCACCCTGCCAACCGAGGTAGACAATCCCCTTGACTACTGGGCAACTAAACTTGACCTTTGGCCCCGACTAGCTGAATTTGCCCTTGAAAGGCTGTCATGCCCGGCCAGTAGCGTGGCATCGGAGCGCGTGTTTAGTGCGGCAGGAGGTATTGTAACTCCGCGGAGGACACGACTGTCCACCCAAAGTGTGGAGAGACTCACGTTTGTGAAAATGAATCAGGCGTGGATTAGTCTGGATTTCAAACCACCAGTTCCTGACACAACTGACTAAATCCGCCATGAATCATGCCCCAAACATGTTATTATTTTTAACATAGGCCTCTGTATGGCCTTCAATTTAAGCTGCTTACGCTTCGCCACTCTGCCATGGGCCCCTGTACCGCCTCCTCTTGCTGCTGCCAGGTCCAGAGTGTGTCATGGGTCCCTGTACGGCCTCCCATTGCTGCTGTCTCCATCGCCACACTCTGCCATGTGCCACTTTCAGGTCTCCTCACACTGCTGGTGGGTTCCATTTTGTCATAGGGTGCTGGCAGATTACGGGCCTCCCATTGCTGCTGCCAGGCCCGTAATCTGCCATGGGCCCCTGTACCGCCTCCTCATGCTGCTGCCAGGTCCAGAGTGTGTCATGGGTCCCTGTACGGCCTCCCATTGCTGCTGTCTCCATCGCCACACTCTGCCATGTGCCACTTTCAGGTCTCCTCACACTGCTGGTGGGTTCCATTTTGTCATAGGGTGCTGGCAGATTACGGGCCTCCCATTGCTGCTGCCAGGCCCGTAATCTGCCATGGGCCCCTGTACCGCCTCCTCATGCTGCTGCCAGGTCCAGAGTGTGTCATGGGTCCCTGTACGGCCTCCCATTGCTGCTGTCTCCATCGCCACACTCTGCCATGTGCCACTTTCAGGTCTCCTCACACTGCTGGTGGGTTCCATTTTGTCATAGGGTGCTGTATGGCCTCCCATTGCTGCTGCCAGGCCCGTAATCTGCCATGGGCCCCCGTACCGACTCCTCATGCTGCTGCCAGGCCCGTAATCTGTCATGGGCCCCTGTACCGCCTCCTCATGCTGCTGCCAGGTCCAGAGTGTGTCATGGGTCCCTGTACGGCCTCCCATTGCTGCTGTCTCCATCGCCACACTCTGCCATGTGCCACTTTCAGGTCTCCTCACACTGCTGGTGGGTTCCATTTTGTCATAGGGTGCTGTATGGCCTCCCATTGCTGCTGCCAGGCCCCTAAACTGCCATGGGCCCCCGTACCGCCTCCTCATGCTGCTGCCAGGCCCGTAATCTGTCATGGGCCCCTGTACCGCCTCCTCATGCTGCTGCCAGGTCCAGAGTGTGTCATGGGTCCCTGTACGGCCTCCCATTGCTGCTGTCTCCATCGCCACACTCTGCCATGTGCCACTTTCAGGTCTCCTCACACTGCTGGTGGGTTCCATTTTGTCATAGGGTGCTGGCAGATTATGGGCCTCCCATTGCTGCTGCCAGGCCCGTAATCTGTCATGGGCCCCTGTACCGCCTCCTCATGCTGCTCCCAGGTCCAGAGTGTGTCATGGGTCCCTGTACGGCCTCCCATTGCTGCTGTCTCCATCGCCACACTCTGCCATGTGCCACATTCAGGTCTCCTCACACTGCTGGTGGGTTCCATTTTGTCATAGGGTGCTGGCAGATTACGGGCCTCCCATTGCTGCTGCCAGGCCCGTAATCTGTCATGGGCCCCTGTACCGCCTCCTCATGCTGCTGCCAGGTCCAGAGTGTGTCATGGGTCCCTGTACGGCCTCCCATTGCTGCTGTCTCCATCGCCACACTCTGCCATGTGCCACTTCCAGGTCTCCTCACACTGCTGGTGGGTTCCATATTGTCATAGGGTGCTGGCAGATTACGGGCCTCCCATTGCTGCTGCCAGGCCCGTAATCTGCCATGGGCCCCTGTACCGCCTCCTTATGCTGCTGCCGGGTCCAGAGTGTGTCATGGGTCCCTGTACGGCCTCCCATTGCTGCTGTCTCCATCGCCACACTCTGCCATGTGCCACTTTCAGGTCTCCTCACACTGCTGGTGGGTTCCATTTTGTCATAGGGTGCTGGCAGATTACGGGCCTCCCATTGCTGCTGCCAGGCCCGTAATCTGCCATGGGCCCCTGTACCGCCTCCTCATGCTGCTGCCAGGTCCAGAGTGTGTCATGGGTCCCTGTACGGCCTCCCATTGCTGCTGTCTCCATCGCCACACTCTGCCATGTGCCACTTTCAGGTCTCCTCACACTGCTGGTGGGTTCCATTTTGTCATAGGGTGCTGGCAGATTACGGGCCTCCCATTGCTGCTGCCAGGCCCGTAATCTGCCATGGGCCCCTGTACCGCCTCCTCATGCTGCTGCCATGTCCAGAGTGTGTCATGGGTCCCTGTACGGCCTCCCATTGCTGCTGTCTCCATCGCCACACTCTGCCATGTGCCACTTTCGGGTCTCCTCACACTGCTGGTGGGTTCCATTTTGTCATAGGGTGCTGTATGGCCTCCCATTGCTGCTGCCAGGCCCGTAATCTGCCATGGGCCCCCGTACCGACTCCTCATGCTGCTGCCAGGCCCGTAATCTGTCATGGGCCCCTGTACCGCCTCCTCATGCTGCTGCCAGGTCCAGAGTGTGTCATGGGACCCTGTACGCCCTCCCATTGCTGCTGTCTCCATCGCCACACTCTGCCATGTGCCACTTTCAGGTCTCCTCACACTGCTGGTGGGTTCCATTTTGTCATAGGGTGCTGGCAGATTATGGGCCTCCCATTGCTGCTGCCAGGCCCGTAATCTGTCATGGGCCCCTGTACCGCCTCCTCATGCTGCTGCCAGGTCCAGAGTGTGTCATGGGTCCCTGTACGGCCTCCCATTGCTGCTGTCTCCATCGCCACACTCTGCCATGTGCCACATTCAGGTCTCCTCACACTGCTGGTGGGTTCCATTTTGTCATAGGGTGCTGGCAGATTACGGGCCTCCCATTGCTGCTGCCAGGCCCGTAATCTGTCATGGGCCCCTGTACCGCCTCCTCATGCTGCTGCCAGGTCCAGAGTGTGTCATGGGTCCCTGTACGGCCTCCCATTGCTGCTGTCTCCATCGCCACACTCTGCCATGTGCCACTTCCAGGTCTCCTCACACTGCTGGTGGGTTCCATTTTGTCATAGGGTGCTGGCAGATTACGGGCCTCCCATTGCTGCTGCCAGGCCCGTAATCTGCCATGGGCCCCTGTACCGCCTCCTTATGCTGCTGCCGGGTCCAGAGTGTGTCATGGGTCCCTGTACGGCCTCCCATTGCTGCTGTCTCCATCGCCACACTCTGCCATGTGCCACTTTCAGGTCTCCTCACACTGCTGGTGGGTTCCATTTTGTCATAGGGTGCTGGCAGATTACGGGCCTCCCATTGCTGCTGCCAGGCCCGTAATCTGCCATGGGCCCCTGTACCGCCTCCTCATGCTGCTGCCAGGTCCAGAGTGTGTCATGGGTCCCTGTACGGCCTCCCATTGCTGCTGTCTCCATCGCCACACTCTGCCATGTGCCACTTTCAGGTCTCCTCACACTGCTGGTGGGTTCCATTTTGTCATAGGGTGCTGGCAGATTACGGGCCTCCCATTGCTGCTGCCAGGCCCGTAATCTGCCATGGGCCCCTGTACCGCCTCCTCATGCTGCTGCCAGGTCCAGAGTGTGTCATGGGTCCCTGTACGGCCTCCCATTGCTGCTGTCTCCATCGCCACACTCTGCCATGTGCCACTTTCAGGTCTCCTCACACTGCTGGTGGGTTCCATTTTGACATAGGGTGCTGTATGGCCTCCCATTGCTGCTGCCAGGCCCCTAATCTGCCATGGGCCCCCGTACCGCCTCCTCATGCTGCTGCCAGGCCCGTAATCTGTCATGGGCCCCTGTATCGCCTCCTCGTGCTGCTGCCAGGTCCAGAGTGTGTCATGGGTCCCTGTACGGCCTCCCATTGCTGCTGTCTCCATCGCCACACTCTGCCATGTGCCACTTTCAGGTCTCCTCACACTGCTGGTGGGTTCCATTTTGACATAGGGTGCTGTATGGCCTCCCATTGCTGCTGCCAGGCCCGTAATCTGCCATGGGCCCCCGTACCGCCTCCTCATGCTGCTGCCAGGCCCGTAATCTGTCATGGGCCCCTGTACCGCCTCCTCATGCTGCTGCCAGGTCCAGAGTGTGTCATGGGTCCCTGTACGGCCTCCCATTGCTGCTGTCTCCATCGCCACACTCTGCCATGTGCCACTTTCAGGTCTCCTCACACTGCTGGTGGGTTCCATTTTGTCATAGGGTGCTGTATGGCCTCCCATTGCTGCTGCCAGGCCCCTAATCTGCCATGGGCCCCCGTACCGACTCCTCATGCTGCTGCCAGGCCCGTAATCTGTCATGGGCCCCTGTACCGCCTCCTCATGCTGCTGCCAGGTCCTGAGTGTGTCATGGGTCCCTGTACGGCCTCCCATTGCTGCTGTCTCCATCGCCACACTCTGCCATGTGCCACTTTCAGGTCTCCTCACACTGCTGGTGGGTTCCATTTTGTCATAGGGTGCTGTATGGCCTCCCATTGCTGCTGCCAGGCCCGTAATCTGCCATGGGCCCCCGTACCGCCTCCTCATGCTGCTGCCAGGCCCGTAATCTGTCATGGGCCCCTGTACCGCCTCATGCTGCTGCCAGGTCCAGAGTGTGTCATGGGTCCCTGTACGGCCTCCCATTGCTGCTGTCTCCATCGCCACACTCTGCCATGTGCCACTTTCAGGTCTCCTCACACTGCTGGTGGGTTCCATTTTGTCATAGGGTGCTGTATGGCCTCCCATTGCTGCTGCCTCCACCGCCACACTCTGGTTTTGGCCCCGTGACTGCCCAAATGATTGAAGTGTGCGGTGATTCTAAGATCGATGGCACTCATCTGCATGTCATACTGACTGACAGTATTATTTCTCTTCCCCAGCAGACTCCAAGGGCATTTAAATTAAAGGTACAGTGTTCTGCACTAATATAAAGGCTCTCTGAAGCCTAGAAACACCCTTTTTATAAGTTAAATTCGCAGCGAATATATTCGACTCGAATCAAATTTATTCCCCGAATTCGCCGAATCAGCCGAATCAAATTTTTGAATACTTCGCTCATCTCTACTTATATATATCACCCTCACTCCTTTCTTCTTATTACAGTACTTAACTCCTTATAATTCTGAACCCACACACACTAATAAAACATCCAGGACACTGGAACCTGTCCCTCCATATAAGTCATACTCCCATATTACCTCCCTCACCCTTCTGCTTCTCCTAACATCTGGAGACATTTCCCCAATTCCTGGGCCGCCATCTTTTGCCTTTGATCAGCACACTTGACACCCCCTATCACCCAGCAGCAGCCACAATCCACACAATCTAGTTACTAGTCCTCTTCTTCCTATAACCAGCCTCCCCTTTTCCTGTTCCCTCTGGAATGCCCGCTTTGTCTGTAACAAACTCACCTCTGTCCATGACCTTTTTATCACAAACTCCTTTAACTTACTTGCAATTACAGAAACCTGGATTCCCGAATCTGACTCTCCCTCTCCTGCTGTCCTCTCCCATGGTGGTCTCCTCTGGACTCACTTTACCAGGCCTAGTGGACGGATAGTAGGTGGAGTAGGAATCCTCCTATCCCCTCAAAGCACTTTTCAGGTCCTCCATTCACCTCCCTCTCTGTTCCTCTCCTCATTTGAAGTTCACTCTATACATCTGTTCTCTCAAGTTTCTTTAAGAATTGCTGTGATCTATTGTCCTCCTGGACCGGTATCAAGCTTCCTTGATGATTTCTCTGCCTGGCTGCCTTACTTTCCCTCTTCTGAAATTCCCATGATCATTCTTGGTGACTTCAACATCCCTGTTATTCTTAACACTCCTGCTACCTCTAAACTTCTGAGCCTAACCACTTCTTTTCAGCTAAAACAATGGGCGCATGCTTCTACTCACTCCAATGGTAACTGCCTCGACCTTGTATTCTCCTACCTATGCACTTCTTGCAACCTCACCAACTTTCCTCTTCCTCTCTCTGATCACTCCCTTATTAGCTTCACTCTCTCCTTGGCATCCTCCTGCTTGTCTTCCAACTACCAAGCAGTTACCCGTAGAAACCTTTGTTATCTTAGCCCTTCTCTTCTTTTTTCAGCAACAGATTGTCTCTATGACAAAATCTCAGCCCTGTCCTGCCCAACCTGGCCACTTCTGTCTACAATAGTTCACCATTATCGACTGTGAACACCTTGGCCCCCCCTCACTACACACAGAATTAGGCCCTGACTGCTACAGCCTTGGCAAACAGACAATACCAGATGCTTCAAAAAACGTAGCCGTGCTCTTGAGTGTTTATGGCGTAAGACTAAGACCCAGCAAGACTTCGACCAATATAAATCTGCCCTTCAAAAATACAATTCTTGTCTCCACACTGCCAAACAGACCTATATTATCACTCTCATTAACACCTCACGCAATCCCCATCAACTCTTTTCTACCTTTAACTCTCCACTTCGTCCTTCTCTACCTCTACCCACTAACCCACTCACTGCCCAGGAGATCGCTAATCACTTCAAAAATAAGATTGATACAATTCATGATGAGATCTCCACTGTACAGATATCTTACCCTACACTCCTTGTCCACCAGACATCTCCCTCACCCTACACTCATTGTCCACCAGATAGCTCCCTCACCCTACACTCCTTGTCCACCAGACATCTCCCTCACCCTACACTCCTTGTCCACCAGACATCTCCCTCACCCTACACTCCTTGTCCACCAGATAGCTGCCTCACCCTACAATCCTTGTCCACCTGCACAATCTATACTTCCCTTGTTTAACCCAGCTACTATAGAGGTGGTTGGTAAACTGTTTTTATAAAGCCCACCTAACCACCTGGACCCTGTTCCCTCGGAAATACTACGGTCACCCTCTGGCTCTATCCTTCATTCTTTAACTCATATCTTCAGTCTCTCCCTTTCTACTGGCATCTTCCCCAACTCTCTAAAACATGAGCTAGTCACCCCCATACTTAAAAAAGCCTCACTGGACCACGCCAATCTTGGCAACCTAAGAGCCATCTCCTTACTCCCTTTTGCCTCCAAACTCCTTGAACGTCTAGTCTACAACCGGCTGAGCTGCCATCTTATTGAAAATAACCTTCTCGATCCCCTTCATTCTGGATTTTGCTCACAACCCTCCACAGAAACTGCTCTCCTAAAACTTACAAAAGACTTACTAACCGCTAAAACCAATGGTCACTATTCCGTACTTTTGCTCTTGGACCTCTGCCTTTCACACAGTTGACCACCCCCTCGTCTTCAAAAAACTCTATTTACTTGGTCTCCGTTGGTTCGAATCTTACCTATCTCACCGCACCTTCAGTATCACTTACAACTCTACTTCCTCCTCTCCTACTCCTCTTACTGTCGAAGTCCCCCAAGATTCTGTCCTTGGACCTCTCCTACTCCTCTTACTGTCGGAGTCCCCCAAGATTCTGTCCTTGGACCTCTCCTATTCTCGATCTACACTTCTTCCTTGGGTCAACTGATAGCTTCCCATGGTTTCCAATCCCATTTCTATGCTGATGACACACAAATCTATCTCTCTACTCCTCAGCTCACCCCATCAGTTTCCACACGTATCACCGATTTACTACCAGACATATTAGACTGGATGTCACTCCACTTCTTAAAACTCAATCTATCCAAAACTGAGCTCATAATATTACCTCCCCCACGTGCCTCTTCCCCTGATTTCTCACTCAGGATCAATAGCACCACTATCAACCCATCCCTGCATGCCAGGGTGCGAGGGGTAACCCTGGATTCTGAACTATCCTTTCAGGCCCACATCCAATCCCTGTCCAAATCATGTGACGTGGCCTACCACTTGGTGGCTGAGTTGCTGTTGTTCCCAGTTGCTTCCACTTTGTTATAATCCCACTAACAGTTGAGCGTGGAATATTTAGTAGCCAGGAAATGTCACGGATGGACTTATTGCCCAGGTGGCCACCTATCACGGGACCACGCTTGGAGTCACTGAGCTCCTGAGAGCGACCCATTCTTTCACCAATGTTTGTAGAAGCAGTCTGCATGCCCAGGGGCTTGATTGTATACACCTGTGTCCATGGAGGGGATTGGAACACCTGAATCACATGATATGGAGGGGATTGGAACACCTGAATCACATGATATGGAGGGGATTGGAACACCTGAATCACATGATATGGAGGGGATTGGAACACCTGAATCCAATGATTTGGAGGGAATTGGAACACCTGAATCACATGATATGGAGGGGATTGGAACACCTGAATCACATGATATGGAGGGGATTGGAACACCTGAATCCAATGATTTGGAGGGGATTGGAACACATGAATCCAATGATTTGGAGGGGATTGGAACACCTAAATCACATTGTAACGGAACCGGAACCCAGACCGCTCTGAGTTTTTCCATTATAGCACAACTTCCCCTGTCCGAACACTATCCACGGACCACACCCTGAAATCCCTCAGGAAAAAGACAGCACCCAGCTCTTACTAAAACAGGAAGCCAACTACTTTTATTGTACACAAACAACATGTTTTATACAGAGGGCGGGGAAAGACAACCAGGGACAGGAAACACAACCAGGGACAGGAAACACATCATCAGCCCACCCTATCAGTGGGAAGCGCTACAGTATAGGCAGGAAACACCTCATCACCCCTCCCCATCCAACCAGACACAGAACAATGGGATGCAGCCATGCGGCAAAGGATATTGACCAACCCCCACACCAATACACAAACAGTACATCCCATAATAGTTGGCTGGACAGGAAGACACAGCACAATGGGGGGTAGCACATGGCAAACAGACAATGGACAGCCATGTGGCCTAGACAAAGGAACACACACTATACACAAGACTCAGACATTCACATACACACCCTGTACCCCTTAAACAGGCACAGGGTGGGTTAAACATAATGAGGGGGACATGAGCTGACCAAGCGGTTCCCCCACCCCCAAAAGTCACTCCCGTCACACACATGATATGGAGTGAATTGGAACACCTGAATCCAATCCAATCACAAATTTTTTTTTCAATGCACTTTTTTCATTTTAATGCACAAAAGCACAATATAATAATATAATACTCAGCTGTTTGGTAAAATGTAAAAGATAATGTTATGTTGAGTAAATAAATTGAGCACACCCGTGCGACGCCGACAGACGACATCAATTTTACTGTCCACAGGCGACATTTTAAAAGTCTTTACAGGTGACCGCTTTAGATTTACAGAGGTCTGGTGCTGAAATTACTGTGATACCTCACATGCGTGGGGCAATTGCTGTTTGTGTGGATGCGGGACTGATGCGTGCATTCACCTTTGCACGTGAGCATCAGAGGACAGGGAAGCTTTACATTTTTTTTTATATTTCGTTTTTTTTTTTACACTTTAATTTTTATTAAAATTAAAACAATAAATTTATAAAAATTAAAATTTAAAATTTTTCGCTTTCATTTTTTTAATCACTTTTATTGTTATTACATGGAATATAAATATCCCCAGTGACAGCAATAGGCAGTGACAGGTACTCTTTATGGAGAGATCTGGGATCTATTAGAACCCGGATGTCTCTTCTGCCTTTAAAAGCATCTGATCACAGATTGTTGTGATCAGATGCTTTTCCTTTTTAAAATGATGCTGTTTACACCAGGGGAAAGCAGACGTGATGAACGCTCAGCACTTCCGGTTTCCTATACCAAATAGGTGAGCAGAGCCATTACAGTCCCTGATTACATCTATGGTCAACTGGCAGAAGCATCGGCTGGTTGCTCGGGTCTAGGAAGAGCAAGAGAAAGCCAAGGAAGGTGGCGGGAGGAGGGCATCCCCTCAAATTGCTTGTAAAAACAATCCAGGGGCTAGTTAGCAGCTAGGATTGCTTTTACAAGAAAGCCAACCGTAAAAATCATTGCTGGGATGATGTCTGCACATAGCACCCTGGCATGCAGGGAGGGATTGACAGCTGTGCCCAGGGGCGGACTGACCATTCGAGCACTTGGGCACTGCCCGAGGGCCCGGGGTCAGTAGGGGGCCCCATGAAATGCCCCTGGTACCTTTTTTATAGACTTTTTTGAGTGTGGGCAAGGACACAGGGGCCCCATGATCCCCTATTGCCCAGGGGCCCCATGAGTTGTCAGTCCGCCCCTGGCTGTGCCATTGATCTTGACAGAGAAGTCAGGGGAAGGGGCACGTGGGGGAGGAAAAATTGGAAGCTCGGTTTTGGATAGATTGAGCCTGAGGAAGTGGTGTGACATCCAGACTGATATGTTTGTTAGTAAATCAGTGATACGTGAGGAGACTGAAGGAGTGCGTTGAGGGATAGTGAAATAAAGTTGGGTGTCATCAGCGTAGAAATGATATTAGAAGCCATGGGAGGCTATCAGCTGACCCAGGGAGGAGGTGTAGATGGAGAATAGGAGAGGTCCCAGAACAGAACCTTGGGGAACCCCGATGGAGAAAGCAAGAGGACAGGAGGAAGTAGAATTGTAAGAGACGCTGAAGGTGCTCTTGGATAAGTAAGATGAGAACCAATGAAGAGTACAGTCATGGAGGACCAAGGAAATGGAGTTTTTTGAGGAGGAAGGAGTAGTCAACTGTGTCAAAGGCAGCAGAGAGGTTCAAGAGTAGGAGTATGGAATAGTGACCGTTGGATTTAGGCGTTAAAAGATTATTTGTGAGTTTTAGGAGAGCAGTTTCTGTGGAGTGTTGCGGGCAAAATCCAGACTGAAGGGGATCAAGAGAATTATTCTCAGTAAGATGGTCACTCAGTCGGTTACAGGCCAGGCATTCAAGAAGTTTGGATAAAAAGGGGAGTGTCAGGGCTCCAGGTATGAGCAGAGGTGTGTGGACTGACACAGGGAAACGCAGGCTTCAGATATGTTATAAACAATATGATTTATTAAGACTAACAATACAAAACGCAGTGCAAAACTAAACATAAACACAGTGCAAACAAACCAAACCACCCACCAATAACAATACATACAATACAAAGAGTAGTCAGGCAGGCTGGGTCAGTAGCAAACGGGCAAACGGAGTACCAGGAACGGGCGGGAGAGTGGTCGGGGTCACAAGCTGGGTTCAGTAACTCACGGGCAGCGCGGTACAGAGGGTCGGGCAGAGAATGGTCGGGGTCACAAGCCAGGGATCAAGCAGGAGAAGTCAGCAGAGGTCAGGATCAGGCAGGGTCGGCAACAAGTCAGACAGGAACAGGAATACAGGATACAAGATACAGGGGCCCATGGAAAACACACACCACGGCCTTGACTGTGAGTCTGGCCATTCCTTAAATACAACCCCTGCAATCAGCTTCAGGTGTTTGGCTGATTGCAGGGGTGAGTCTCTGAATGCTGAAAGCACCCGCTGGCCAGCTCTGGTACTGCAGCCCACAAGGCAGGTGAGTCCCACCATTATTGGCAAGTCCATTCCTAACAGGGAGTCAGAAGATGGGGCGTGGGTTGTTAAGATTGGTGGGGGTCTAGCGAGGGCTTTTTAAGTATGGGGGTGACTAGCACGTGGTATCTGCTTACTCCAGATTTTCTCCTTAAAAAAAAAGTCTACCAACTAACCCTACAATCATTTCCCATGGTGTTTCAACTCTCGAAACATTGATGTGCCCCACTTTCTTATCATTTCTGTGTGTTGTATTAAACTGGATTAGGTTGTTGTGATTTTGCATTATGCTGACGTCTAGTGGTGGTTTTTGACCACTACAATGTGTTTTCCAATGTGATTTTGATTTCAGGGCGCCCCACAATGTACTGCGCCCTGAAAGTGCATTGTGATTGGTCAAAGCAATGCACTTGACCACAGGTCAAGTGCAATGCTTTGACCAATCACAGCGTGTGATGACGTCAGAAGGGGTGGGGTTAACCCCGCCCCCTTGTGATGTCATGACAGTATATAAGAGCTGTCATCGCAGCTGTCACAAGGTGGGAGCCGGCGTCACAAGTGTAGCTTTTTTTTTCTCTTTTCGGGTAGCGATGGCGGCGGGCATCGTGATTGATGTTGGATCTACTTCGGGGGACATTTTTTTCATTTTTATTTTTAATAAAGGACTTGTCACAGACTGTATCCTGTCTTTTTTATACTACACTTTTTTTTTGTCAATGGGTAGCGGTACCATGTACCCCATACTCCTTCACATAAGGGGGGTCATGATCTAGAGGACCACTTGTTAAAGGGGGTTTCCAGATTCCGATAAGCCCCCATCCACAGACCCCCACAACCAGGGTTGTGGAGAAGAGGCCCTTGTCCCCATCAACATGGGGACAAGGTGTTTTGCAGGGGGGAGCCCCCCACCCCAAGGCACCCCCCATGTTGAGGGCATGTGCCCCGGCATGGTTCAGGAGGGGGAGGTGCTCGCTTGTCCCCTCCCCCTTTCCTGACCTGCTGGGCTGCATGCTCGGATAAGGGTCTGGTATGGATTTTAGCGTACCCCCACGCCATTTTTTTAAAATTTTGATGTGGGGGGTTCCCCTTAAAATCTACACCAGACCAAAATATTTTTTTTTTAAATTATCGGACAGTGCCAACAATACTTTTTACATTCAGCAGATTTTAGTAGCTGAGCGGGATCTCACCACATGCTCAGATGCAGTAAGATACCGCTCAGTTGTTTGGTTCGTGTTCAAAGTTCCCGGTCGAACAGGGGGGTGTTCGGCCCATCACTACTTATTAACTATCATCTACATCATCTTCACACCAATTGGGCCCCAACTAGCACACATAAGACTCCACGTTGTTCCTAGAAGGGACATCCTGTGTAACTCAAAACTGGTAACCAGTAAAGGTTTTTAAAGCGTCACCTATGGAGATTTTTCTTAAATACCGTAGTTTGGCGTCATTCCACGAGCGTGCAAAATTTTAACATGTTACATATCTATTTACTCGGCGTAACATCATCTTTTACATTTTACCAAACAATTGGATAATATGTTGTGTTTTTTGTGCATTCAAATTCAATAAAGTGTATTTGTTCCAAATAAACTGTGTTTGAAAAACCGATGCGCAAATACCGTGTTGCAAAACCCACCATTTTGTTCTTTAGGGTCTCTGTTCAAAAAATACAGAATGTTTTGTGGTTCTAAGTAACTTTCTAGCACAAAAACAGAACATGCCTGGTTTTAAGTGCAACGTCTTCCTCATACCACATGTGTCTTCTTCTGTTGAGCATGACCTTTATTTGCCGACACTTCCCCACCATCACAATATTTTATGCTCCAGGCTGTCTCTCATCATCAAATTCCTTGCATTGATCACAGTTCTCTACCTGGACACTTGCTAGACCTGTCATTCAACACTTACCTCCCCAAACCCTTGGTTTTCTGCACCTTCTCTATGCTTTGTTACCTTATAGCTACTTAAGCTTCTTCGGGACAGGACCTGCAACATTCTGCTGATGCACTCCTCCTGGATGTCTTTTCATACTACAAATAGTAAGTTTTTTTACTTTGGCTCCTACAGTACATGATGGTGCCCATTGCTCTGGCTCCTTTATGAATTTGTAGTAAGAAATCTTGAAGCCCCAAAAGGATAGAAATCTGGTGTCAACAGAGGCGCCTGAATGTGAAGGAGAAGCTGAGAAGTGGATTCATAAATTATATATTTATTGACTATGGAATGTTATATAAACGCCATCAATCCATTTAGGTCTATACTGGCCACTTCCTCAGGTTGGTGCAATGAGCAAAGATGTGGAGCATTTCACAAAGGCTTGTACCAAAGCTGCAATGCAACCTATATAACTTCAACCGGATCAGGGAGCCATCCTTGTACCAAGGAAGAGTGAGCAGTGGAGATGTGCACTCCTCGTCGGGGCAAACCTTGTCATGAGTGGGGGTCAGCCCCCCGATAAGATTAGGTGGGTACAGAAAGGGGCACATGCGGTCTCAAGGCTTACAGCACACTGTGGATACTGATGTGGAACGACAAGCGCTGTGGAACGTGACATCACTTAGAAGGCTTAAGAAAGGAGAGTAGAAGGTAAAAATGAGAAGTAGAAAGAAAGGAGGGAGAAGTAGAAAGAAAGGAGGGAGAAGTAGAAAGAAAGGAGGGAGAAGTAGAAAGAAAGGAGGGAGAAGTAGAGAAAAAGGGAAAAGCAAATGGGAGAGGGAGGGGGGTGTAAGGTAGGAAATGAGGGGTAAGGGGTATATCAGTGCAGGACAAGGGAAGAACCCACATCCTGCTGTGAGCCTCCAGTTGGTAGCTAGATGCCTATTACCCTTAACGCCAGCGCCTCCCAGTCCTTTAAGGTGTTCCCGATGTGGGGCGAGGTTTATGGTCATGTGACCGCCATGATTAGCTGTAGCAATCGGGAACTTTCCATTAGGCACCCTGCATGCTCCTGGCACAGGTTTGTTTCCATTTTTGGTGCGTGAATATGTGGCCTCTCGGCATTACGGCCCACCCACGAGAGATCGCATATATGCACACTGTTAAAATGACCACAAAGGGTCATTTGGCGCCCCCCCCCCCCCCCCCCATTGATTGGAGATGCAAGGGTTCAGAATTTTATTGAATTTCTTGACCTTGTCCTGCAGGACTGCCGCCATTTTTTCATTAATCAAGTACCACTTCATCTTAGTTTTGGACTGTGCTGTAGTCGGAACCCGCGATTTCCAATCTATAGCTAGGGGTTTTTTTGGTGGTTGTGAAAATGAATGATCTCAGATTAAATTTGTTAGCTTTTCACCAGTTTTTAGGTTGAGTAGTACCTCATATGGGTTTTCAGGGATACTGGCTTCCAAAACATACTGTAGATCAGTTGGTACGCCCTTGTCCAAAACCTTCTTATTCTTGTCCACTCTCACCACACACGTACCAGGGGGCCACTTTCCCATCTTTTGGGGCTCAAAGATTTCTTACTGTGAATACACCGGACTCCAGAGACCGCAGTGTGCAGGACTGTCCAGATCTCCCCACCGAGCATTGAGTGTGGCTGCTCTCTGCACACGGACAGTTATATTCCCTGCAGACCTTTACCCCAGGCTGTTTGAAACCCCATAAGGGAGCTCAGCAACCTCACACATGGACACCATTGTATTTTACCTTCTTTTCATTCGTTGTATGAAACTATCTGTGAACTCCGACACTGCAAGAATTTCTCCTGCAGCTTCTGTCCTTGTTCTTTTTGTCTTCCCTCTTCCTGTCCTTGGAGGTACCCCAGTCTTTTGAGTTTGTGTTCTGTTACTCCGTTGCCTTGTCCTGTCCACGTCTACTTGAAGAACACAACCAAAAGATGAAATGGTCCTCTCAGAAATGCCTGAGCCAGCTAGAAAATGAAGGACATCGGATCAATGTATTATAAAAACTATTTTTTATAAATTTTATATATTTTATTTCAAAATTCCACTGGTCATAAAACTGAAACTACACCCATAGAGTCATACATTTACACTTGCACTTCATTTAAAATATTAGTTATATAAAATCAGGACTGGATCAGGTCAGACACTAGCTAGACCTATAGCCCTGGTCCAACCTGTGACCTGGGGGCCTCTTGGTCACTTAGCGTGAGGCTCTTGGGGCCCCTGAAGACAGTAGCTTGTGTTTTGTTTCCTACTCAAAACAGTGGAGGTATAATATTCTTTAGATTGGCTTCCAGTAGTTAAAGTGTTACTAAACCCGCAACAGTAAAAACAGTCTGTAGATGCAGTAAAGCATGCTTGTTATACTCACTGTGGAACCTCAGGGGTTAATCCTCTGTATTGTGTAAAAAGGTTGTTTAATCCTGTCTTCTCTGATCCTCCCCTTCTTCCAGGGAATGTGGGGTCCGGGGAGAGCAGATATAGTAAATGCGGGGTCCGGGGAGAGCGGATATAGTGAATGCGGGGTCCGGGGAGAGCGGAGATAGTGAATGCCGTGTCCGGGGAGAGCGGATATAGTGAATGCGGGGAGAGCGGATATAGTGAATGCGGGGTCCGGGGAGAGCGGATATAGTGAACACGGGGTCCGGGGAGAGCGGATATAGTGAATGCGGGGTCCGGGGAGAGCGGATATAGTGAATGCGGGGTCCGGGGAGAGTGGATATAGTGAACGCGGGGTCCGGGGAGAGCGGATATAGTGAATGCGGGGTTCGGGGAGAGCGGATATAGTGAATGCGGGGTCCGGGGAGAGCGGATATAGTGAACGCGGGGTCCGGGGAGAGCGGATATAGTGAATGCGGGGTCCGGGGAGAGCGGATATAGTGAATGCGGGGTCCGGGGAGAGCGGATATAGTGAATGCGGGGTCCGGGGAGAGCGGATATAGTGAATGCGGGGTCCGGGGAGAGCGGATATAGTCAATGCGGGGTCCGGGGAGAGCGGATATAGTCAATGTGGGGTCCGGGGAGAGCGGATATAGTGAATGCGGGGTCCTGGGAAAGCGGATATAGTGAATGCGGGGTCCGGGGAGAGCAGATATAGTGAATGCAGGGTCCGGGGAGAGCGGATATAGTGAATGCCGGGTCCAGGGAGAGCGGATATAGTGAATGCGGGGTCCGGGGAGAGTGGATATAGTGAATGCGGGGTCCGGGGAGAGCGGATATAGTGAATGCGGGGTCCGGGGAGAGCGGATATAGTGAATGCGGGGTCCGGGGAGAGCGGATATAGTGAATGCGGGGTCCGGGGAGAGCGGATATAGTGAATGCGGGGTCCGGGGAGAGTGGATATAGTGAACGCGGGGTCCGGGGAGAGCGGATATAGTGAATGCGGGGTTCGGGGAGAGCGGATATAGTGAACGCGGGGTCCGGGGAGAGTGGATATAGTGAACGCGGGGTCCGGGGAGAGCGGATATAGTGAATGCGGGGTCCGGGGAGAGCGGATATAGTGAATGCGGGGTCCGGGGAGAGCGGATATAGTGAATGCGGGGTCCGGGGAGAGCGGATATAGTGAATGCGGGGTCCGGGGAGAGTGGATATAGTGAACGCGGGGTCCGGGGAGAGCGGATATAGTGAATGCGGGGTTCGGGGAGAGTGGATATAGTGAATGCGGGGTCCGGGGAGAGCGGATATAGTGAATGCGGGGTTCGGGGAGAGCGGATATAGTGAACGCGGGGTCCGGGGAGAGTGGATATAGTGAACGCGGGGTCCGGGGAGAGCGGATATAGTGAATGCGGGGTCCGGGGAGAGCGGATATAGTGAATGCGGGGTCCGGGGAGAGCGGATATAGTGAATGCGGGGTCCGGGGAGAGCGGATATAGTGAATGCGGGGTCCGGGGAGAGCGGATATAGTCAATGCGGGGTCCGGGGAGAGCGGATATAGTCAATGTGGGGTCCGGGGAGAGCGGATATAGTGAATGCGGGGTCCTGGGAAAGCGGATATAGTGAATGCGGGGTCCAGGGAAGAGCGGATATAGTGAATGCGGGGTCCGGGGAGAGCAGATATAGTGAATGCAGGGTCCGGGGAGAGCGGATATAGTGAATGCCGGGTCCAGGGAGAGCGGATATAGTGAATGCGGGGTCCGGGGAGAGTGGATATAGTGAATGCGGGGTCCGGGGAGAGCGGATATAGTGAATGCGGGGTCCGGGGAGAGCGGATATAGTGAATGCGGGGTCCGGGGAGAGCGGATATAGTGAATGCGGGGTCCGGGGAGAGCGGATATAGTGAATGCGGGGTCAAGGGAGAGCGGATATTGTGTAACAATTAACTTCTGTTGAGTAGGGACAGCCACATGCGAAATTCAGCCGGTCCCTGCAGAAACCAGACAAATTTCAATCTATCTATGGTGGCTTAACTCTTCAAGCATGTTCCCAGACTTCTGTAGCAGTACAGTCATTGAATATTATGTGTGGCCCTTGGGTAGCGTCAAGAGTTGCATTTTTGGCCCCTTATTTTAACTCCTTCTCGCTCATCCAATAGTTCTGAATGCCTGAAGATGGGAAAGATCAGTGAACATGTGACCACTAGCAAAGCGGGAAAGATTGGCAATCATGTGACTACTGCCACAGTGATCACATGATCAATGCCGGTCTCGCCAGCTGTCGATCTTTAGCCCAGACTGAGATCTGTTTTCAACAGCTTAGGCTTTGCACTGGGAGCGTGCAATATGTGCGTTCACAGCACATCAACATTGGATGCCCAACAACGTATATATGTGCTGTGCGGACATTAAAGCCCACCCTTTTACTGATGCACATGTGTGTTGGTCGGTCATAGAGGGGCTAAATAAGTTGGCCACCACTGGCCTATAGGCACCACTACAGAGGGCATTGATAAAATCTACTACATATTTGCTCTGGGTTGTTAACAGGCAAACAAAAGAGCAACTAAAAATAACCCATTCTACCTGCCACGGCTACCAAAATTTTACATTTTTTTTTTTTTTTTTTACACAGCTCCTTCAGTGCTATACTTTTTTTCCACCCTTATTTATTTATAATGACATTATTAGTATTATTGCTAATTATTCTATCTACCAAAATCAACAGATATCTAAAAGTGAATAGACAGAACAAAACCTGACACTGCCTCTACTGTTCCTCCTGGGTCGGGCTTCATTCATTCCTTGCAATATCATCAGGTGGAAAAGGTAAAATGACGAGCATCCTCTCCTTCATCAAAACAAATATCAACATTGCTGAAAACTCCATTATTTGTTTTATTCTTCTCGGATTGGAGAAACTCATGGACATGGAATTTAAATGCCCCTCTCACAAAGTCCTGGCGTCCGTGTACAGCGTTGTGTTTCTCCTCATACCGACTGCAATTGTCGGAATTGTGGCGTGCTATCTAAGCCCCGTAGAGACGTCCTACCAAAGCACAGGAAACAATGCAAATACTAAAACCAGTAATTTACATCCCAAACCTGGGGAATGTTACCAAAATCTGGACGTGACGGAAAATAATTCCAACAGCAGGACAACAAAAGGCACAACAGTCTACTATGAAAATAAGCCGAGACCTTTCTTTAAAATTAAGGCTGTCCTATTTTGGTTCCTGATTGTGATCACAGATGGACGATACGGGGATTGTTTAGTGAAGTCCGAGTTCATAAAAATAAACAATTCAAATATCTCTCATGCAGAACCTCCGCTGAGCTGGACAGAAATACAAAATAAATACCTGATACATGTGTTCCAGGTAAGTACATTTTTCATCTATAAGAACATCAAGCCAGTCCCATCAGTCTCTGTACCAGAGGAGCTTACACTCTAATGTCCCCTCCCCCACAGTCCCATCAGTCTCTGTACCAGAGGAGCTTACACTCTAATGTCCCCTCGCCCACAGTCACATCAGTCTCTGTACAGAGGAGCTTACACTCTAATGTCCCCTCCCCCACAGTCCCATCAGTCTCTGTACCAGAGGAGCTTACACTCTAATGTCCCCTCCCCCGCAGTCACATCAGTCTCTGTACCAGAGGAGCTTACACTCTAATGTCCCCTCCCCCACAGTCCCATCAGTCTCTGTACCAGAGGAGCTTACACTCTAATGTCCCCTCGCCCACAGTCACATCAGTCTCTGTACCAGAGGAGCTTACACTCTAATGCCCCCTCCCCCGCAGTCACATCAGTCTCTGTACCAGAGGAGCTTACACTCTAATGTCCCCTCGCCCACAGTCACATCAGTCTCTGTACCAGAGGAGCTTACACTCTAATGCCCCCTCCCCCGCAGTCACATCAGTCTCTGTACCAGAGGAGCTTACACTCTAATGTCCCCTGTCCCACAGTCCCATCAGTCTCTGCATCAGAGGAGCTGACACTCTAATGTCCCCTCCCCCACAGTCACATCAGTCTCTGTACCAGAGGAGCTTACACTCTAATGTCCCCTCCCCCACAGTCACATCAGTCTCTGTACCAGAGGAGCTTACACTCTAATGTCCCCTCCCCCACAGTCATATCAGTCTCTGTACCAGAGGAGCTTACACTCTAATGCCCCCTCCCCCACAGTCCCATCAGTCTCTGTACCAGAGGAGCTTACACTCTAATTTCCCCTCCCCTGCAGTCACATCAGTCTCTGTACCAGACGAGCTTACACTATAATGCCCCTCCCCCACAGTCACATCAGTCTCTGTACCCGAGGAGCTTACACTATAATGCCCCTCCCCCACAGTCCCATCAGTCTCTGCTCAAGAGGAGCTTACACTGTAATGTCCCCTCCCCCACAGTCACTTCAGACTCTGTACCAGAGGAGCTGACGCTCTAATGTACCCTCCCCCACAGTCCCATCAGTCTCTGTATCAGAGAAGCTTACGCTCTAATGTCCCCTCCCCACAGTCCCATCAGTCTCTGTACCAGAGGAGCTTACGCTCTAATGTCCCCTCCCCCACAGTCCCATCAGTCTCTGTACCAGAGGAGCTTACACTCTGTCTAATGGCGAGTGACGGCAGAGGAAATTAAGTCTCTTCTTAAGAAGGCCCTGGAGAGGAGGGTTGTTGAATCTGCCTTTAACAAGCCATTGGCCTTGAGGGATTACCCAGGCCCGGCTATGGGGGAGGGATTGCCCAGGCCCGGTTATGAGGGAGGGATTGCCCAGGCCCGGCTATGGGGGAGGGATTGCCCAGGCCCGGTTATGAGGGAGGGTCTGCGTTTGATGAATCTGGAGAGAATCCCTTTAAAGTTTCGGGATTTGGCCTGGCTCTCGTTCCATGGCAGACTCTATGTGAAGGGCAACCCGAAGCATCGCTCTGCGGAGAACCGTGGTTGTCCAAGAGTGGAGTGCGGTGGGGTGGAGGAGACGATGGACCATTTCTTGCTTCAGTGCCCCTTCAATTTAAACGTCTACAAGCGGATAAGTGGGGCTCTGGGGATCCCTTTCCTTTCCCGCTTGAGTTACGCGGAGTGGTCTTACGGAGCCTTTCTGACTCACCGGGATTTTGATTTTGAGACACTTTTTCTAGTTAGCTCAGTAGTCCGTTACTACACGTGGAATGCACGGTGTCAGGTTTCCTCCTGTCGAGGTGGTGGTGCACAACATTCTGGGTGAGGTTGGGAAGATTTGAGGTCTTGAGAAGGACGAGTGATGGCCCGGAGCCTGGACAAAGGCGTGGAGGAATGTCCGGTCCCCGTAGCTGCTGTCTGTCAGTCTCTGGGGGCGTGGCTTCTCTTTCTGTACTTTCACATCCCCTAAATTTTTGTAAAATCAGATTTTTGAAAAAAAGGCTTCATGCATGGGATCAATGTTTAATCGTTTCTTAGGCTGGGGGGGGGGGGGGGGTTAGGTGACGGTTGGGTTTGTTGAGATACATTCTAAAGATGATAATAATAGTAAAATATGATTGGTTCTGTTTATGTTTTTCCCGGCAAAAAAAAAAGCGGTTTCCTGTTTTCTATGCTGAAGTAAGCGATTTTTGTTTAATTCTATATATTTATTTTATTATGTTGTTTGTAAGATTTTTAATAAACAAAAAATTACACACTAATGCCCCCCTCCCCCACAGTCACACTCTATTATTATTATACATTTATATAGCTCTGACATATACAGAGAACACTGAGCCAGTCCTATTAGTTGCTATGTTATCTAATGTTGGAGCTGAAATGTTAATCAGTGGCTTTGTTCATTATCAACGTCATCCCTAATGCCAACCTTCACACCAACCCTAACTCCAGTGCTAACCCTGACCTGAGTGCAAACTTAAAGTGTATGTTCTCCTAATTATGTCTTTTTGTGTGTGTGTTCACCTATGTGTATGTAATAAATCAGTCTCTATCATTATCATGTCCTTCTTCAATCTGAAGTTCCTGGATGTTCCTGCCAGTCACCTTTCTTCCTTGTTCTAAACTGACCACACAAAGTACAGAAGATGATCTGTGTTAGGTGGTCAGTTTTCATCCTTTTGCTGCCCATTCAGAGGCAGAGGATACTGTGCAGACACACAGCATACTTAGATTGGTTGGTTTGTAAAGCTACCAAACTGCCTCCCAATCACTTCCTGCCTCGGTCACACACCCCTCCCAATCACTTCCTGCCTTGGTCACACACCCCTCCCAATCACCTCCTGCCTCAGTCACACACCCCTCCCAATCAAAGCCTACCTCGGTCACACACCCCCTCCCAATCAAAGCCTGCCTCGACCACATCCCCTCCCAATCACAGGTTGCCTCGGCCACACACCCCCTCCCAATCACAGCCTGCCACAGCCACACACCCCCTCCCAATCAAAGCCTGCCTCAGACACACACACCCTCCCAATCACAGCCTGTCTCTGGTACACACCCCCTACCAATTACAGCCTGCCTCTGGCACACATCCCCTACCAATCACGGCCTTCCTCTGGCACACCTCCTCCAAATCACAACCTACCTCTGGTACACACCCCCTACCAATCGCAGCCTGCCTCTGGCACACACCCCCTCCCAATCACAGCCTGCCGCTGGCACACCTCCTCCCAATCACGGCCTGTCTCTGGTACACAGCCTCTGCCAATCACAGCCTTCCTCTGGCACACACCCCATCCCAATCACAGCCTGTCTCTGGCACACACCCCCTCCCAATCACAGCCTGTCTCTGCTACCCACCCCCTACCAATCACAGCCTGCCTCTGGCACTCTGGCACACACCCTACCAATCACAGCTTGCCTTGGCACACACCCCCTACTAATCACAGCCTGCCTGTTGAACACACCCCTTTTCAATTACAACCTGCATTTGGCACACATCCCCTCCCAATCACAACCTGCCTCTACCATACACATCCTACCAATCACAGCCTGCCTCTGGTAAACACCCCCTGCAAATCACAGTCTTCCTCTGGCACACACCCCCTCCTAATCACAGCCTGTCTCTGGCCAACACTCCTCCCAATCACAGCAGCCTGCCTCTGGCACAGACCCCCTTCTAATCACAGCCTGCCTCTGGCACACACCCACTCCCAATCACAGCCTGCCTCTGGCACACACCCGCTCCCAATCACAGCCTGTCTCTGGTACACACCCCCTCTGAAATGCCTATGAAATATGTTGGCCTTGGACTGCTTAAAGCAGATAAGAAGTGTTTGTTGGATTGAAGGTGTTTGTGACATCTAGAAATATTTTGTTAGATTGCTTAAATTAGATAAGAACTTGTGCATTAAAAGATGTCTACTTGTTTGAGAAGTTAGAAATCTTTAAGTTTAGGGTAGATAATAAGCTGATTTGAAGCAAAAGTGTGATATTGTGAGATAACGTTGTTTGTTCAGTAATGTGGCTGGGTGTGACTCTGTTATCCTCATGGGACTTTTCTGCTACCTCCTCCTGGAGTGGGCGTGGCGCCTGCCCAATTCAGGAAAGTTGCCAGAAACAGGGATTATAACGGGAAGCCTGAACGCGGTCAGGGGGGAGCCTTCCTATGCGAAAGGGTGAAGCTGTGACACTTGGACTTTTGCCAAGGCTACATGGGCTCATCGATTGGTCACATTTAAGGCTTCCCCGTGACCCCCTGTACATTATGGTTCCAATGGGATCTGTTCCTTCCCGTCTCCCCATAGCTTTGGTAATGTATCCATTTTATGCTGTGACGCTGTCCAATGATGTGTCTATTTCATGCTGTAATGCTCACATTATTATTGGTGTGTTATTATGCAGATTATGATGACTATACGATATATCCTCCTGTGTGTCGTGTGATAATAAAAGTGGAGGTTCTGACAGTGCAAGAATATTGCAGTTGGATTCTGTTACTTCATGGAGTGCCGAGTGAATGCTATGATGTGCCAGGGCAGGTGTTCATTTAGTAGAGGGTCTCTCACATGCTTAGAATAATGGTGTAAGTGCTGGTTAAACGTACCTGTGTATTGTGTGTGTGACTACCTGTGTATTGTGTGTGTATATGACTTGCTTTTGGTTATTGTGTCCAGCATTGCATTACACTCTCCCAATCAGAGCCTGCCTCTGCCACACACCCCCTCCCAAACACAACCTGTCTCTGGTACATACCCCTTGCTCTAGCACAGCCTGCACCTGGCTTCAGGCTGAACAGACTATGGAATACAGGCATGCTGTGTGTCTGCACAGTGTCCTGTAAGCCCGCCTCCCATTATCAGAAAGAAGAGCTACATGCTCAGAAGACAGAACTTTTTAACCTTGTTAAAAAGGTAAGAAAGATCATTTCTGAAACTAAACAAAAGCAGTTATGGTGCCGGCATAGTTATAGCTGTGTTAGAGAGTGTCTTTAAAATGTAAGGTTCATAACTAATTTATTCGCAGTGTTAACCCTAATTTTAACCCTTCCCCCATCACTGACACTAACCCTATCCATCATAGAAATCCAAAGATAACCGAATACTAACCCTTACCTTTTTATGTATTTTGGTAAACTACATGCTTCGAATGTTATCTGCAAGGGTTGGAAGCCAGTAGCCAGAACCTTCAGATGGAGCTGATAACAATAGCAGAGGAGCAGAGTTCAGACCAAGCAGCCAGAGTCCCTGTAACAAACCAAATTCAGCATCCAGGGAGCAAAAATGATAGTCCATGTAAAAAGTCAGAATCCAGGATCCAAGAACAACATACTCAGAGAGGTGCAGGGAACTTGCATGTGTAGTCAGATGAAGGAAAAAGTCAAACAAGCTCAATCGCTCTGGCTAAGCAGCTCCCACACAGCAAGGCTTTCCTGGATGGGCACCCAACAGTAACGCAAACCATAGAATCATAGAAAGTGCCAGAAAGAGTCCAAGATAAATTTTAATTGTTGTTACAAAAGTCATTAAAAAAAAAAACAACATGTTTCAACGGGCAGCACCACTCTTTATCAAGGCTTAACACTGGATAACACTTGCATGGGCTTGGCTCCGGATTGGGCACATAAATAGACACAGGTGAAGCCACTAAAATAATGATGTACTCCATAGAATTATCTATGCCACACAACTAGCCTAATGGCCTCCCCACTATCCAACGCTACGTTGGAGAAACCCTTCTAAACACTGTCTCCAGAAACCATGGTAGAACGGTCAGGTCTGCAGAAGACTCCGGCAGTGCTGGGACAAGGTCTTCTAGCGCCCAGAGCGAAGATTATAACCTGTGCCCCCACCATGTGTGAGCATCATGATTCAGAGAAACACCCACCACCCTGAAAAAAACAAACAAACATCCAACAGTAATCTGCATGATTACCCCCTAGTAAAAATTCCTCCTCCAAGCCAAAATTCTCCCCAAACAAAAAATCCCTGCTTCCTCCAGTAGAATCCCCTTCCCAGCACAAATATTTAAGCCCCCCAAAACAACAACCTCTTTCAGCTCAAATTCCCCCCTAACCCCCTTCTAGCACAACTCCCCCATCCCAAAATAAATCACCCCTCTCAGTTCAAATCCTCTCCCCTCAAATCCCTTTCCTAGCACAAATCCTCCCCCCCTCCACACACACAATCCCCCCTGCTAGCACAAATCTTTTACCCACAATTTCCCCTTCCTAGCACAAGGCCATCTCCCCCACAACCCCCTGCTGTAGCACTGAGAACTCACCCTGTGGTGCCCCCTCCCTCTCTTGATTTTACTGCACCAGGGGCAGCTGCCCCTCCTGCCCTAACCTTGTCCCAGCCCTGGACACAGGCATAAGTGTGCACCCTAAAGCTCAAACACACATGCGGATCTTTCTGATATATAGATGAAAAACAATGTAGCGCTACTCACATTATAAACAAGTGCATATACATATATGTATATATATACACAATGGGGCAAAAAAATATTTAGTCCGCCACCAATGGTGCAAGTTCTCCCACTTACAAAGATGAGAGAGGCCTGTAATTGGCATCATAGGGAGACCTCAACTATGAGAGACAAAATGAGAAAACAAATCCAGACAATCACATTGGCTGATCTGGAAAGAATTTATTTGCAAATTATGGTGGAAAATAAGTATTTGGTGAATATGAAAAGTTGATGTCAATACTTTGTTATATATCCTTTGTTGGCAATGACAGAGGTCAGACGTTTCCTGGAAATCTTCACAAGGTTGGCACACACTATTGCTGGTATGTTGGCCCATCCTCCATGCAGATCTCCTCTAGAGCAGTGATGTTTTGGGGCTGTCGCTGGGCAACACGGACTTTCAATTCCCTCCCAAGGTTTTCTAAGGGGTAGAGATCTGGAGACTGGCTAGGCCACTCCAGGACCTTGAAATGCTTCTTACGAAGCCACTCCTTCGTTGCCCGGGTGGTATGTTTGGGATCATTGTCATGTTGGAAGACCCAGCCACGTTTCATCTTCAATGCCCTTGCTGATGGAAGGAGGTTTGCACTCAAAATCTCACGATACATGGCCCCATTCATTCTGTCCTGTACATGGATCAGTCGTCCTGGTCCCTTTGCGGAGAAACAGCCCCAAAGCATGATGTTGCCACCCCCATGCTTCACAGTAGGTATGGTGTTCTTTGGATGCAACTCCGCATTCTCTCTCCTCCAAACACGACGAGTTGTGTTTCTACCAAACAGTTCTATTTTGGTTTCATCTGACCATATGACATTCTCCCAATCCTCTTCTGGATCATCCAAATGCTCTCTAGCAAACTTCAGACGGGCCCCGGACATGTACTGGCTTAAGCAGGGGGACACGTCTGGCACTGCAGGATCTGAGTCCCTGGCGGTGTAGTGTGTTACTGATGGTAGCCTTTGTTATGTTGGTCCCAGCTCTCTGCAGGTCATTCACTAGGTCCCCCCGTGTGGTGCTGGGATTTTTGCTCACCGTTCTTGTGATCATTTTGACCCCACGGGGTGAGATCTTGTGTGAAGCCCCAGATGGAGGGAGATTATCAGTGGTCTTGTATGTCTTCCATTTTCTAATTATTGCTCCCACAGTTGATTTGTTCACACCAAGCTGCTTGCCTATTGCAGATTCAGTCTTCCCAGCCTGGTGCAGGTCTACAATTTTGTTTCTGGTGTCCTTCGACAGCTCTTTGGTCTTCACCATAGTGGAGTTTGGAGTGTGACTGTTTGAGGTTGTGGACAGGTGTCTTTTATACTGATAACAAGTTCAAACAGGTGCCACTGATACAGGTAATGAGTGCAGGACAGAGGAGCCTCTTAAAGAAGAAGGTCCAGGTCTGTGAGAGCCAGAAATCTTGCTTGTTTGTAGGTGACCAAATACTTATTTTCCACCATAATTTGCAAATAAATTCTTTCCAGATCAGCCAATGAGATTGTCTGGATTTGTTTTCTCATTTTGTCTCTCATAGTTGAGGTCTCCCTATGATGCCAATTACAGGCCTCTCTCATCTCTGTAAGTGGGAGAACTTGTACCATTGGTGGCGGACTAAATACTTTTTTGCCCCACTGTATATATACAGTGAGGAACAGAAGTATTTGAACACCCTGCAATTTTGCAAGTTCTCCCACATAGAAATCATGGAGGGGTCTGAAATTCACATTGTAGGTGCAGTCCCACTCTGAGAGACAGACTTTAAAAAACAATTCAGGAAATCCCATTGTATGATTTGTAAAGAATGTATTTGTCTCGCACTGCTGAACAGAAGTATTTGAACACCTGAGAAACAGCAAGAATTCTGGCTCTCAAAGACCTGTTACTGCGCCTTTAAAAAGTCCACCTCTACTCCACTCATTAATCTAACTTAGTAGCACCTGTCTGAGCTCTTTAAAGACACCTGTCCACCCCACAGTCAGTCAGACGCCAACTACTACCATGGGCAAGACCAAAGAGCTGTCAAAAGACACCAGAGACAAAATTGTGGACCTCCAGAAGGCTGGAAAGGGCTACGGGGCAATTGCCAAGCAGCTTGGTGAAAAAAGATCAACTGTTGGAGCAATTGTTAGACAATGGAAGAGGCTAAAGACGACTGTCAGTCTCCCTCGGACTGGGGCTCCATGCAAGATCTCACCTCGTGGGGGATCACTGATGATAAGAAAGGTGAGGAATCAGCCCAGGACTACAAGGGAGGAGCTGGTCAATGACATGAAGAGAGCTGGGACCACAGTTTCAAAGGTCACTGTCGGTAGAACACTACGCCGTCATGGTTTCAAATCATACATTGCACGGAAGGTTCCCCTGCTCAAGTCATCACATGTCCAGGCCCGTCTGAAGGTTCCCCTGCTCCAGTCATCACATGTCCAGGCCCGTCTGAAGGTTCCCCTGCTCCAGTCATCACATGTCCAGGCCCGTCTAAAGTTTGCCAATGACCATCTGGATGATCCAGAGGAGGCATGGGAGAAAGTCATGTGGTCAGATGAGACCAAAGTAGAACTTTTTGGTCTAAACTTCACATGTCGTGTTTGGAGGAAAAAGAAGGATGAGTTACATCCCAAGAACACCATCCCTACTGTGAAGCATGGGGGTGGTAACATCATGCTTTGGGGGTGCTTTTCTGTGAAGGGGACAGGACGACTGCACTGTATTAAGGAGAGGATGAATGGGGCCATTTATTGTGAGATTTTGAGCAACAACCTCCTTCCCTCAGTCAGAGCATTGAAGATGGGTGGTGGCTGGGTCTTCCAACATGACAACGACCCGAAGCACACAGCCAGGAGAACCAAGGAGTGGCTCCGTAAGAAGCATATCAAGGTTCTGGAGTGGCCTAGCCAGTCTCCACACCTAAATCCAACAGAACATCTTTGGAGGGAACTGAAATTCTGTGACAGCCCCAAAACCTGACAGATCTGTGTGGAGGAGTCGGCCAAAATCCCTGTTGCAGTGCAAACCTGGTCAAGAACTACAGGAAATGTTTGACCTCTGTAATTGCAGACAAAGGCTTCTGTACCAAATATTAACACTGATTTTCTCAGGTGTTCAAATACTTCTGTTCAGCCGTGCAAGACAAATAAATTCTTTAAAAATCATACAATGTGATTTCCTGAATTTTTTTTTAAATTCTGTCTCTCAGAGTGGGAATGCACCTACAATGTGAATTTCAGACCCCTCCATGATTTCTAAGTGGGAGAACTTGCAAAATCGCAGGGTGTTCAAATATTTTGTTCCTCACTGTATATATATATATATATACATACATATACTAGATTGTAAGCTCCAAGGAGCAGGGCCCTTGATCCCCTCATGTTTTGCATTGTATTGGTATTGTTCTGTCACATGTTCTGTCTCCCTTTGTAATGTACAGCGCTGAGCGAACTATTGGCGCTTTATAAATACTGTATAATAATAATAATAATAATATACGACGTGTATCAATTAGTGAAAAAATTGCCAAATCAACTAATAACCAAGTGATTTCATGCAAAAAAATCCTCAGACAATTATATGTGAATACAATAATACACTCCAACCGTGATGGTGATTATAATTAGAAACAACTAATACTAGTTAAATACGACCTTTAAAATAATTATAAGGAACTAAATCGAAACCGTGTAAAAAACATATATATCTCTCTCTGTACATATCCATGCAGTGTAAATAATATATAAAATCACACGTGCATATAGTGAACATACTATAGTGAAACCACAATAAAGAAATAACTTAATCAGTAAAAAGGTGCACTCACATTTGAACAGTAGCAGTCATGGTTCCAACCCCATGCTTTCAGATGAGGGAAAAAATGTATGGGTGTACAACAGGTGTACCAAGATGGCCACTACGCCGGAAGTGCGTCACTACGTTGGCCTGAGAAGGATCCAGTAAAGCGCTTTGACCCGCGAAGGTCGAAGTTATAAGGTGAGAGGCTTATCCAGACGGTGGTCGGATTGTCTTCTGTCAGCTTCCATATCCACTTGCACACAAATATCACCATGAGTGTGTGTCATCTAAATGCTACCATCGGCATATATTGGACTTTAAGAGCACAGATTAAGTTATTTCTTTATTGTGGTTTCACTATAGTATGTTCACTATATGCACGTGTGATTTTATATATTATTTACACTGCATGGATATGTACAGAGAGAGATATATATGTTTTTTACACGGTTTCGATTTAGTTCCTTATAATTATTTTAAAGGTCGTATTTAACTAGTATTAGTTGTTTCTAATTATAATCACCATCACGGTTGGAGTGTATTATTGTATTCACATATAATTGTCTGAGGATTTTTTTGCATGAAATCACTTGGTTATTAGTTGATTTGGCAATTTTTTCACTAATTGATACACTTCGTATATATATGTATATGCACTTGTTTATAATGTGAGTAGCGCTACATTGTTTTTCATCTATATGTTCATGGTAATCATTGGTATGTGATTTAATGTTAGCAGCTTCTCTTTAATATATAGAGTTGAACACTGGTGAGCACAGGAGGTTCACACCATTATCGTATCTTTCTGATGTCCCTGCGGGCACATTATCTCCCTGCCTGCAGATTCAGAGTGAAAGAAAAGTGCTTCCACACTTCTCCTATAAGCGGAGCCGCTCAGTGAGAGATCTTTCCCATCTCCTCATTGGCACACAGAGCAATAATAGTAATGCACAAGTGGGGATTAGGGTGCATTGGAGTGTGCAGGGGCGGACTGACCATTCGAGCACTCGGGCACCGCCCGAGGGCCCGGGGTTAGTAGGGGGCCCCATGAAATGCCCCTGGTACCTTTTTTACAGGCTTTTTTGAGTGTGGGCAAGGACACAGGGGCCCCATGATCCCCTATTGCCCAGGGGCCCCATGAGTTGTCAGTCTGCCCCTGGGGGTGTGTCAGGCACAACTGACACACCCTGTGCACACTGTGCATGGACTCAGGTTCAAGACCCGGCAACAAAGTAATGTCGTTGCTAATTTCGGCAAAGACTAAATGGGTAATATTAAATTGATGAACCCTGCGCAGCGGACAATATGGGATATGTGGGCTGCCGCTAGCACCTGGCACAGGTGAGTGTGATAATGAGTCGAATTGCTGTGCTGCCAATCCTGTCATTATAGGAAACACAGTGAAAAACGTTTTGAACATCTACCTATTACTAAGGAAATGGACCAGCTAAGTGCCCAATCCAATTTTTCACAATGAAAATTGTATATGATGTGCTACAATACACCTCCCCCCAATGATTATATATGTGTGGTGAGCCAATCCATAGTAATTAATTGTGAAAAAAACATAAAAAAACTTATATATTGATTAATGTCTATGCCAAATAATGCAATGCATCAGGTGCTACAGTGCACCTCCCCCTTGTGCAACGTGCACAAATGTCCTTAGAGAAAGTAAATATTCAAAGACAAGACAATATTGTGTATCAGTTCATCTTTTAGAAGTGAACAGTGTCCCCCATGCTACAAGACGTCTATTAGTATGCAGAGTAGGACTCCAGTATTATGGCCTCTGGACCTGAACACTGGGTGTAGGATCATAAGAGGTTCCACCTGTGTTTTGACTAATATATCATGGCACCTAACTTCACCTAACATCTCTAAAATTCACTGCTATTTAACTAATGAAACCACCAAGCTACTCATTCACTCCCTGGTTATCTCTTGTCTTGACTATTGTAACTCCCTCCTCATCGGCCTACCTCTCTGCAGGCTATCCCCTCTTCAGTCTATCATGATTGCTGCTACCAGAATCATCCACCTCACCAACCATTTAGTGTCCTCCACCCCTCTCTGCCAATCCCTCCACTGGCCTCCACTCAGTGCCCTCCACCCATCTCTACCAATCCCTCCACTGGCCTCCACTCAGTGCCCTCCACCCCTCTCTGCCAATCCCTCCACTGGCCTCCACTCAATGTCCTCCACCCCTCTCTGCCAATCCCTCCACTGGCCTCCATTCAGTGTCCTCCACCCCTCTCTGCCAATCCCTCCACTGGCCTCCATTCAGTGTCCTCCACCCCTCTCTGCCAATCCCTCCACTGGCCTCCACTCAGTGTTCTTCACCTCTCTCTGCCAATCCCTCCACTGGCCTCCACTCAGTGTTCTCCACCCCTCTCTGCCAATCCCTCCACTGGCCTCCATTTAGTGTCCTCCATCCCTCTCTTCCAATCCCTCCACTGGCCTCCACTCAGTGTCCTCCACCCCTCTCTGCCAATCCCTCCACTGGCCTCCACTCAGTGTCCTCCACCCCTCTCTGCCAATCCCTCCACTGGCCTCCACTCAGTGTTCTCCACCCCTCTCTGCCAATCCCTCCACTGGCCTCCATTTAGTGTCCTCCATCCCTCTCTTCCAATCCCTCCACTGGCCTCCACTCAGTGTCCTCCACCCCTCTCTGCCAATCCCTCCACTGGCCTCCACTCAGTGTTCTCCACCCCTCTCTGCCAATCCCTCCACTGGCCTCCATTTAGTGTCCTCCATCCCTCTCTTCCAATCCCTCCACTGGCCTCCACTCAGTGTCCTCCACCCCTCTCTGCCAATCCCTCCACTGGCCTCCACTCAGTGTCCTCCACCCCTCTCTGCCAATCCCTCCACTGGCCTTCATTCAGTGTCCTCCACCCCTCTCTGCCAATCCCTCCACTGACCTCCGCTCAGTGTCCTCCACCCCTCTCTGCCAATCCCTCCACTGGCCTTCATTCAGTGTCCTCCACCCCTCTCTGCCAATCCCTCCACTGGCCTCCACTCAGTGTCCTCTACCCCTCTCTGCCAATCCCACCTCAGGCTTCTGATCACCAAGCAAATTAAATTCTAACAACAACATACAAAGCCATTCTCAACTCTGCCCAAAACTACATCACCAATCTGGTCTCCAAATATCACCCAAACCGTCCTCTCCGTTCCTTCGCCAGAGCTTCTCCCATCCTCTGGAACTCTCTACCTCAATCTGTCCAAGTATCCCTTACTCTGGTTGCCTTTAGGCAATCCTTGAAAACTCATCTCTTCAGGGAAGCCTATCACGCCTCCAGTTAGACATTTATCACTTCCACAGTTATAACCCTTTGTACCATTTGCCCCACCCTATTAGATTGTAAGCTCTTATGAACCCTATGTATTCTCTTGTTTTTTTTATTGTATTGTAACTGTACTGTCTTTCTTTGTATTGTAAAGTGCTGAGCAAACTGTTCCATATAAATCCTGTATAATAATATTGCTGCAAATGTAATTTTGGCTGAATCCCTCTTTGCATCCCGTTATTTCTGTGTAGAAGGTTGAAGTGTTCACGGCTGTTCAAAACTTTTCTCTCTCTGCAGATTTCCGGCCTTCTATTGATTCTGCTGATAGTCGGTGTGGTCCTATGCTTATTCCCACCATATTGGAACAAACAGAAAACCGTCTCAGGTCCAATATAGTAAATATAGAAACAAAAACAACCCAAGCTTAGATTTCTTGAGTTTATAAAAAGCTTCATGTATTATCAATAAAGTGCAATAATATATAACTTTTCCTCAGTGAAACAAAGTGTTTCATGCAATTCCACCATTTCCATTTTCTGCTCCTTGCGCTTCACTCCACCTCCGTGTGCCACCACCACTGCTAACAACTCACCAGACAGCCATGACCTTCTCAATTAAGAGTCGGTCTATATACGCTTGCTTGTATATATGGGTTCCCCCCACTCCAGTATGTCCCTCCACCGTGCTCCTCACTTGTAACCTCACCAGAAGTATCATGTATTAAAAGGGAGAAGGAGACTCCAATAGTGTGAAATACCCATTATTAAAACTTCACATCACAAATATAAAACCATTGGGTAACCTGCTCATATTTAGTGTTACTAAACCCAAGACCCCGCATTCAGTATATCCGCTCTCCCCGGACCCCGCATTCACTATATCCGCTCTCCCCGGACCCCGCATTCAGTATATCCGCTCTCCCCGGACCCCGCATTCACTATATCCGCTCTCCCCGGACCCCGCATTCACTATATCCGCTCTCCCCGGACCCCTCATTCACTATATCCGCTCTCCCCGGACCCAGCATTCACTGTATCCGCTCTCCCCGGACCCCGCATTCACTATATCCGCTCTCCCCGGACCCCGCATTCACTATATCCGCTCTCCCCAGACCCCGCATTCACTATATCCGCTCTCCCCGGACCCCGCATTCACTATATCCGCTCTTCCCGGACCCCGCATTCACTATATCCTCTCTCCCCGGACCCCGCATTCACTATATCCTCTCTCCCCGGACCCCACATTCACTATATCTGCTCTCCCCAGAACCCACATTCACTATATCCGCTCTCCCCGGACCCTGCATTCACTATATCCGCTCTCCCCGGACCCCGCATTCACTATGTCCATTCTCCCCGGACCCCGCATTCACTATATCCGCTCTCCCCGGACCATGCATTCACTATATCCGCTCTCCCCGGACCCCGCATTCACTATATCCGCTCTCCCCGGACCCCGCATTCACTATATCCCCTCTCCCCGGACCCCGCATTCACTATATCCGCTCTCCCCGGACCCCGCATTCACTATATCCCCTCTCCCCGGACCCCGCATTTACTATATCCGCTCTCCCCGGACCCCGCATTCATTATATCCGCTCTCCCCGGACCCCGCATTCACTATATCCGCTCTCCCGGACCCCGCATTCACTATATCCGCTCTCCCCGGACCCCGCATTCACTATATCCCCTCTCCCCGGACCCCGCATTCACTATATCCCCTCTCCCCGGACCCCGCATTCACTATATCCGCTCTCCCCGGACCCCGCATTCACTATATCCCCTCTCCCCGGACCCCGCATTCACTATATCCGCCCTCCCCGGACCCCGCATTCACTATATCTGCTCTCCCGGGACCCCGCATTCACTATATCCGCTCTCCCCGGACCCCGCATTCACTATATCCGCTCTCCCTGGACCCCGCATTCACTATATCCGCCCTCCCCGGACCCCGCATTCACTATATCCGCTCTCCTCGGACCTCGCATTCACTATATCCACTCTCCCCGGACCCCGCATTCACTATATCCGCTCTCCCCGGACCCCGCATTCACTATATCCGCTCTCCCCGGACCATGCATTCTCTAGCAATACATATCAAACTGAGCATGTGCATGCCTACGGTTCAGTCTGGAGATAAGAGGTGGTCACTTGAAAAAGGGGAGGATCAGAGAAGACAGGATCAAACAGCCTTTTTACACAATGCGGAAGATTAACCCCTTAGGTTCCACAGTGATTATAACCAGCATGCTTTGCTGCATCTACAGACTGATTGTACTGTGGGGGGTTCAGTAACACTTTAATAGTACATTCTGCCCTGCACTTGGGTGTAAACACTCAATCTCATACACGGCCCGCCCTGCCTCAGAACGCTGAGACCGCTCCACACTGCAAGCGTGTCTCACCACCTCCGGGTCACCAGATCGTCACTTCTTCTTGTACGAGGAAGACACTTATGTGGTCCCACCAAACATCCCCATAAAAAAAGCTCTGGCACATCTTAAAAAAATAGTGAACAAGGGCAACAAAAAAAGGGATATTGAAGAAGAAGGAGGCGAGGTATTTAATTCTGGAAAATCCAAAATTGCCTGTCATGTACTTTACTCGGAAAATTCATTAAAAGGATTATTAAACCAGCAGGGAGACCAATAGTAAGTGGTAGAGATTCGGCATTTAGCAGGATGGGGGAATATACAGATTTTTTTTTTCCAAGAAAAAGTAATACAACAGCCCGCCTATGTGAAGGATAGTGGGGACTTCATGACAATATTGAGGGATGTGACCTGGGAGGACAATTCTATTACGGCAACAATAGATGGTAATGGTTTGTCTCCCGGTATAAAGCAGCAAGATGGAATTGAAGGAGTCCAATGGGCGATGGAGGGTGACGAAACAATGAGGAAAGGCCGAAAGAGGTTTAATTTACGCAGCACTTTACATATATATGGTACATTCACATCAGGCCCTGCCCCCGAGGGGTGTACAATCTAAGGTCCCTAACCCTCAAGGGGTGTACAATCTAAGGTCCCTAACCCTCAAGGGGCGTACAATCTAAGGTCCCTAACCCTCAAGGGGTGTACAATCTAAGGTCCCTAACCCTCAAGTGGGGTACAATCTAAGGTCCCTAACCCTCAAGGGGGGTACAATCTAAGGTCCCTAACCCTCAAGGGGCGTACAATCTAAGGTCCCCAACCCTCAAGGAGCGTACAATCTAAGGTCCCTAACTCACATTCATACATACACATACTAGGGACAACTTAGACAGGAGCCAATTCACCTACCAGCATGTCTTTGGAGTGTGGGAGGAAACACACGCAGGCACAGGGAGAACATGCAAATTCCAGTCAGGTGGTGCCGTGGTTGGGATTCGAACCAACGACGCTAGTATTGCCAGGCGGAAGTGCTAACCATTTAGCCACTGCGCTGCCCATTTTTCAAATCTATTTTTCTTCCATGTGGGAACCTTGTCCTTCAGCACTGTATTCATTAATTCAGCTTTTGACCAAGACAGTCAAGTCCTTGGAAAACCTGCAGAACATCTGCTCTGTGTTGCAGCACAGGTAGAAAAAAAAAATAATATCCAAATGTGAGAAATTGGGGGGGGAAGGGTGGGGAAAATAATTTTTTACGGGTGAAGGGTTTCTATAAATTCCGTACATTTTGGAAAGTATGGTGTATCTCTACTTGCGCTTGAATTTTGGAACGGATGACCAGCCCAGGCTGACTGTGATCATCAGGATAGACTCTCATCTGTTTACAATGTTATATAATGTAACGAGGGCACAGAAGAGACTGTCATTACTTCTAATTTTGTATCTTTCTCGCTGGATATTTTGTATTCAGATAACTTTGCATATTCACTGTAATTGGGAACATTTATATACTTTTTTTTAACAGTTCAATAAACAGAGTTTAAAAAATATGATTGCATCAGAAGCAACGTCTACATTATTTATTTATTGATTTATTTCAGGTACTTATATAGCGCCATCAATTTACGCAGCGCTTTACATATATATATTGTACGTCCACGTCAGTCCCCGCCCCCGAGGAGCATACAATCTAAGGTCCCTTAGTCACATTCATACATACACATACTAGGGCCAATTTAGACAGGAGCTAATTCACCTCCCAGCATGTCTTTGGAGTGTAGGAGAAAACCGGAGTACCCAGAGGAAACCCACACAGGCACAGGGAGCCCATGCAAACTCCAGGCAGGTGCTGCCGTGGCTGGGATTTGAACCAACAATCCAAGTACTGCCAGGCGGAAATATTATTTAAAGAGGAAAGCAATACAAGTATATTGGTAGGAAGTTTACATACAATTTAAGCTCTACACCAGGGGCGGACTGACAACTCATGGGGCCCCCGGGCAATAGGGGATCATGGGGCCCCTGTGTCAGTGCCCAAACTCAAAAAAGCCTATGAAAAAGGTACCAGGGGCATCTCATGGGGCCCCCTACTGACCCCGGGCCTTTGGGCAGTGCCCGAGCTTCCAAACGGTCAGTCCACACCTGCTCTATACAGAGAGTGATCATGAGAAAGACTAAGAGCTGTTGGGGTCTTCAGGGTGGAAAATGAGAGGAGAAGGGCCAGCAAATATGTCATTTGACACCCCCTTCTTTTTCTAAATGAACACAGTGAGTGATCAGCACTGATCACTTACTGTGCTTCAGTTTAAGAATGAACAGGAGCCTCTGTCTGCAGTGCAGCTGAGGCTGCAGAAAGGAAAAGAGGAATGTGTTTTATCAGTTCCTTTCTCTGTCTCAAAAGTGAGACTTCAGGGCTCTGTTTAGACCCCGGATATCTCACCAAACACTTCCCCAACAGAGTTGTGAAAAAAAATACAAAAATAAAATTATTTAAAAAATTTGTAGGAAAAAAAAAGAAAAAATTGTAAAGAATCAGACTAAAATTTCTAATCAGACTAAAAAGTCACACTCAATATGAAGCATAGTGTAGCCACACCCACTAATTGCCGCAGCGTGCTTTTCATGCTGCTGGTCACCATCTCCCTGGTAGAGGTCCAGTGCATTACTTTAGCCGGGGGCCCATGATGTTATTAAGATGGCCCTGGATTCCATCGTTCTGTGTATGAACCAGCATGTCTACCAACCTGCCTCTGGCCTTCTGCCTCCTCACTGTGACCTCGGCCTGCCTTCTGGACTCCGGCCTGCCTTGGACTTTGTTTGCCCGACTGTTACTGACTTTGGCTTGTTTCCTGCACCTGTTTCTTGGTACCAAGCCACTTGGTTGTTCCTGACCTCTGTTTGTGCCCTGACCCAGCCTCTTTCTCCTGATCCTAAAAAATTGAAAAGATGGCAGCTCCACGCTGTACAGCTCACAAAAGATTTTGTTCTGCAATTGTCAAGGTCCTACCTTTTCCCTGAGGTTATGTTACTCCATGTGCTGGCGTCCATCTTGGATTTCTGCAGAGCATGGTGGGAATCCTTTTATGCCTTCAGGTCTCTGAGGTCCATCCCCCAGAGGGGTGTGGCTGATGACATATAAGCCTGTGGCCCGCACATGCTCTTTGCACTTGTGTCTTGTGTCTTGGTGTTGCTATTACTCTGTTCTGACTCTCGTGACTCTCCTGGTATCTGACTCGGCTTGTGACTTGACTATTCTTTGTATTCTCCTTTGATCTGACCTTCCGTTGCTGAACCCGGCTCGTGACCTGTGATTCTCGTCTGCTGTCCTGTACTGTTTTGTCCCGTTGTTGTTGACCCGGCTTGTCTGACTACTCTTTTGTCTCTTCCACCAGCTACACGCCATTGGCGGCGGCCATTACCGCAGCTGAGGTGTCTCGGGGGCCGCGACCTGGTTCCTGGCTGCGTCAAGTCCATCCCCACCATCAGGGGCCCTGGTGAAGGGCAGCCTGGGACTTAGACTCCGCGCCCTGAGGGACTTCGGTCTGTGGGTGGTGGTTGTCGTCAGCCAGTGCGTTACATTGTTAGGCCTGCCTGTCCGTTCCTCGGCTCCTGCCCTGACAGCAATAAAGTTGAATGCATTTTGGGGAGTCAACACACCTCCATTGTTAGGGCTTGTAGAACAATAAACAGAAGATGAGAGAGATCACCCTGGACTGTAGGCTTGAACCCAAGTAGACAGATCATGCAGGTACATGGAAGAAGGTTGGTAGGTAGTAAGGTAGCCTGATCTATTACCCTGCTGTCCGACCTTGTCGGCCCTCAGCAAGGGCCCCAACCTAGTTCTTGTAACTCGCTCCGGTACCATGGTGTTCTTACACTTGGTTGGTTCCTGCTTTCGTGATCCTCGGTTCTTTGCTCCACACTTCTAACAGCATGACAGTCCCAGTACAGCAAGGAACTCTAGCATTTGTGTCACTCCATGCCGTCTTACTGTTTGTCTGCTTCTCATGGCCAGGAGGGCACATTTTTGCCCTGATCACCACTGATCCCAAACTGATCAGGTTTACACCATGTACCTTCTATTCAGCATCCTGTATACCACCACCCATGGCGTGTTTTTTGAGTTGCACCACCCCAGCTTAGCAGCGTACTGGCCTGCCTTATACTCTCAGGTGTCAGGCATCCTCCTGTCCAGAAGCACAGTCTTTGTCTTTTATTAAAGTGGTTCTAAAGCCAAGACATTTTTTCCCTAATTCCCTGTATGGAGGAAAACATTTCCCAGAAGCAGTATCACCCCCTCACCTCCCTAAATACTTGTGTCCTCAATCAGTCCAGTGCTGTGCTCATCTTTGGTGGCTTTTTCCTATCCTTGCATTCAGAGGACACAGAGGCAACAGTGGGATCCATCGGCTTCTGCTGCTGGCAATCAAATCCCATGAGCAGAGAGGTGGGGGCGGGACAGAGCTGCGCTGCGTGTGTCAATGGGGGCACACAGCTTGGTTCTGAAACAAGCCCTCATGTCTGCCCCCATAACAAGTGGTTTGCTATGGTTTGCTATGGTGGCAGATAGAGATGAGCGAATCGAACATGACGAAGTGGAATTCGTTTCGAAGATTGGGAAAAATTTGATTCGCGCCGAATCCGAAGATTAGCCAACTTCGGATGCGCGAATCGAATTTTCCCAAAAATGGCGGCGACATGTGTGGCGACAGAGCGGGGATCTCTGGGAAGGCGCGCAGACAAGGTGCGCTGACCCATAATGCATTCATTCATGACATGTGATCGCATTAGCCAATCAGCAGCCAGCCAGCCAGCACTGTGTAATGGTGGAGCTATAAATCGCGGCCATCTTAGAATTCTCCATTAGCCTCCGGTCATTCAAGAGAGACAGACCTGTCTGTATTGAGGGACAGAGTTAGGGCCACAGAGACTTTAGGGACACACAATCGTTACTCAGGGACACACAATCGTTACTCAGGGACACACAATCGTTACTCAGGGACACACAATCGTTACTCAGGGACACAGAATTGTTACTCAGGGACAGACACAGAATTGTTACTCAGGGACACAGAATTGTTACTCAGGGACACAGAATTGTTACTCAGGGACACAGAATCGTTACTCAGGGACAGACACAGAATTGTTACTCAGGGACACAGAATTGTTACTCAGGGACACAGAATTGTTACTCAGGGACACAGAATCGTTACTCAGGGACAGACACAGAATTGTTACTCAGGGACACAGAATTGTTACTCAGGGACACAGAATCGTTACTCAGGGACACAGAATTGTTACTCAGGGACACAGAATTGTTACTCAGGGACATAGAATCGTTACTCAGGGACAGACACAGAATTGTTACTCAGGGACACAGAATTGTTACTCAGGGACACAGAATCATTACTCAGGGACAGACACAGAATTGTTACTCAGGGACACAGAATTGTTACTCAGGGACACAGAATTGTTACTCAGGGACACAGAATTGTTACTCAGGGACATAGAATCGTTACTCAGGGACAGACACAGAATTGTTACTCAGGGACACAGAATTGTTACTCAGGGACACAGAATTGTTACTCAGGGACACAGAATCGTTACTCAGGGACACAGAATTGTTACTCAGGGACACAGAATCGTTACTCAGGGACACAGAATTGTTACTCAGGGACACAGAATTGTTACTCAGGGACACAGAATCGTTACTCAGGGACAGACACAGAATCGTTACTCAGGGACACAGAATCGTTACTCAGGGACACAGAATTGTTACTCAGGGACACAGAATCGTTACTCAGGGACACAGAATCGTTACTCAGGGACACAGAATTGTTACTCAGGGACACAGAATCGTTACTCAGGGACACAGAATTGTTACTCAGGGACACAGAATTGTTACTCAGGGACACAGAATAGTTACTCAGGGACAGACACAGAATCATTACTCAGGGACACAGAATCGTTACTCAGGGACACAGAATTGTTACTCAGGGACACAGAATCGTTACTCAGGGACACAGAATTGTTACTCAGGGAAACAGAATTGTTACTAAGGGACACAGAATCGTTACTCAGGGACACAGAATTGTTACTCAGGGACACAGAGTCGTTACTCAGGGACACAGAATCGTTACTCAGGGACACAGAATCGTTACTCAGGGACGCAGAGTCGTTACTCAGGGACACAGAATCGTTACTCAGGGACACAGAATCGTTACTCAGGGACGCAGAATTGTTACTCAGGGACACAGAATCGTTACTGAGGGACACAGAATCGTTACTCAGGGACATAGAATCGTTACTCAGGGACACAGAATCGTTACTCAGGGACACAGAATCGTTACTCAGGGACAGACACAGAATTGTTACTCAGGGACAAAGAATCGTTAGGGACACAGAATTGTTACTCAGGGACACAGAATTGTTACTCAGGGACAAACACAGAATTGTTACTCAGGGACACAGAATTGTTACTCAGGGACACAAAATTGTTACTCAGGGACACAGAATTGTTACTGAGGGACACAGAATTGTTACTGAGGGACACAGAATCGTTACTCAGGGACACAGAATCGTTACTCAGGGACACAGAATCGTTACTGAGGGACACAGAATCGTTACTGAGGGACACAAAATTGTTACTCAGGGACACAGAATTGTTACTCAGGGACACAGAATTCTTACTCAGGGACACAGAATCGTTACTCAGGGACACAGAATCGTTACTGAGGGACACAGAATCGTTACTCAGGGACATAGAATTGTTACTCAGGGACACAGAATTGTTACTCAGGGACACAGAATCGTTACTCAGGGACACAGAATCGTTACTCAGGGACAGACACAGAATTGTTACTCAGGGACACAGAATCGTTAGGGACACAGAATTGTTACTCAGGGACACAGAATTGTTACTCAGGGACAAACACAGAATTGTTACTCAGGGACACAGAATTGTTACTCAGGGACACAGAATTGTTACTCAGGGACACAGAATTGTTACTGAGGGACACAGAATCGTTACTGAGGGACACAGAATCGTTACTCAGGGACACAGAATTGTTACTCAGGGACACAGAATCGTTACTCAGGGACACAGAATCGTTACTGAGGGACACAGAATCGTTACTGAGGGACACAAAATTGTTACTCAGGGACACAGAATTGTTACTCAGGGACACAGAATTCTTACTCAGGGACACAGAATCGTTACTCAGGGACACAGAATCGTTACTCAGGGACACAGAATCGTTACTGAGGGACACAGAATTGTTACTCAGGGACACAGAATTGTTACTCAGGGACACAGAATCGTTACTCAGGGACACAGACTCGTTACTCAGGGACACAGAATTGTTACTCAGGGACACAGAATCGTTACTCAGGGACAGAGAATCGTTACTCAGGGACACAGAATCGTTGAATTAAAGAGTATGTCAGACAACATGCAGAGGAGTGGCAGAGGAGGCAATGTTTTAGGAGCGAGCAGACGTGGCAGCAGAGGAAGGGGTCGAGGCAGCACTAGTCGCAGCCAGAGGCCAGTGCTCCCGGTGTCATCCAGCGGTCGTGTCTCCACCGACAACCCTGCCGTCATTGATTGGTTGGCTCGGTCGTCTTCCTCTTCCCAGGTCACCTCTGACACCTACAGCCAATGGTCGGTGGGTACGTCAGACACAACCGTTAGTTGGCATGGCCCGGGAGCAAGCCCACTGAAATCACGTGTCCTCTACCTGCCCCTGTCCTTTGGTGTTCCCTCACCAAGCGAAGTATCGCATGCTGTGGGCTCAGCCCCACTGTACAGTGAGGAAGAGCTAACAGAGGGCGGTCAGGAACGGGGGGAGACATCCGCCTCTTCAGCAGCCAGGCGAAGAAGTACTGGCGAGGAGAGTGGCTCGGTAGCCGGTCTAGAGACAGGTCTGTCTCCTGACCCAGACGCAGCCGAGGGGGCTAGTAGTGAGGCGGAGACCCTACTTGATGATGAGGAGGTTGATCGCACTTGGCAGCCTCGTCGTCATCAGGCTATTGCTTCCGCATCATCAGGAGAAGAGGGTGCCAGCTTGGCAGCGAGCAAAACAGTCGGTGGGTTGCCCAGGAGGCAGCAGGGTCGCAGCAGTGTCAGTGGAGGCAAACGGCCACGGAGTAGAGAACCAGCTCCACTGCAGCCTACCACCACGGCCAGTAGTGGTGCCGGTGTGCACGGAGGAAGTAGCAGTCAGCCAGTGAGGAGTAGCGGGGGCAAAGTTTCCTACTCGGTGGTGTGGCAATTTTTCGTCAAGCCGCCCGAGGAAGTAAACGTAGCCGTATGTCGACTATGTGGCCAGAAAGTCAAGCGTGGCCAGGGGGCCCATGTTGGGACTACAGCGTTGCGTCAGCATATGCAGCGTCGCCATTCGGTGGCCTGGGAAAACCGTGATAAAGATACGGCGGTTCTGCCTGCCCCAGCCCCCGCTCCACCACCCGCTCCGTTACTTGCTCCGTCACCCGACGTCAATCGCCCTCTATCAGCCAGTCAAGGCTCCAACACCTCTGCTGAGGGGAGTTGTTGCTCGTTGGCATCTTCCGCTCGTTCAGATGCTCCTTCTCCTGCTACTCCTCTTCACGGATTCCGTCAGCAGTCTTTCTTGGAATCCGTTTCCAAGAGACAACAGTTTGCGAGCACGCACCCGACGGTGCAAAAGCTGAACGTCCTCCTGTCCAAGTTGCTGGTGCTGCAGTCCCTCCCTTTCCAAGTGGTGGACTCAGCACCTTTCCGAGAAATGATGGCTTGTGCCGCGCCGCGGTGGAGAGTGCCAAGCCGGCATTTCTTCGCCAAAAAGGCAGTGCCAGCCCTGCATTCACATGTAGAAGAGATGGTGGGCCAGTCTTTGAGCATGTCGGTCTCTGCCAAAGTGCACAGCAGCGCCTACGTGTGGAGCTGTAACTATGGTCAGGGACAGTACATGTCATTTACGGCCCACTGGGTGAACGTGGTGCCGGCACAGCCGCACCAGAAACTTGGACAGGTCACGCCGCTTTTTCCTCCACGTTTGCACGTCCTTGGTCCAGCAAAGATGTCCACCTCTACCACCTCTTCTTCCGCCGTGTCCTCAGCCGCCACCCCCCTGCCAAGTCCCATTACCCGACCGGCATATCACATGTGCAGGGCGCAATGGTGTCACGCTGTGCTGCACCTGGTATGCCTTGGCGAACGTAGTCACACAGGGGAGGAACTTCTGAGTGTAATGAACAGAGAAATCGACAGATGGCTGTCTCCGCGCAAACTGAAAATCGGAACCATGTTGACCGACAACGGAAAGAACATGGTGTCTGCTCTGCGTCAAGGAAGGTTGTGCCATGCGCCATGCATGGCTCACGTGTTCAATCTGGTTGTCAAGCGGTTCCTAAAATCCACCATCCCACTGCAAGACATCCTTAAAATGTCACGTAAACTTTGCATGCATTTCAGCCATTCCTACACCGCAAAGCACACCCTCCTTGAGCTGCAGCGGCAGAACGGAATTCCACAGCATCGCCTGATCTGCGACGTTGCAACAAGGTGGAATTCAACCCTACACATGTTAGACCGCCTTTACGAGCAGCGAAAGGCCATCACCGATTTCCTGATGTTACAAGCGGATAAAGGTACTCCCCTGTGTAACTTAGATGTCAGCCATTGGCAGCTCATGCGTGACACCTGCCGCTTGCTCAGGCCCTTTGAGGAGGCCACGCTATTCGTGAGTCGGCAGGACTATGGGATGAACGACGTCATTCCTCTGTTGCACGTCCTGGAACAAATGCTGTTAACAATGGCTGGTCAGGGTGCGGTAGACGTGGCGCACAGATCTCAACGCCACATGACCCCTGTGGGGGCAGGACAGGAAGAAGAGGAGGAGGTAGAGGAGGACATTGGTGCTCAGGAATTATTGAGTGAAATGGGTGGTTTTTCCACTCAGCGGACAGGAGTGGAGGAGCAGGAGCATCTGGGAGAGGAGGAGGAGGAGGAGACAGAGGACCCAGACGCACCGTGGCAGTATGCTGTGGAGATGGAGACAGGGAGTCCCTCGCATTCCTTGGCACAAATGGCCCATAGCATGCTCGGTTGCTTGCGTAGTCAACCATCAGACAGAGGGATGACTTTTGGCTGTCCACCTTGTTGGACCCTCGCTACCGTTCAAAAATGGTGGCCTTTTTCACACCTGCTGAGAGGGAGGCCAAAATAACGTACTATAAAAACCACCTATGTAGTCAGTTGGTCTCTGCCTTTCTGCGCCAACGTCCATCCTCAGACACTGTGGGCCCTGTGCGCTCGCGTTCCGCTGCCATGGCAGCAGGGGAGGGGTGGGGTGGTAGGAGCAGTGGCAGCTCCACCAGCAGCGGCTGCCTCAGTCTGCAATCGATGATGAGTAGCTTTCTTCACCAGCGCAGTGAGGAAACTACTAACCAGCCGCAGCAGCAGCAGCATCAGGTGGACCTGGAGCAGGACCTCAAACAACAGGCTTGGGCCTACTTGGACAGCACCCTGCCAACCGAGGTAGACAATCCCCTTGACTACTGGGCAACTAAACTTGACCTTTGGCCCCGACTAGCTGAATTTGCCCTTGAAAGGCTGTCATGCCCGGCCAGTAGCGTGGCATCGGAGCGCGTGTTTAGTGCGGCAGGAGGTATTGTAACTCCGCGGAGGACACGACTGTCCACCCAAAGTGTGGAGAGACTCACGTTTGTGAAAATGAATCAGGCGTGGATTAGTCTGGATTTCAAACCACCAGTTCCTGACACAACTGACTAAATCCGCCATGAATCATGCCCCAAACATGTTATTATTTTTAACATAGGCCTCTGTATGGCCTTCAATTTAAGCTGCTTACGCTTCGCCACTCTGCCATGGGCCCCTGTACCGCCTCCTCTTGCTGCTGCCAGGTCCAGAGTGTGTCATGGGTCCCTGTACGGCCTCCCATTGCTGCTGTCTCCATCGCCACACTCTGCCATGTGCCACTTTCAGGTCTCCTCACACTGCTGGTGGGTTCCATTTTGTCATAGGGTGCTGGCAGATTACGGGCCTCCCATTGCTGCTGCCAGGCCCGTAATCTGCCATGGGCCCCTGTACCGCCTCCTCATGCTGCTGCCAGGTCCAGAGTGTGTCATGGGTCCCTGTACGGCCTCCCATTGCTGCTGTCTCCATCGCCACACTCTGCCATGTGCCACTTTCAGGTCTCCTCACACTGCTGGTGGGTTCCATTTTGTCATAGGGTGCTGGCAGATTACGGGCCTCCCATTGCTGCTGCCAGGCCCGTAATCTGCCATGGGCCCCTGTACCGCCTCCTCATGCTGCTGCCAGGTCCAGAGTGTGTCATGGGTCCCTGTACGGCCTCCCATTGCTGCTGTCTCCATCGCCACACTCTGCCATGTGCCACTTTCAGGTCTCCTCACACTGCTGGTGGGTTCCATTTTGTCATAGGGTGCTGTATGGCCTCCCATTGCTGCTGCCAGGCCCGTAATCTGCCATGGGCCCCCGTACCGACTCCTCATGCTGCTGCCAGGCCCGTAATCTGTCATGGGCCCCTGTACCGCCTCCTCATGCTGCTGCCAGGTCCAGAGTGTGTCATGGGTCCCTGTACGGCCTCCCATTGCTGCTGTCTCCATCGCCACACTCTGCCATGTGCCACTTTCAGGTCTCCTCACACTGCTGGTGGGTTCCATTTTGTCATAGGGTGCTGTATGGCCTCCCATTGCTGCTGCCAGGCCCCTAAACTGCCATGGGCCCCCGTACCGCCTCCTCATGCTGCTGCCAGGCCCGTAATCTGTCATGGGCCCCTGTACCGCCTCCTCATGCTGCTGCCAGGTCCAGAGTGTGTCATGGGTCCCTGTACGGCCTCCCATTGCTGCTGTCTCCATCGCCACACTCTGCCATGTGCCACTTTCAGGTCTCCTCACACTGCTGGTGGGTTCCATTTTGTCATAGGGTGCTGGCAGATTATGGGCCTCCCATTGCTGCTGCCAGGCCCGTAATCTGTCATGGGCCCCTGTACCGCCTCCTCATGCTGCTGCCAGGTCCAGAGTGTGTCATGGGTCCCTGTACGGCCTCCCATTGCTGCTGTCTCCATCGCCACACTCTGCCATGTGCCACATTCAGGTCTCCTCACACTGCTGGTGGGTTCCATTTTGTCATAGGGTGCTGGCAGATTACGGGCCTCCCATTGCTGCTGCCAGGCCCGTAATCTGTCATGGGCCCCTGTACCGCCTCCTCATGCTGCTGCCAGGTCCAGAGTGTGTCATGGGTCCCTGTACGGCCTCCCATTGCTGCTGTCTCCATCGCCACACTCTGCCATGTGCCACTTCCAGGTCTCCTCACACTGCTGGTGGGTTCCATATTGTCATAGGGTGCTGGCAGATTACGGGCCTCCCATTGCTGCTGCCAGGCCCGTAATCTGCCATGGGCCCCTGTACCGCCTCCTTATGCTGCTGCCGGGTCCAGAGTGTGTCATGGGTCCCTGTACGGCCTCCCATTGCTGCTGTCTCCATCGCCACACTCTGCCATGTGCCACTTTCAGGTCTCCTCACACTGCTGGTGGGTTCCATTTTGTCATAGGGTGCTGGCAGATTACGGGCCTCCCATTGCTGCTGCCAGGCCCGTAATCTGCCATGGGCCCCTGTACCGCCTCCTCATGCTGCTGCCATGTCCAGAGTGTGTCATGGGTCCCTGTACGGCCTCCCATTGCTGCTGTCTCCATCGCCACACTCTGCCATGTGCCACTTTCGGGTCTCCTCACACTGCTGGTGGGTTCCATTTTGTCATAGGGTGCTGTATGGCCTCCCATTGCTGCTGCCAGGCCCGTAATCTGCCATGGGCCCCCGTACCGACTCCTCATGCTGCTGCCAGGCCCGTAATCTGTCATGGGCCCCTGTACCGCCTCCTCATGCTGCTGCCAGGTCCAGAGTGTGTCATGGGTCCCTGTACGCCCTCCCATTGCTGCTGTCTCCATCGCCACACTCTGCCATGTGCCACTTTCAGGTCTCCTCACACTGCTGGTGGGTTCCATTTTGTCATAGGGTGCTGGCAGATTATGGGCCTCCCATTGCTGCTGCCAGGCCCGTAATCTGTCATGGGCCCCTGTACCGCCTCCTCATGCTGCTGCCAGGTCCAGAGTGTGTCATGGGTCCCTGTACGGCCTCCCATTGCTGCTGTCTCCATCGCCACACTCTGCCATGTGCCACATTCAGGTCTCCTCACACTGCTGGTGGGTTCCATTTTGTCATAGGGTGCTGGCAGATTACGGGCCTCCCATTGCTGCTGCCAGGCCCGTAATCTGTCATGGGCCCCTGTACCGCCTCCTCATGCTGCTGCCAGGTCCAGAGTGTGTCATGGGTCCCTGTACGGCCTCCCATTGCTGCTGTCTCCATCGCCACACTCTGCCATGTGCCACTTCCAGGTCTCCTCACACTGCTGGTGGGTTCCATTTTGTCATAGGGTGCTGGCAGATTACGGGCCTCCCATTGCTGCTGCCAGGCCCGTAATCTGCCATGGGCCCCTGTACCGCCTCCTTATGCTGCTGCCGGGTCCAGAGTGTGTCATGGGTCCCTGTACGGCCTCCCATTGCTGCTGTCTCCATCGCCACACTCTGCCATGTGCCACTTTCAGGTCTCCTCACACTGCTGGTGGGTTCCATTTTGTCATAGGGTGCTGGCAGATTACGGGCCTCCCATTGCTGCTGCCAGGCCCGTAATCTGCCATGGGCCCCTGTACCGCCTCCTCATGCTGCTGCCAGGTCCAGAGTGTGTCATGGGTCCCTGTACGGCCTCCCATTGCTGCTGTCTCCATCGCCACACTCTGCCATGTGCCACTTTCAGGTCTCCTCACACTGCTGGTGGGTTCCATTTTGTCATAGGGTGCTGGCAGATTACGGGCCTCCCATTGCTGCTGCCAGGCCCGTAATCTGCCATGGGCCCCTGTACCGCCTCCTCATGCTGCTGCCAGGTCCAGAGTGTGTCATGGGTCCCTGTACGGCCTCCCATTGCTGCTGTCTCCATCGCCACACTCTGCCATGTGCCACTTTCAGGTCTCCTCACACTGCTGGTGGGTTCCATTTTGACATAGGGTGCTGTATGGCCTCCCATTGCTGCTGCCAGGCCCCTAATCTGCCATGGGCCCCCGTACCGCCTCCTCATGCTGCTGCCAGGCCCGTAATCTGTCATGGGCCCCTGTATCGCCTCCTCGTGCTGCTGCCAGGTCCAGAGTGTGTCATGGGTCCCTGTACGGCCTCCCATTGCTGCTGTCTCCATCGCCACACTCTGCCATGTGCCACTTTCAGGTCTCCTCACACTGCTGGTGGGTTCCATTTTGACATAGGGTGCTGTATGGCCTCCCATTGCTGCTGCCAGGCCCGTAATCTGCCATGGGCCCCCGTACCGCCTCCTCATGCTGCTGCCAGGCCCGTAATCTGTCATGGGCCCCTGTACCGCCTCCTCATGCTGCTGCCAGGTCCAGAGTGTGTCATGGGTCCCTGTACGGCCTCCCATTGCTGCTGTCTCCATCGCCACACTCTGCCATGTGCCACTTTCAGGTCTCCTCACACTGCTGGTGGGTTCCATTTTGTCATAGGGTGCTGTATGGCCTCCCATTGCTGCTGCCAGGCCCCTAATCTGCCATGGGCCCCCGTACCGACTCCTCATGCTGCTGCCAGGCCCGTAATCTGTCATGGGCCCCTGTACCGCCTCCTCATGCTGCTGCCAGGTCCTGAGTGTGTCATGGGTCCCTGTACGGCCTCCCATTGCTGCTGTCTCCATCGCCACACTCTGCCATGTGCCACTTTCAGGTCTCCTCACACTGCTGGTGGGTTCCATTTTGTCATAGGGTGCTGTATGGCCTCCCATTGCTGCTGCCAGGCCCGTAATCTGCCATGGGCCCCCGTACCGCCTCCTCATGCTGCTGCCAGGCCCGTAATCTGTCATGGGCCCCTGTACCGCCTCCTCATGCTGCTGCCAGGTCCAGAGTGTGTCATGGGTCCCTGTACGGCCTCCCATTGCTGCTGTCTCCATCGCCACACTCTGCCATGTGCCACTTTCAGGTCTCCTCACACTGCTGGTGGGTTCCATTTTGTCATAGGGTGCTGTATGGCCTCCCATTGCTGCTGCCTCCACCGCCACACTGTGGCTCCACACTCTGGTTTTGGCCCCGTGACTGCCCAAATGATTGAAGTGTGCGGTGATTCTAAGATCGATGGCACTCATCTGCATGTCATACTGACTGACAGTATTATTTCTCTTCCCCAGCAGACTCCAAGGGCATTTAAATTAAAGGTACAGTGTTCTGCACTAATATAAAGGCTCTCTGAAGCCTAGAAACACCCTTTTTATAAGTTAAATTCGCAGCGAATATATTCGACTCGAATCAAATTTATTCCCCGAATTCGCCGAATCAGCCGAATCAAATTTTTGAATACTTCGCTCATCTCTACTTATATATATCACCCTCACTCCTTTCTTCTTATTACAGTACTTAACTCCTTATAATTCTGAACCCACACACACTAATAAAACATCCAGGACACTGGAACCTGTCCCTCCATATAAGTCATACTCCCATATTACCTCCCTCACCCTTCTGCTTCTCCTAACATCTGGAGACATTTCCCCAATTCCTGGGCCGCCATCTTTTGCCTTTGATCAGCACACTTGACACCCCCTATCACCCAGCAGCAGCCACAATCCACACAATCTAGTTACTAGTCCTCTTCTTCCTATAACCAGCCTCCCCTTTTCCTGTTCCCTCTGGAATGCCCGCTTTGTCTGTAACAAACTCACCTCTGTCCATGACCTTTTTATCACAAACTCCTTTAACTTACTTGCAATTACAGAAACCTGGATTCCCGAATCTGACTCTCCCTCTCCTGCTGTCCTCTCCCATGGTGGTCTCCTCTGGACTCACTTTACCAGGCCTAGTGGACGGATAGTAGGTGGAGTAGGAATCCTCCTATCCCCTCAAAGCACTTTTCAGGTCCTCCATTCACCTCCCTCTCTGTTCCTCTCCTCATTTGAAGTTCACTCTATACATCTGTTCTCTCAAGTTTCTTTAAGAATTGCTGTGATCTATTGTCCTCCTGGACCGGTATCAAGCTTCCTTGATGATTTCTCTGCCTGGCTGCCTTACTTTCCCTCTTCTGAAATTCCCATGATCATTCTTGGTGACTTCAACATCCCTGTTATTCTTAACACTCCTGCTACCTCTAAACTTCTGAGCCTAACCACTTCTTTTCAGCTAAAACAATGGGCGCATGCTTCTACTCACTCCAATGGTAACTGCCTCGACCTTGTATTCTCCTACCTATGCACTTCTTGCAACCTCACCAACTTTCCTCTTCCTCTCTCTGATCACTCCCTTATTAGCTTCACTCTCTCCTTGGCATCCTCCTGCTTGTCTTCCAACTACCAAGCAGTTACCCGTAGAAACCTTTGTTATCTTAACCCTTCTCTTCTTTTTTCAGCAACAGATTGTCTCTATGACAAAATCTCAGCCCTGTCCTGCCCAACCTGGCCACTTCTGTCTACAATAGTTCACCATTATCGACTGTGAACACCTTGGCCCCCCCTCACTACACACAGAATTAGGCCCTGACTGCTACAGCCTTGGCAAACAGACAATACCAGATGCTTCAAAAAACGTAGCCGTGCTCTTGAGTGTTTATGGCGTAAGACTAAGACCCAGCAAGACTTCGACCAATATAAATCTGCCCTTCAAAAATACAATTCTTGTCTCCACACTGCCAAACAGACCTATATTATCACTCTCATTAACACCTCACGCAATCCCCATCAACTCTTTTCTACCTTTAACTCTCCACTTCGTCCTTCTCTACCTCTACCCACTAACCCACTCACTGCCCAGGAGATCGCTAATCACTTCAAAAATAAGATTGATACAATTCATGATGAGATCTCCACTGTACAGATATCTTACCCTACACTCCTTGTCCACCAGACATCTCCCTCACCCTACACTCATTGTCCACCAGATAGCTCCCTCACCCTACACTCCTTGTCCACCAGACATCTCCCTCACCCTACACTCCTTGTCCACCAGACATCTCCCTCACCCTACACTCCTTGTCCACCAGATAGCTGCCTCACCCTACAATCCTTGTCCACCTGCACAATCTATACTTCCCTTGTTTAACCCAGCTACTATAGAGGTGGTTGGTAAACTGTTTTTATAAAGCCCACCTAACCACCTGGACCCTGTTCCCTCGGAAATACTACGGTCACCCTCTGGCTCTATCCTTCATTCTTTAACTCATATCTTCAGTCTCTCCCTTTCTACTGGCATCTTCCCCAACTCTCTAAAACATGAGCTAGTCACCCCCATACTTAAAAAAGCCTCACTGGACCACGCCAATCTTGGCAACCTAAGAGCCATCTCCTTACTCCCTTTTGCCTCCAAACTCCTTGAACGTCTAGTCTACAACCGGCTGAGCTGCCATCTTATTGAAAATAACCTTCTCGATCCCCTTCATTCTGGATTTTGCTCACAACCCTCCACAGAAACTGCTCTCCTAAAACTTACAAAAGACTTACTAACCGCTAAAACCAATGGTCACTATTCCGTACTTTTGCTCTTGGACCTCTGCCTTTCACACAGTTGACCACCCCCTCGTCTTCAAAAAACTCTATTTACTTGGTCTCCGTTGGTTCGAATCTTACCTATCTCACCGCACCTTCAGTATCACTTACAACTCTACTTCCTCCTCTCCTACTCCTCTTACTGTCGAAGTCCCCCAAGATTCTGTCCTTGGACCTCTCCTACTCCTCTTACTGTCGGAGTCCCCCAAGATTCTGTCCTTGGACCTCTCCTATTCTCGATCTACACTTCTTCCTTGGGTCAACTGATAGCTTCCCATGGTTTCCAATCCCATTTCTATGCTGATGACACACAAATCTATCTCTCTACTCCTCAGCTCACCCCATCAGTTTCCACACGTATCACCGATTTACTACCAGACATATTAGACTGGATGTCACTCCACTTCTTAAAACTCAATCTATCCAAAACTGAGCTCATAATATTACCTCCCCCACGTGCCTCTTCCCCTGATTTCTCACTCAGGATCAATAGCACCACTATCAACCCATCCCTGCATGCCAGGGTGCGAGGGGTAACCCTGGATTCTGAACTATCCTTTCAGGCCCACATCCAATCCCTGTCCAAATCATGTGACGTGGCCTACCACTTGGTGGCTGAGTTGCTGTTGTTCCCAGTTGCTTCCACTTTGTTATAATCCCACTAACAGTTGAGCGTGGAATATTTAGTAGCCAGGAAATGTCACGGATGGACTTATTGCCCAGGTGGCCACCTATCACGGGACCACGCTTGGAGTCACTGAGCTCCTGAGAGCGACCCATTCTTTCACCAATGTTTGTAGAAGCAGTCTGCATGCCCAGGGGCTTGATTGTATACACCTGTGTCCATGGAGGGGATTGGAACACCTGAATCACATGATATGGAGGGGATTGGAACACCTGAATCACATGATATGGAGGGGATTGGAACACCTGAATCACATGATATGGAGGGGATTGGAACACCTGAATCCAATGATTTGGAGGGAATTGGAACACCTGAATCACATGATATGGAGGGGATTGGAACACCTGAATCACATGATATGGAGGGGATTGGAACACCTGAATCCAATGATTTGGAGGGGATTGGAACACATGAATCCAATGATTTGGAGGGGATTGGAACACCTAAATCACATTGTAACGGAACCGGAACCCAGACCGCTCTGAGTTTTTCCATTATAGCACAACTTCCCCTGTCCGAACACTATCCACGGACCACACCCTGAAATCCCTCAGGAAAAAGACAGCACCCAGCTCTTACTAAAACAGGAAGCCAACTACTTTTATTGTACACAAACAACATGTTTTATACAGAGGGCGGGGAAAGACAACCAGGGACAGGAAACACAACCAGGGACAGGAAACACATCATCAGCCCACCCTATCAGTGGGAAGCGCTACAGTATAGGCAGGAAACACCTCATCACCCCTCCCCATCCAACCAGACACAGAACAATGGGATGCAGCCATGCGGCAAAGGATATTGACCAACCCCCACACCAATACACAAACAGTACATCCCATAATAGTTGGCTGGACAGGAAGACACAGCACAATGGGGGGTAGCACATGGCAAACAGACAATGGACAGCCATGTGGCCTAGACAAAGGAACACACACTATACACAAGACTCAGACATTCACATACACACCCTGTACCCCTTAAACAGGCACAGGGTGGGTTAAACATAATGAGGGGGACATGAGCTGACCAAGCGGTTCCCCCACCCCCAAAAGTCACTCCCGTCACACACATGATATGGAGTGAATTGGAACACCTGAATCCAATCCAATCACAAATTTTTTTTTCAATGCACTTTTTTCATTTTAATGCACAAAAGCACAATATAATAATATAATACTCAGCTGTTTGGTAAAATGTAAAAGATAATGTTATGTTGAGTAAATAAATTGAGCACACCCGTGCGACGCCGACAGACGACATCAATTTTACTGTCCACAGGCGACATTTTAAAAGTCTTTACAGGTGACCGCTTTAGATTTACAGAGGTCTGGTGCTGAAATTACTGTGATACCTCACATGCGTGGGGCAATTGCTGTTTGTGTGCATGCGGGACTGATGCGTGCATTCACCTTTGCACGTGAGCATCAGAGGACAGGGAAGCTTTACATTTTTTTTTATATTTCGTTTTTTTTTTTACACTTTAATTTTTATTAAAATTAAAACAATAAATTTATAAAAATTAAAATTTAAAATTTTTCGCTTTCATTTTTTTTAATCACTTTTATTGTTATTTCATGGAATATAAATATCCCCTGTGACAGCAATAGGCAGTGACAGGTACTCTTTATGGAGAGATCTGGGATCTATTAGAACCCGGATGTCTCTTCTGCCTTTAAAAGCATCTGATCACAGATTGTTGTGATCAGATGCTTTTCCTTTTTAAAATGATGCTGTTTACACCAGGGGAAACCAGACGTGATGAACGCTCAGCACTTCCGGTTTCCTATACCAAATAGGTGAGCAGAGCCATTACAGTCCCTGATTACATCTATGGTCAACTGGCAGAAGCATCGGCTGGTTGCTCGGGTCTAGGAAGAGCAAGAGAAAGCCAAGGAAGGTGGCGGGAGGAGGGCATCCCCTCAAATTGCTTGTAAAAACAATCCAGGGGCTAGTTAGCAGCTAGGATTGCTTTTACAAGAAAGCCAACCGTAAAAATCATTGCTGGGATGATGTCTGCACATAGCACCCTGGCATGCAGGGAGGGATTGACAGCTGTGCCCAGGGGCGGACTGACCATTCGAGCACTTGGGCACTGCCCGAGGGCCCGGGGTCAGTAGGGGGCCCCATGAAATGCCCCTGGTACCTTTTTTATAGACTTTTTTGAGTGTGGGCAAGGACACAGGGGCCCCATGATCCCCTATTGCCCAGGGGCCCCATGAGTTGTCAGTCCGCCCCTGGCTGTGCCATTGATCTTGACAGAGAAGTCAGGGGAAGGGGCACGTGGGGGAGGAAAAATTGGAAGCTCGGTTTTGGATAGATTGAGCCTGAGGAAGTGGTGTGACATCCAGACTGATATGTTTGTTAGTAAATCAGTGATACGTGAGGAGACTGAAGGAGTGCATTGAGGGATAGTGAAATAAAGTTGGGTGTCATCAGCGTAGAAATGATATTAGAAGCCATGGGAGGCTATCAGCTGACCCAGGAAGGAGGTGTAGATGGAGAATAGGAGAGGTCCAAGAACAGAACCTTGGAGAAAGCAAGAGGACAGGAGGAAGTAGAATTGTAAGAGACGCTGAAGGTGCTGTTGGATAAGTAAGATGAGAACCAATGAAGAGTACAGTCACGGAGGACCAAGGAAATTGAGTTTTTTGAGGAGGAAGGAGTAGTCAACTGTGTCAAAGGCAGCAGAGAGGTTCAAGAGTAGGAGTATGGAATAGTGACCGTTGGATTTAGGCGTTAAAAGATTATTTGTGAGTTTTAGGAGAGCAGTTTCTGTGGAGTGTTGCGGGCAAAATCCAGACTGAAGGGGATCAAGAGAATTATTCTCAGTAAGATGGTCACTCAGTCGGTTACAGGCCAGGCATTCAAGAAGTTTGGATAAAAAGGGGAGTGTCAGGGCTCCAGGTATGAGCAGAGGTGTGTGGACTGACACAGGGAAACGCAGGCTTCAGATATGTTATAAACAATATGATTTATTAAGACTAACAATACAAAACGCAGTGCAAAACTAAACATAAACACAGTGCAAACAAACCAAACCAAACCACCCACCAATAACAATACATACAATACAAAGAGTAGTCAGGCAGGCCGGGTCTGTAGCACACGGGCAAACGGAGTACCAGGAACAGGCGGGAGAGTGGTCGGGGTCACAAGCTGGGTTCAGTAACTCACGGGCAGCGCGGTACAGAGGGTCGGGCAGAGAATGGTCAGGGTCACAAGCCAGGGATCAAGCAGGAGAAGTCAGCAGAGGTCAGGATCAGGCAGGGTCGGCAACAAGTCAGACAGGAACAGGAATACAGGATACAAGATACAGGGGCCCATGGAAAACACACACCACGGCCTTGACTGTGAGTCTGGCCATTCCTTAAATACAACCCCTGCAATCAGCTTCAGGTGTTTGGCTGATTGCAGGGGTGAGTCTCTGAATGCTGAAAGCACCCGCTGGCCAGCTCTGGTACTGCAGCCCACAAGGCAGGTGAGTCCCACCATTATTGGCAAGTCCATTCCTGACAGGGAGTCAGAAGATGGGGCGTGGGTTGTTAAGATTGGTGGGGGTCTAGCGAGGGCTTTTTAAGTATGGGGGTGACTAGCACGTGGTATCTGCTTACTCCAGATCTTCTCCTTAAAAAAAAAGTCTACCAACTAACCCTACAATCATTTCCCATGGTGTTTCAACTCTCGAAACATTGATGTGCCCCACTTTCTTATCATTTCTGTGTGTTGTATTAAACTGGATTAGGTTGTTGTGATTTTGCATTATGCTGACGTCTAGTGGTGGTTTTTGACCACTACAATGTGTTTTCCAATGTGATTTTGATTTCAGGGCGCCCCACAATGTACTGCGCCCTGAAAGTGCATTGTGATTGGTCAAAGCAATGCACTTGACCACAGGTCAAGTGCAATGCTTTGACCAATCACAGCGTGTGATGACGTCAGAAGGGGTGGGGTTAACCCCGCCCCCTTGTGATGTCATGACAGTATATAAGAGCTGTCATCGCAGCTGTCACATGGTGGGAGCCGGCGTCACAAGTGTAGCTTTTTTTTTCTCTTTTTGGGTAGCGATGGCGGCGGGCATCGTGATTGATGTTGGATCTACTTCGGGGGACATTTTTTTCATTTTTATTTTTAATAAAGGACTTGTCACAGACTGTATCCTGTCTTTTTTATACTACACTTTTTTTTTTGTCAATGGGTAGCGGTACCATGTACCCCATACTCCTTCACATAAGGGGGGTCAGGATCTAGAGGCCCACTTGTTAAAGGGGGTTTCCAGATTCTGATAAGCCCCCATCCACAGACCCCCACAACCAGGGTTGTGGAGAAGAGGCCCTTGTCCCCATCAACATGGGGACAAGGTGTTTTGCAGGGGGGAGCCCCCCACCCCAAGGCACCCCCCCATGTTGAGGGCATGTGCCCCGGCATGGTTCAGGAGGGGGAGGTGCTCACTTGTCCCCTCCCCCTTTCCTGACCTGCTGGGCTGCATCCTCGGATAAGGGTCTGGTATGGATTTTAGGGTACCCCCACACCATTTTTTTAAAATTTTGATGTGGGGGTTCCCCTTAAAATCTACACCAGACCAAAATATTTTTTTTTTAAATTATCGGACAGTGCCAACAATACTTTTTACATTCAGCAGATTTTAGTAGCTGAGCGGGATCTCACCACATACTCAGATGCAGTAAGATACCGCTCAGTTGTTTGGTTCGTGTTCAAAGTTCGCGGTCGAACAGGGGGGTGTTCGGCCCATCACTACTTATTAACTATCATCTATATCATCTTCACACCAATTGGGCCCCAACTAGCACACATAAGACTCCACGTTGTTCCTAAAAGGGACATCCTGTGTAACTCAAAACTGGTAACCAGTAAAGGTTTTTAAAGCGTCACCTATGGAGATTTTTCTTAAATACCGTAGTTTGGCGTCATTCCACGAGCGTGCAAAATTTTAACATGTTACATATCTATTTACTCGGCGTAACATCATCTTTTACATTTTAACAAACAATTGGATAATATGTTGTGTTTTTTGTGCATTCAAATTCAATAAAGTGTATTTGGTCCAAATAAACTGTGTTTGAAAAACCGTTGCGCAAATAGCGTGTTGCAAAACCCACCATTTTGTTCTTTAGGGCCTCTGTTTAAAAAATACAGAATGTTTTGTGGTTCTAAGTAACTTTCTAGCACAAAAACAGAACATGCCTGGTTTTAAGTGCAACGTCTTCCTCATACCACATGTGTCTTCTTCCGTTGAGCATGACCTTTATTTGCCGACACTTCCCCACCATCACAATATTTTATGCTCCAGGTTGTCTCTCATCACCAAATTCCTTGCATTGATCATAGTTCTAGTTCATTGATCATAGTTCTAGTTCATTGATCACAGTTCTCTACCCAGACACTTGCTAGACCTGTCATTCAACACTTACCTCCCCAAACCCTTGGTTTTCTGCACCTTCTCTATGCTTTGTTACCTTATAGCTACTTAAGCTTCTTCGGGACAGGACCTGCAACATTCTGCTGATGCACTCCTCCTGGATGTCTTTTCATACTACAAATAGTAAGTTTTTTTACTTTGGCTCCTACAGTACATGATGGTGCCCATTGCTCTGGCTCCTTTATGAATTTGTAGTAAGAAATCTTGAAGCCCCAAAAGGATAGAAATCTGGTGTCAACAGAGGCGCCTGAATGTGAAGGAGAAGCTGAGAAGTGGATTCATAAATTATATATTTATTGACTATGGAATGTTATATAAACGCCATCAATCCATTTAGGTCTATACTGGCCACTTCCTCAGGTTGGTGCAATGAGCAAAGATGTGGAGCATTTCACAAAGGCTTGTACCAAAGCTGCAATGCAACCTATATAACTTCAACCGGATCAGGGAGCCATCCTTGTACCAAGGAAGAGTGAGCAGTGGAGATGTGCACTCCTCGTCGGGGCAAACCTTGTCATGAGTGGGGGTCAGCCCCCCGATAAGATTAGGTGGGTACAGAAAGGGGCACATGCGGTCTCAAGGCTTACAGCACACTGTGGATACTGATGTGGAACGACAAGCGCTGTGGAACGTGACATCACTTAGAAGGCTTAAGAAAGGAGAGTAGAAGGTAAAAATGAGAAGTAGAAAGAAAGGAGGGAGAAGTAGAAAGAAAGGAGGGAGAAGTAGAAAGAAAGGAGGGAGAAGTAGAAAGAAAGGAGGGAGAAGTAGAGAAAAAGGGAAAAGCAAATGGGAGAGGGAGGGGGGTGTAAGGTAGGAAATGAGGGGTAAGGGGTATATCAGTGCAGGACAAGGGAAGAACCCACATCCTGCTGTGAGCCTCCAGTTGGTAGCTAGATGCCTATTACCCTTAACGCCAGCGCCTCCCAGTCCTTTAAGGTGTTCCCGATGTGGGGCGAGGTTTATGGTCATGTGACCGCCATGATTAGCTGTAGCAATCGGGAACTTTCCATTAGGCACCCTGCGTGCTCCTGGCACAGGTTTGTTTCCATTTTTGGTGCGTGAATATGTGGCCTCTCGGCATTACGGCCCACCCACGAGAGATCGCATATATGCACACTGTTAAAATGACCACAAAGGGTCATTTGGCGCCCCCCCCCCCCCCCCATTGATTGGAGATGCAAGGGTTCAGAATTTTATTGAATTTCTTGACCTTGTCCTGCAGGACTGCCGCCATTTTTTCATTAATCAAGTACCACTTCATCTTAGTTTTGGACTGTGCTGTAGTCGGAACCCGCGATTTCCAATCTATAGCTAGGGGTTTTTTTGGTGGTTGTGAAAATGAATGATCTCAGATTAAATTTGTTAGCTTTTCACCAGTTTTTAGGTTGAGTAGTACCTCATATGGGTTTTCAGGGATACTGGCTTCCAAAACATACTGTAGATCAGTTGGTACGCCCTTGTCCAAAACCTTCTTATTCTTGTCCACTCTCACCACACACGTACCAGGGGGCCACTTTCCCATCTTTTGGGGCTCAAAGATTTCTTACTGTGAATACACCGGACTCCAGAGACCGCAGTGTGCAGGACTGTCCAGATCTCCCCACCGAGCATTGAGTGTGGCTGCTCTCTGCACACGGACAGTTATATTCCCTGCAGACCTTTACCCCAGGCTGTTTGAAACCCCATAAGGGAGCTCAGCAACCTCACACATGGACACCATTGTATTTTACCTTCTTTTCATTCGTTGTATGAAACTATCTGTGAACTCCGACACTGCAAGAATTCCTCCTGCAGCTTCTGTCTTTGTTCTTTTTGTCTTCCCTCTTCCTGTCCTTGGAGGTACCCCAGTCTTTTGAGTTTGTGTTCTGTTACTCCGTTGCCTTGTCCTGTCCACGTCTACTTGAAGAACACAACCAAAAGATGAAATGGTCCTCTCAGAAATGCCTGAGCCAGCTAGAAAATGAAGGACATCGGATCAATGTATTATAAAAACTATTTTTTATAAATTTTATATATTTTATTTCAAAATTCCACTGGTCATAAAACTGAAACTACACCCATAGAGTCATACATTTACACTTGCACTTCATTTAAAATATTAGTTATATAAAATCAGGACTGGATCAGGTCAGACACTAGCTAGACCTATAGCCCTGGTCCAACCTGTGACCTGGGGGCCTCTTGGTCACTTAGCGTGAGGCTCTTGGGGCCCCTGAAGACAGTAGCTTGTGTTTTGTTTCCTACTCAAAACAGTGGAGGTATAATATTCTTTAGATTGGCTTCCAGTAGTTAAAGCGTTACTAAACCCGCAACAGTAAAAACAGTCTGTAGATGCAGTAAAGCATGCTGGTTATACTCACTGTGGAACCTCAGGGGTTAATCCTCTGTATTGTGTAAAAAGGTTGTTTAATCCTGTCTTCTCTGATCCTCCCCTTCTTCCAGGGAATGTGGGGTCCGGGGAGAGCAGATATAGTAAATGCGGGGTCCGGGGAGAGCGGATATAGTGAATGCGGGGTCCGGGGAGAGCGGAGATAGTGAATGCCGTGTCCGGGGAGAGCGGATATAGTGAATGCGGGGAGAGCGGATATAGTGAATGCGGGGTCCGGGGAGAGCGGATATAGTGAACACGGGGTCCGGGGAGAGCGGATATAGTGAATGCGGGGTCCGGGGAGAGCGGATATAGTGAATGCGGGGTCCGGGGAGAGTGGATATAGTGAACGCGGGGTCCGGGGAGAGCGGATATAGTGAATGCGGGGTTCGGGGAGAGCGGATATAGTGAATGCGGGGTCCGGGGAGAGCGGATATAGTGAACGCGGGGTCCGGGGAGAGCGGATATAGTGAATGCGGGGTCCGGGGAGAGCGGATATAGTGAATGCGGGGTCCGGGGAGAGCGGATATAGTGAATGCGGGGTCCGGGGAGAGCGGATATAGTGAATGCGGGGTCCGGGGAGAGCGGATATAGTCAATGCGGGGTCCGGGGAGAGCGGATATAGTCAATGTGGGGTCCGGGGAGAGCGGATATAGTGAATGCGGGGTCCTGGGAAAGCGGATATAGTGAATGCGGGGTCCAGGGAAGAGCGGATATAGTGAATGCGGGGTCCGGGGAGAGCAGATATAGTGAATGCAGGGTCCGGGGAGAGCGGATATAGTGAATGCCGGGTCCAGGGAGAGTGGATATAGTGAATGCGGGGTCCGGGGAGAGCGGATATAGTGAATGCGGGGTCCGGGGAGAGCGGATATAGTGAATGCGGGGTCCGGGGAGAGCGGATATAGTGAATGCGGGGTCCGGGGAGAGTGGATATAGTGAATGCGGGGTCCGGGGAGAGCGGATATAGTGAATGCGGGGTCCGGGGAGAGCGGATATAGTGAATGCGGGGTCCGGGGAGAGCGGATATAGTGAATGCGGGGTCCGGGGAGAGCGGATATAGTGAATGCGGGGTCCGGGGAGAGTGGATATAGTGAACGCGGGGTCCGGGGAGAGCGGATATAGTGAATGCGGGGTTCGGGGAGAGCGGATATAGTGAACGCGGGGTCCGGGGAGAGTGGATATAGTGAACGCGGGGTCCGGGGAGAGCGGATATAGTGAATGCGGGGTCCGGGGAGAGCGGATATAGTGAATGCGGGGTCCGGGGAGAGCGGATATAGTGAATGCGGGGTCCGGGGAGAGCGGATATAGTGAATGCGGGGTCCGGGGAGAGCGGATATAGTCAATGCGGGGTCCGGGGAGAGCGGATATAGTCAATGTGGGGTCCGGGGAGAGCGGATATAGTGAATGCGGGGTCCTGGGAAAGCGGATATAGTGAATGCGGGGTCCAGGGAAGAGCGGATATAGTGAATGCGGGGTCCGGGGAGAGCAGATATAGTGAATGCAGGGTCCGGGGAGAGCGGATATAGTGAATGCCGGGTCCAGGGAGAGCGGATATAGTGAATGCGGGGTCTGGGGAGAGTGGATATAGTGAATGCGGGGTCCGGGGAGAGCGGATATAGTGAATGCGGGGTCCGGGGAGAGCGGATATAGTGAATGCGGGGTCCGGGGAGAGCGGATATAGTGAATGCGGGGTCCGGGGAGAGCGGATATAGTGAATGCGGGGTCAAGGGAGAGCGGATATTGTGTAACAATTAACTTCTGTTGAGTAGGGACAGCCACATGCGAAATTCAGCCGGTCCCTGCAGAAACCAGACAAATTTCAATCTATCTATGGTGGCTTAACTCTTCAAGCATGTTCCCAGACTTCTGTAGCAGTACAGTCATTGAATATTATGTGTGGCCCTTGGGTAGCGTCAAGAGTTGCATTTTTGGCCCCTTATTTTAACTCCTTCTCGCTCATCCAATAGTTCTGAATGCCTGAAGATGGGAAAGATCAGTGAACATGTGACCACTAGCAAAGCGGGAAAGATTGGCAATCATGTGACTACTGCCACAGTGATCACATGATCAATGCCGGTCTCGCCAGCTGTCGATCTTTAGCCCAGACTGAGATCTGTTTTCAACAGCTTAGGCTTTGCACTGGGAGCGTGCAATATGTGCGTTCACAGCACCTCAACATTGGATGCCCAACAACGTATATATGTGCTGTGCGGACATTAAAGCCCACCCTTTTACTGATGCACATGTGTGTTGGTCGGTCATAGAGGGGCTAAATAAGTTGGCCACCACTGGCCTATAGGCACCACTACAGAGGGCATTGATAAAATCTACTACATATTTGCTCTGGGTTGTTAACAGGCAAACAAAAGAGCAACTAAAAATAACCCATTCTACCTGCCACGGCTACCAAAATTTTACATTTTTTTTTTTTTTTTTTACACAGCTCCTTCAGTGCTATACTTTTTTTCCACCCTTATTTATTTATAATGACATTATTAGTATTATTGCTAATTATTCTATCTACCAAAATCAACAGATATCTAAAAGTGAATAGACAGAACAAAACCTGACACTGCCTCAACTGTTCCTCCTGGGTCGGGCTTCATTCATTCCTTGCAATATCATCAGGTGGAAAAGGTAAAATGACGAGCATCCTCTCCTTCATCAAAACAAATATCAACATTGCTGAAAACTCCATTATTTGTTTTATTCTTCTCGGATTGGAGAAACTCATGGACATGGAATTTAAATGCCCCTCTCACAAAGTCCTGGCGTCCGTGTACAGCGTTGTGTTTCTCCTCATACCGACTGCAATTGTCGGAATTGTGGCGTGCTATCTAAGCCCCGTAGAGACGTCCTACCAAAGCACAGGAAACAATGCAAATACTAAAACCAGTAATTTACATCCCAAACCTGGGGAATGTTACCAAAATCTGGACGTGATGGAAAATAATTCCAACAGCAGGACAACAAAAGGCACAACAGTCTACTATGAAAATAAGCCGAGACCTTTCTTTAAAATTAAGGCTGTCCTATTTTGGTTCCTGATTGTGATCACAGATGGACGATACGGGGATTGTTTAGTGAAGTCCGAGTTCATAAAAATAAACAATTCAAATATCTCTCATGCAGAACCTCCGCTGAGCTGGACAGAAATACAAAATAAATACCTGATACATGTGTTCCAGGTAAGTACATTTTTCATCTATAAGAACATCAAGCCAGTCCCATCAGTCTCTGTACCAGAGGAGCTTACACTCTAATGTCCCCTCCCCCACAGTCCCATCAGTCTCTGTACCAGAGGAGCTTACACTCTAATGTCCCCTCGCCCACAGTCACATCAGTCTCTGTACAGAGGAGCTTACACTCTAATGTCCCCTCCCCCACAGTCCCATCAGTCTCTGTACCAGAGGAGCTTACACTCTAATGTCCCCTCCCCCACAGTCCCATCAGTCTCTGTACCAGAGGAGCTTACACTCTAATGTCCCCTCCCCCACAGTCCCATCAGTCTCTGTACCAGAGGAGCTTACACTCTAATGTCCCCTCGCCCACAGTCACATCAGTCTCTGTACCAGAGGAGCTTACACTCTAATGCCCCCTCCCCCGCAGTCACATCAGTCTCTGTACCAGAGGAGCTTACACTCTAATGTCCCCTCGCCCACAGTCACATCAGTCTCTGTACCAGAGGAGCTTACACTCTAATGCCCCCTCCCCCGCAGTCACATCAGTCTCTGTACCAGAGGAGCTTACACTCTAATGTCCCCTCGCCCACAGTCACATCAGTCTCTGTACCAGAGGAGCTTACACTCTAATGCCCCCTCCCCCGCAGTCACATCAGTCTCTGTACCAGAGGAGCTTACACTCTAATGTCCCCTGTCCCACAGTCCCATCAGTCTCTGCATCAGAGGAGCTGACACTCTAATGTCCCCTCCCCCACAGTCACATCAGTCTCTGTACCAGAGGAGCTTACACTCTAATGTCCCCTCCCCCACATTCACATCAGTCTCTGTACCAGAGGAGCTTACACTCTAATGTACCCTCCCCCACAGTCATATCAGTCTCTGTACCAGAGGAGCTTACACTCTAATGCCCCCTCCCCCACAGTCCCATCAGTCTCTGTACCAGAGGAGCTTACACTCTAATTTCCCCTCCCCTGCAGTCACATCAGTCTCTGTACCAGACGAGCTTACACTATAATGCCCCTCCCCCACAGTCACATCAGTCTCTGTACCCGAGGAGCTTACACTATAATGCCCCTCCCCCACAGTCCCATCAGTCTCTGCACAAGAGGAGCTTACACTGTAATGTCCCCTCCCCCACAGTCACTTCAGACTCTGTACCAGAGGAGCTGACGCTCTAATGTACCCTCCCCCACAGTCCCATCAGTCTCTGTATCAGAGAAGCTTACGCTCTAATGTCCCCTCCCCACAGTCCCATCAGTCTCTGTACCAGAGGAGCTTACGCTCTAATGTCCCCTCCCCCACAGTCCCATCAGTCTCTGTACCAGAGGAGCTTACACTCTGTCTAATGGCGAGTGACGGCAGAGGAAATTAAGTCTCTTCTTAAGAAGGCCCTGGAGAGGAGGGTTGTTGAATCTGCCTTTAACAAGCCATTGGCCTTGAGGGATTACCCAGGCCCGGCTATGGGGGAGGGATTGCCCAGGCCCGGTTATGAGGGAGGGATTGCCCAGGCCCGGCTATGGGGGAGGGATTGCCCAGGCCCGGTTATGAGGGAGGGTCTGCGTTTGATGAATCTGGAGAGAATCCCTTTAAAGTTTCGGGATTTGGCCTGGCTCTCGTTCCATGGCAGACTCTATGTGAAGGGCAACCCGAAGCATCGCTCTGCGGAGAACCGTGGTTGTCCAAGAGTGGAGTGCGGTGGGGTGGAGGAGACGATGGACCATTTCTTGCTTCAGTGCCCCTTCAATTTAAACGTCTACAAGCGGATAAGTGGGGCTCTGGGGATCCCTTTCCTTTCCCGCTTGAGTTACGCGGAGTGGTCTTACGGAGCCTTTCTGACTCACCGGGATTTTGATTTTGAGACACTTTTTCTAGTTAGCTCAGTAGTCCGTTACTACACGTGGAATGCACGGTGTCAGGTTTCCTCCTGTCGAGGTGGTGGTGCACAACATTCTGGGTGAGGTTGGGAAGATTTGAGGTCTTGAGAAGGACGAGTGATGGCCCGGAGCCTGGACAAAGGCGTGGAGGAATGTCCGGTCCCCGTAGCTGCTGTCTGTCAGTCTCTGGGGGCGTGGCTTCTCTTTCTGTACTTTCACATCCCCTAAATTTTTGTAAAATCAGATTTTTGAAAAAAAGGCTTCATGCATGGGATCAATGTTTAATCGTTTCTTAGGCTGGGGGGGGGGGGGGGGGTTAGGTGACGGTTGGGTTTGTTGAGATACATTCTAAAGATGATAATAATAGTAAAATATGATTGGTTCTGTTTATGTTTTTCCCGGCAAAAAAAAAAGCGGTTTCCTGTTTTCTATGCTGAAGTAAGCGATTTTTGTTTAATTCTATATATTTATTTTATTATGTTGTTTGTAAGATTTTTAATAAACAAAAAATTACACACTAATGCCCCCCTCCCCCACAGTCACACTCTATTATTATTATACATTTATATAGCTCTGACATATACAGAGATCACTGAGCCAGTCCTATTAGTTGCTATGTTATCTAATGTTGGAGCTGAAATGTTAATCAGTGGCTTTGTTCATTATCAACGTCATCCCTAATGCCAACCTTCACACCAACCCTAACTCCAGTGCTAACCCTGACCTGAGTGCAAACTTAAAGTGTATGTTCTCCTAATTATGTCTTTTTGTGTGTGTGTTCACCTATGTGTATGTAATAAATCAGTCTCTATCATTATCATGTCCTTCTTCAATCTGAAGTTCCTGGATGTTCCTGCCAGTCACCTTTCTTCCTTGTTCTAAACTGACCACACAAAGTACAGAAGATGATCTGTGTTAGGTGGTCAGTTATCATCCTTTTGCTGCCCATTCAGAGGCAGAGGATACTGTGCAGACACACAGCATACTTAGATTGGTTGGTTTGTAAAGCTACCAAACTGCCTCCCAATCACTTCTTGCCTCGGTCACACACCCCTCCCAATCACTTCCTGCCTTGGTCACACACCCCTCCCAATCACTTCCTGCCTCAGTCACACACCCCTCCCAATCAAAGCCTACCTCGGTCACACACCCCCTCCCAATCAAAGCCTGCCTCGACCACATCCCCTCCCAATCACAGGCTGCCTCGGCCACACACCCCCTCCCAATCACAGCCTGCCACAGCCACACACCCCCTCCCAATCAAAGCCTGCCTCAGACACACACACCCTCCCAATCACAGCCTGTCTCTGGTACACACCCCCTACCAATTACAGCCTGCCTCTGGCACACATCCCCTACCAATCACGGCCTTCCTCTGGCACACCTCCTCCAAATCACAACCTACCTCTGGTACACACCCCCTACCAATCGCAGCCTGCCTCTGGCACACACTCCCTTCCAATCACAGCCTGCCTCTGGCACACCTCCTCCCAATCACAGCCTACCTCTGCCACACACCCCCTCCCAATCACAGCCTGCCGCTGGCACACCTCCTCCCAATCACGGCCTGTCTCTGGTACACAGCCTCTGCCAATCACAGCCTTCCTCTGGCACACACCCCATCCCAATCACAGCCTGTCTCTGGCACACACCCCCTCCCAATCACAGCCTGTCTCTGCTACCCACCCCCTACCAATCACAGCCTGCCTCTGGCACTCTGGCACACACCCTACCAATCACAGCTTGCCTTGGCACACACCCCCTACTAATCACAGCCTGCCTGTTGAACACACCCCTTTTCAATTACAACCTGCATTTGGCACACATCCCCTCCCAATCACAACCTGCCTCTACCATACACATCCTACCAATCACAGCCTGCCTCTGGTAAACACCCCCTGCAAATCACAGTCTTCCTCTGGCACACACCCCCTCCTAATCACAGCCTGTCTCTGGCCAACACTCCTCCCAATCACAGCAGCCTGCCTCTGGCACAGACCCCCTTCTAATCACAGCCTGCCTCTGGCACACACCCACTCCCAATCACAGCCTGCCTCTGGCACACACCCGCTCCCAATCACAGCCTGTCTCTGGTACACACCCCCTCTGAAATGCCTATGAAATATGTTGGCCTTGGACTGCTTAAAGCAGATAAGAAGTGTTTGTTGGATTGAAGGTGTTTGTGACATCTAGAAATATTTTGTTAGATTGCTTAAATTAGATAAGAACTTGTGCATTAAAAGATGTCTACTTGTTTGAGAAGTTAGAAATCTTTAAGTTTAGGGTAGATAATAAGCTGATTTGAAGCAAAAGTGTGATATTGTGAGATAACGTTGTTTGTTCAGTAATGTGGCTGGGTGTGACTCTGTTATCCTCATGGGACTTTTCTGCTACCTCCTCCTGGAGTGGGCGTGGCGCCTGCCCAATTCAGGAAAGTTGCCAGAAACAGGGATTATAACGGGAAGCCTGAACGCGGTCAGGGGGGAGCCTTCCTATGCGAAAGGGGAAGCTGTGACACTTGGACTTTTGCCAAGGCTACATGGGCTCATCGATTGGTCACATTTAAGGCTTCCCCGTGACCCCCTGTACATTATGGTTCCAATGGGATCTGTTCCTTCCCGTCTCCCCATAGCTTTGGTAATGTATCCATTTTATGCTGTGACGCTGTCCAATGATGTGTCTATTTCATGCTGTAATGCTCACATTATTATTGGTGTGTTATTATGCAGATTATGATGACTATACGATATATCCTCCTGTGTGTCGTGTGATAATAAAAGTGGAGGTTCTGACAGTGCAAGAATATTGCAGTTGGATTCTGTTACTTCATGGAGTGCCGAGTGAATGCTATGATGTGCCAGGGCAGGTGTTCATTTAGTAGAGGGTCTCTCACATGCTTAGAATAATGGTGTAAGTGCTGGTTAAACGTACCTGTGTATTGTGTGTGTGACTACCTGTGTATTGTGTGTGTATATGACTTGCTTTTGGTTATTGTGTCCAGCATTGCATTACACTCTCCCAATCAGAGCCTGCCTCTGCCACACACCCCCTCCCAAACACAACCTGTCTCTGGTACATACCCCTTGCTCTAGCACAGCCTGCACCTGGCTTCAGGCTGAACAGACTATGGAATACAGGCATGCTGTGTGTCTGCACAGTGTCCTGTAAGCCCGCCTCCCATTATCAGAAAGAAGAGCTACATGCTCAGAAGACAGAACTTTTTAACCTTGTTAAAAAGGTAAGAAAGATCATTTCTGAAACTAAACAAAAGCAGTTATGGTGCCGGCATAGTTATAGCTGTGTTAGAGAGTGTCTTTAAAATGTAAGGTTCATAACTAATTTATTCGCAGTGTTAACCCTAATTTTAACCCTTCCCCCATCACTGACACTAACCCTATCCATCATAGAAATCCAAAGATAACCGAATACTAACCCTTACCTTTTTATGTATTTTGGTAATCTACATGCTTCGAATGTTATCTGCAAGGGTTGGAAGCCAGTAGCCAGAACCTTCAGATGGAACTGATAACAATAGCAGAGGAGCAGAGTTCAGACCAAGCAGCCAGAGTCCCTGTAACAAACCAAATTCAGCATCTAGGGAGCAAAAATGATAGTCCATGTAAAAAGTCAGAATCCAGGATCCAAGAACAACATACTCAGAGAAGTGCAGGGAACTTGCATGTGTAGTCAGATGAAGGAAAAAGTCAAACAAGCTCAATCGCTCTGGCTAAGCAGCTCCCACACAGCAAGGCTTTCCTGGATGGGCACCCAACAGTAACGCAAACCATAGAATCATAGAAAGTGCCAGAAAGAGTCCAAGATAAATTTTAATTGTTGTTACAAAAGTCATTAAAAAAAAAACCAACATGTTTCAACGGGCAGCACCACTCTTTATCAAGGCTTAACACTGGATAACACTTGCATGGGCTTGGCTCCGGATTGGGCACACAAATAGACACAGGTGAAGCCACTAAAATAATGATGTACTCCATAGAATTATCTATGCCACACAACTAGCCTAATGGCCTCCCCACTATCCAACGCTACGTTGGAGAAACCCTTCTAAACACTGTGTCCAGAAACCATGGTAGAACGGTGAAGTCTGCAGAACACTCAGCCAGTGCTGGGACAAGGTCTTCTAGCGCCAGGGCGAAGATTATAACCTGTGCCCCCACCATGTGTGAGCATCATGATTCAGAGAAACACCCACCCCCCTGAAAAAAACAAACAAACATCCAACAGTAATCTGCATGATTACCCCCAAGTAAAAATTCCTCCTCCAAGCCAAAATTCTCCCCAAACAAAAAATCCCTGCTTCCTCCAGTAGAATCCCCTTCCCAGCACAAATATTTAACCCCCCCAAAACAACAACCTCTTTCAGCTCAAATTCCCCCCTAACCCCCTTCTAGCACAACTCCCCCATCCCAAAATAAATCACCCCTCTCAGTTCAAATCCTCTCCCCTCAAATCCCTTTCCTAGCACAAATCCTCCCCCCCTCCACACACACAATCCCCCCTGCTAGCACAAATCTTTTACCCACAATTTCCCCTTCCTAGCACAAGGCCATCTCCCCCACAACCCCCTGCTGTAGCACTGAGAACTCACCCTGTGGTGCCCCCTCCCTCTCTTGATTTTACTGCACCAGGGGCAGCTGCCCCTCCTGCCCTAACCTTGTCCCAGCCCTGGACACAGGCATAAGTGTGCACCCTAAAGCTCAAACACACATGCAGATCTTTCTGATATATAGATGAAAAACAATGTAGCGCTACTCACATTATAAACAAGTGCATATACCTATATGTATATATATACACAATGGGGCAAAAAAATATTTAGTCCGCCACCAATGGTGCAAGTTCTCCCACTTACAAAGATGAGAGAGGCCTGTAATTGGCATCATAGGGAGACCTCAACTATGAGAGACAAAATGAGAAAACAAATCCAGACAATCTCATTGGCTGATCTGGAAAGAATTTATTTGCAAATTATGGTGGAAAATAAGTATTTGGTGAATATTAAAAGTTCATCTCAATACTTTGTTATCTATCCTTTGTTGGCAATGACAGAGGTCAGACGTTTCCTGGAAATCTTCACAAGGTTGGCATACACTATTGCTGGTATGTTGGCCCATCCTCCATGCAGATCTCCTCTAGAGCAGTGATGTTTTGGGGCTGTCGCTGGGCAACACGGACTTTCAATTCCCTCCCAAGGTTTTCTAAGGGGTAGAGATCTGGAGACTGGCTAGGCCACTCCAGGACCTTGAAATGCTTCTTACGAAGCCACTCCTTCGTTGCCCGGGTGGTATGTTTGGGATCATTGTCATGTTGGAAGACCCAGCCACGTTTCATCTTCAATGCCCTTGCTGATGGAAGGAGGTTTGCACTCAAAATCTCACGATACATGGCCCCATTCATTCTGTCCTGTACATGGATCAGTCGTCCTGGTCCCTTTGCGGAGAAACAGCCCCAAAGCATGATGTTGCCACCCCCATGCTTCACAGTAGGTATGGTGTTCTTTGGATGCAACTCCGCATTCTCTCTCCTCCAAACACGACGAGTTGTGTTTCTACCAAACAGTTCTATTTTGGTTTCATCTGACCATATGACATTCTCCCAATCCTCTTCTGGATCATCCAAATGCTCTCTAGTACACCTCAGACGGGCCCCGACATGAACTGGCTTAAGCAGGGGGACACGTCTGGCACTGCAGGATCTGAGTCCCTGGCGGCGTAGTGTGTTACTGATGGTAGCCTTTGTTACGTTGGTCCCAGCTCTCTGCAGGTCATTCACTAGGTCCCCCCGTGTGGTGCTGGGATTTTTGCTCACCGTTCTTGTGATCATTTTGACCCCACGGGGTGAGATCTTGTGTGAAGCCCCAGATGGAGGGAGATTATCAGTGGTCTTGTATGTCTTCCATTTTCTAATTATTGCTCCCACAGTTGATTTGTTCACACCAAGCTGCTTGCCTATTGCAGATTCAGTCTTCCCAGCCTGGTGCAGGTCTACAATTTTGTTTCTGGTGTCCTTCGACAGCTCTTTGGTCTTCACCATAGTGGAGTTTGGAGTGTGACTGTTTGAGGTTGTGGACAGGTGTCTTTTATACTGATAACAAGTTCAAACAGGTGCCATTGATACAGGTAATGAGTGCAGGACAGAGGAGCCTCTTAAAGAAGAAGGTACAGGTCTGTGAGAGCCAGAAATCTTGCTTGTTTGTAGGTGACCAAATATTTATTTTCCACCATAATTTGCAAATAAATTCTTTCCAAATCAGCCAATGAGATTGTCTGGATTTGTTTTCTCATTTTGTCTCTCATAGTTGAGGTCTCCCTATGATGCCAATTACAGGCCTCTCTCATCTCTGTAAGTGGGAGAACTTGCACCATTGGTGGGGACTAAATACTTTTTTGCCCCACTGTATATATACAGTGAGGAACAGAAGTATTTGAACACCCTGGTTTCACTATAGTATGTTCACTATATGCACGTGTGATTTTATATATTATTTACACTGCATGGATATGTACAGAGAGAGATATATATGTTTTTTACACGGTTTCCATTTAGTTCCTTATAATTATTTTAAAGGTCGTATTTAACTAGTATTAGTTGTTTCTAATTATAATCAACATCACGGTTGGAGTGTATTATTGTATTCACATATAATTGTCTGAGGATTTTTTTGCATGAAATCACTTTGTTATTAGTTGATTTGGCAATTTTTTCACTAATTGATACACTTCGTATATATATGTATATGCACTTGTTTATAATGTGAGTAGCGCTACATTGTTTTTCATCTATATGTTCATGGTAATCATTGGTATGTGATTTAATGTTAGCAGCTTCTCTTTAATATATAGAGTTGAACACTGGTGAGCACAGGAGGTTCACACCATTATCGTATCTTTCTGATGTCCCTGCGGGCACATTATCTCCCTGCCTGCAGATTCAGAGTGAAAGAAAAGTGCTTCCACACTTCTCCTATAAGCGGAGCCGCTCAGTGAGAGATCTTTCCCATCTCCTCATTGGCACACAGAGCAATAATAGTAATGCACAAGTGGGGATTAGGGTGCATTGGAGTGTGCAGGGGCGGACTGACCATTCGAGCACTCGGGCACCGCCCGAGGGCCCGGGGTTAGTAGGGGGCCCCATGAAATGCCCCTGGTACCTTTTTTACAGGCTTTTTTGAGTGTGGGCAAGGACACAGGGGCCCCATGATCCCCTATTGCCCAGGGGCCCCATGAGTTGTCAGTCTGCCCCTGGGGGTGTGTCAGGCACAACTGACACACCCTGTGCACACTGTGCATGGACTCAGGTTCAAGACCCGGCAACAAAGTAATGTCGTTGCTAATTTCGGCAAAGACTAAATGGGTAATATTAAATTGATGAACCCTGCGCAGCGGACAATATGGGATATGTGGGCTGCCACTAGCACCTGGCACAGGTGAGTGTGATAATGAGTCGAATTGCTGTGCTGCCAATCCTGTCATTATAGGAAACACAGTGAAAAACGTTTTGAACATCTACCTATTACTAAGGAAATGGACCAGCTAAGTGCCCAATCCAATTTTTCACAATGAAAATTGTATATGATGTGCTACAATACACCTCCCCCCAATGATTATATATGTGTGGTGAGCCAATCCATAGTAATTAATTGTGAAAAAAACATAAAAAAACTTATATATTGATTAATGTCTATGCCAAATAATGCAATGCATCAGGTGCTACAGTGCACCTCCCCCTTGTGCAACCTGCACAAATGTCCTTAGAGAAAGTAAATATTCAAAGACAAGACAATATTGTGTATCAGTTCATCTTTTAGAAGTGAACAGTGTCCCCCATGCTACAAGACGTCTATTAGTATGCAGAGTAGGACTCCAGTATTATGGCCTCTGGACCTGAACACTGGGTGTAGGATCATAAGAGGTTCCAGCTGTGTTTTGACTAATATATCATGGCACCTAACTTCACCTAACATCTCTAAAATTCACTGCTATTTAACTAATGAAACCACCAAGCTAATCATTCACTCCCTGGTTATCTCTTGTCTTGACTATTGTAACTCCCTCCTCATCGGCCTACCTCTCTGCAGGCTATCCCCTCTTCAGTCTATCATGATTGCTGCTACCAGAATCATCCACCTCACCAACCATTTAGTGTCCTCCACCCCTCTCTGCCAATCCCTCCACTGGCCTCCACTCAGTGCCCTCCACCCATCTCTACCAATCCCTCCACTGGCCTCCACTCAGTGCCCTCCACCCCTCTCTGCCAATCCCTCCACTGGCCTCCACTCAATGTCCTCCACCCCTCTCTGCCAATCCCTCCACTGGCCTCCATTCAGTGTCCTCCACCCCTCTCTGCCAATCCCTCCACTGGCCTCCATTCAGTGTCCTCCACCCCTCTCTGCCAATCCCTCCACTGGCCTCCACTCAGTGTTCTCCACCTCTCTCTGCCAATCCCTCCACTGGCCTCCACTCAGTGTTCTCCACCCCTCTTTGCCAATCCCTCCACTGGCCTCCATTTAGTGTCCTCCATCCCTCTCTTCCAATCCCTCCACTGGCCTCCACTCAGTGTCCTCCACCCCTTTCTGCCAATCCCTCCACTGGCCTCCACTCAGTGTCCTCCACCCCTCTCTGCCAATCCCTCCACTGGCCTCCACTCAGTGTTCTCCACCCCTCTCTGCCAATCCCTCCACTGGCCTCCATTTAGTGTCCTCCATCCCTCTCTTCCAATCCCTCCACTGGCCTCCACTCAGTGTCCTCCACCCCTCTCTGCCAATCCCTCCACTGGCCTCCACTCAGTGTCCTCCACCCCTCTCTGCCAATCCCTCCACTGGCCTCCACTCAGTGTTCTCCACCCCTCTCTGCCAATCCCTCCACTGGCCTCCATTTAGTGTCCTCCATCCCTCTCTTCCAATCCCTCCACTGGCCTCCACTCAGTGTCCTCCACCCCTCTCTGCCAATCCCTCCACTGGCCTCCACTCAGTGTCCTCCACCCCTCTCTGCCAATCCCTCCACTGGCCTTCATTCAGTGTCCTCCACCCCTCTCTGCCAATCCCTCCACTGACCTCCGCTCAGTGTCCTCCACCCCTCTCTGCCAATCCCTCCACTGGCCTTCATTCAGTGTCCTCCACCCCTCTCTGCCAATCCCTCCACTGGCCTCCACTCAGTGTCCTCTACCCCTCTCTGCCAATCCCACCTCAGGCTTCTGATCACCAAGCAAATTAAATTCTAACAACAACATACAAAGCCATTCTCAACTCTGCCCAAAACTACATCACCAATCTGGTCTCCAAATATCACCCAAACCGTCCTCTCCGTTCCTTCGCCAGAGCTTCTCCCATCCTCTGGAACTCTCTACCTCAATCTGTCCAAGTATCCCTTACTCTGGTTGCCTTTAGGCAATCCTTGAAAACTCATCTCTTCAGGGAAGCCTATCACGCCTCCAGTTAGACATTTATCACTTCCACAGTTATAACCCTTTGTACCATTTGCCCCACCCTATTAGATTGTAAGCTCTTATGAACCCTATGTATTCTCTTGTTTTTTTTATTGTATTGTAACTGCACTGTCTCCCTTTGTATTGTAAAGTGCTGAGCAAACTGTTCCATATAAATCCTGTATAATAATATTGCTGCAAATGTAATTTTGGCTGAATCCCTCTTTGCATCCCGTAATTTCTGTGTAGAAGGCTGAAGTGTTCACGGCTGTTCAAAACTTTTCTCTCTCTGCAGATTTCCGGCCTTCTATTGATTCTGCTGATAGTCGGTGTGGTCCTATACTTATTCCCACCATATTGGAACAAACAGAAAACCGTCTCAGGTCCAATATAGTAAATATAGAAACAAAAACAACCCAAGCTTAGATTTCTTGAGTTTATAAAAAGCTTCATGTATTATCAATAAAGTGCAATAATATATAACTTTTCCTCAGTGAAACAAAGTGTTTCATGCAATTCCACCATTTCCATTTTCTGCTCCTTGCGCTTCACTCCACCTCCGTGTGCCACCACCACTGCTAACAACTCACCAGACAGCCATGACCTTCTCAATTAGGAGTCGGTCTATATACGCTTGCTTGTATATATGGGTTCCCCCCACTCCAGTATGTCCCTCCACCGTGCTCCTCACTTGTAACCTCACCAGAAGTATCATGTATTAAAAGGGAGAAGGAGACTCCAATACTGTGAAATACCCATTATTAAAACTTCACATCACAAATATAAAACCATTGGGTAACCTGCTCATATTTAGTGTTACTAAACCAAGAATCTGCATTCACTATATCCGCTCTCCCCGGACCCCGCATTCACTATATCCGCTCTCCCCGGACCCCGCATTCACTATATCCGCTCTCCCCGGACCCCGCATTCACTGTATCCGCTCTCCCCGGACCCCGCATTCACTATATCCGCTCTCCCCGGACCCCGCATTCACTATATCCGCTCTCCCCGGACCCCGCATTCACTATATCCGCTCTCCCCGGACCCCGCATTCACTATATCCGCTCTCCCCGGACCCCTCATTCACTATATCCGCTCTCCCCGGACCCGGCATTCACTGTATCCGCTCTCCCCGGACCCCGCATTCACTATATCCGCTCTCCCCGGACCCCGCATTCACTATATCCGCTCTCCCCGGACCCCGCATTCACTATATCCGCTCTCCCCGGACCCCGCATTCACTATATCCGCTCTCCCCGGACCCCGCATTCACTATATCCGCTCTTCCCGGACCCCGCATTCACTATATCCTCTCTCCCCGGACCCCGCATTCACTATATCCTCTCTCCCCGGACCCCACATTCACTATATCTGCTCTCCCCAGAACCCACATTCACTATATCCGCTCTCCCCGGACCCTGCATTCACTATATCCGCTCTCCCCGGACCCCGCATTCACTATGTCCATTCTCCCCGGACCCCGCATTCACTATATCCGCTCTCCCCGGACCATGCATTCACTATATCCGCTCTCCCCGGACCCCGCATTCACTATATCCCCTCTCCCCGGACCCCGCATTCACTATATCCCCTCTCCCCGGACCCCGCATTCACTATATCCCCTCTCCCCGGACCCCGCATTTACTATATCCGCTCTCCCCGGACCCCGCATTCATTATATCCGCTCTCCCCGGACCCCGCATTCACTATATCCGCTCTCCCGGACCCCGCATTCACTATATCCGCTCTCCCCGGACCCCGCATTCACTATATCCCCTCTCCCCGGACCCCGCATTCACTATATCCCCTCTCCCCGGACCCCGCATTCACTATATCCGCTCTCCCCGGACCCCGCATTCACTATATCCCCTCTCCCCGGACCCCGCATTCACTATATCCGCCCTCCCCGGACCCCGCATTCACTATATCTGCTCTCCCGGGACCCCGCATTCACTATATCCGCTCTCCCCGGACCCCGCATTCACTATATCCGCCCTCCCCGGACCCCGCATTCACTATATCCGCTCTCCTCGGACCTCGCATTCACTATATCCACTCTCCCCGGACCCCGCATTCACTATATCCGCTCTCCCCGGACCCCGCATTCACTATATCCGCTCTCCCCGGACCATGCATTCTCTAGCAATACATATCAAACTGAGCATGTGCATGCCTACGGTTCAGTCTGGAGATAAGAGGTGGTCACTTGAAAAAGGGGAGGATCAGAGAAGACAGGATCAAACAGCCTTTTTACACAATGCGGAAGATTAACCCCTTAGGTTCCACAGTGAGTATAACCAGCATGCTTTGCTGCATCTACAGACTGATTGTACTGTGGGGGGTTCAGTAACACTTTAATAGTACATTCTGCCCTACACTTGGGTGTAAACACTCAATCTCATACACGGCCCGCCCTGCCTCAGAACGCTGAGACCGCTCCACACTGCAAGCGTGTCTCACCACCTCCGGGTCACCAGATCGTCACTTCTTCTTGTACGAGGAAGACACTTATGTGGTCCCACCAAACATCCCCATAAAAAACGCTCTGGCACGTCTTAAAAAAATAGTGAACAAGGGCAACAAAAAAAGGGATATTGAAGAAGAAGGAGGCGAGGTATTTAATTCTGGAAAATCCAAAATTGCCTGTCATGTACTTCACTCGGAAAATTCATTAAAAGGATTATTAAACCAGCAGGGAGACCAATAGTAAGTGGTACAGATTCGGCATTTAGCAGGATGGGGGAATATACAGATTTTTTTTTTCCAAGAAAAAGTAATACAACAGCCCGCCTATGTGAAGGATAGTGGGGACTTCATGACAATATTGAGGGATGTGACCTGGGAGGACAATTCTATTACGGCAACAATAGATGGTAATGGTTTGTCTCCCGGTATAAAGCAGCAAGATGGAACTGAAGGAGTCCAATGGGCGATGGAGGGTGACGAAACAATGAGGAAAGGCCGAAAGAGGTTTAATTTACACAGCACTTTACATATATATGGTACATTCACATCAGGCCCCGCCCCCGAGGGGTGTACAATCTAAGGTCCCTAACCCTCAAGGGGCGTACAATCTAAGGTCCCTAACCCTCAAGGGGTGTACAATCTAAGGTCCCTAACCCTCAAGGGGCGTACAATCTAAGGTCCCTAACCCTCCAGGGGCGTACAATCTAAGGTCCCTAACCCTCAAGGGGCGTACAATCTAAGGTCCCTAACCCTCAAGGGGTGTACAATCTAAGGTCCCTAACCCTCAAGTGGGGTACAATCTAAGGTCCCTAACCCTCAAGGGGGGTACAATCTAAGGTCCCTAACCCTCAAGGGGCGTACAATCTAAGGTCCCCAACCCTCAAGGAGCGTACAATCTAAGGTCCCTAACTCACATTCATACATACACATACTAGGGACAACTTAGACAGGAGCCAATTCACCTACCAGCATGTCTTTGGAGTGTGGGAGGAAACACACGCAGGCACAGGGAGAACATGCAAATTCCAGTCAGGTGGTGCCGTGGTTGGGATTCGAACCAACGACGCTAGTATTGCCAGGCGGAACTGCTAACCATTTAGCCACTGCGCTGCCCATTTTTCAAATCTATTTTTCTTCCATGTGGGAACCTTGTCCTTCAGCACTGTATTCATTAATTCAGCTTTTGACCAAGACAGTCAAGTCCTTGGAAAACCTGCAGAACATCTGCTCTGTGTTGCAGCACAGGTAGAAAAAAAAAATAATATCCAAATGTGAGAAATTGGGGGGGGAAGGGTGGGGAAAATAATTTTTTACGGGTGAAGGGTTTCTATAAATTCCGTACATTTTGGAAAGTATGGTGTATCTCTACTTGCGCTTGAATTTTGGAACGGATGACCAGCCCAGGCTGACTGTGATCATCAGGATAGACTCTCATCTGTTTACAATGTTATATAATGTAACGAGGGCACAGAAGAGACTGTCATTACTTCTAATTTTGTATCTTTCTCGCTGGATATTTTGTATTCAGATAACTTTGCATATTCACTGTAATTGGGAACATTTATATACTTTTTTTTAACAGTTCAATAAACAGAGTTTAAAAAATATGATTGCATCAGAAGCAACGTCTACATTATTTATTTATTGATTTATTTCAGGTACTTATATAGCGCCATCAATGTACACAGCACTTTACATATATATTGTACGTCCACGTCAGTCCCCGCCCCCGAGGAGCATACAATCTAAGGTCCCTTAGTCACATTCATACATACACATACTAGGGCCAATTTAGACAGGAGCCAATTCACCGACCAGCATGTCTTTGGAGTGTGGGAGGAAACCAGAGTACCCAGAGGAAACCCACACAGGCACAGGGAGCCCATGCAAACTCCAGGCAGGTGGTGCCGTGGCTGGGATTTGAACCAACAATCCAAGTACTGCCAGGCGGAAGTAATATTTAAAGAGGAAAGCAATACAAGTATATTGGTAGGAAGGTTTACATATAATTTAAGCTCTACACCAGGGGTGGACTGACAACTCATGGGGCCCCCGGGCAATAGGGGATCATGGGGCCCCTGTGTCCTTGCCCAAACTCAAAAAAGCCTATGAAAAAGGTACCAGGGCATCTCATGGGGCCCCCTACTGACCCCGGGCCCTCGGGCAGTGCCCGAGTTTAAAAACGGTCAGTCCGCCTCTGCTCTATACAGAGAGTGATCATGAGAAGGACGAAGAGCTGTTGTGGTCTTCAGGGTGGAAAATGAGAGGAGAAGGGCCAGCAAATATGCCTTTTGACACCCCCTTCTTTTTCTAAATGAACACAGTGAGTGATCAGCACTGATCACTTACTGTGCTTCAGTTTAAGAATGAACAGGAGCCTCTGTCTGTAGTGCAGCTGAGGCTGCAGAAAGGAAACGAGGAATGTGTTTTCTCAGTTCCTTTCTCTGTCTCAAAAGTGAGACTTCAGGGGTCTGTTTAGACCCCGGATATCTCACCAAAGACTTCCCCAACAAAGTTGTAAAAAAAAATGCAAAAAAAAAAAATATTTTTAAAAATGTAGAAAAAAAAAATAAAAAATTGTAAAGAATCAGACTAAAATTTCTAATCAGACTAAAAAGTCACACTCAATATGAAGCATAGTGTAGCCACACCCACTAATTGCCGCAGCGTGCTATTCATGCTGCTGGTCACCATCTCCCTGGTAGAGGTCCAGTGCATTACTTTAGCCGGGGGCCCATGATGCTATTTAGATGGCCCTGGATTCCATCGTTCTGTGTATGAACCAGCATGTCTACCAACCTGCCTCTGGCCTTCTGCCTCCTCACTGTGACCTCGGCCTGCCTTCTGGACTCCGGCCTGCCTTGGACTTTGTTTGCCCGACTGTTACTGACTTTGGCTTGTTTCCTGCACCTGTTTCTTGGTACCAAGCCACTTGGTTGTTCCTGACCTCTGTTTGTGCCCTGACCCAGCCTCTTTCTCCTGGTCCTAAAAAATTGAAAAGATGGGAGCTCCACGCTGTACAGCTCACAAAAGATTTTGTTCTGCAATTGTCAAGGTCCTACCTTTTCCCTGAGGTTATGTTACTCCATGTGCTGGCGTCCATCTTGGATTTCTGCAGAGCATGGTGGGAATCCTTTTATGCCTTCAGGTCTCTGTGGTCCATCCCCCAGAGGGGTGTGGCTGATGACATATAAGCCTGTGGCCCGCACATGCTCTTTGCACTTGTGTCTTGTGTCTTGTGTCTTGGTGTTGCTATTACTCTGTTCTGACTCTCGTGACTCTCCTGGTATCTGATTCGGCTTGTGACTTGACTATTCTTTGTATTCTCCTTTGATCTGACCTTCCGTTGCTGAACCCGGCTCGTGACCTGTGATTCTCGTCTGCTGTCCTGTACTGTTTTGTCCCGTTGTTGTTGACCCGGCTTGTCTGACTACTCTTTTGTCTCTTCCACCAGCTACACGCCATTGGCGGCGGCCATTACCGCAGCTGAGGTGTCTCGGGGGCCGTGACCTGGTTCCTGGCTGCGTCAAGTCCATCCCCACCATCAGGGGCCCTGGTGAAGGGCAGCCTGGGACTTAGACTCCGCGCCCTGAGGGACTTCGGTCTGTGGGTGGTGGTTGTCGTCAGCCAGTGCGTTACATTGTTAGGCCTGCCTGTCCGTTCCTCGGCCCCTGCCCTGACAGCAATAAAGTTGAATGCATTTTGGGGAGTCAACACACCTCCATTGTTAGGGCTTGTAGAACAATAAACAGAAGATGAGAGAGATCACCCTGGACTGTAGGCTTGAACCCAAGTAGACAGATCATGCAGGTACATGGAAGAAGGTTGGTAGGTAGTAAGGTAGCCTGATCTATTACCCTGCTGTCCGACCTTGTCGGCCCTCAGCAAGGGCCCCAACCTAGTTCTTGTAACTCGCTCCGGTACCATGGTGTTATTACACTTGCTTGGTTCCTGCTTTCGTGATCCTCGGTTCTCTGCTCCACACTTCTGGCAGCATGACAGTCCCAGTACAGCAAGGAACTCTAGCATTTGTGTCACTCCATGCCGTCTTACTGTTTGTCTGCTTCTCATGGCCAGGAGGGCACATTTTTGCCCTGATCACCACTGATCCCAAACTGATCAGGTTTACACCATGTACCTTCTATTCAGCATCCTGTATACCACCACCCATGGCGTGTTTTTTTGAATTGCACCACCCCAGCTTAGCAGCGTACTGGCCTGCCTTATACTCTCAGGTGTCAGGCATCCTCCTGTCCAGAAGCACAGTATTTGCCTTTTATTAAAGTGGTTCTAAAGCCAAGACATTTTTTCCCTAATTCCCTGTATGGAGGAAAACATTTCCCAGAAGCAGTATCACCCCCTCACCTCCCTAAATACTTGTGTCCTCAATCAGTCCAGTGCTGTGCTCATCTTTGGTGGCTTTTTCCTATCCTTCCATTCAGAGAACACAGAGGCAACAGTGGGAGCCATCGGCTTCTGCTGCTGGCAATCAAATCCCATGAGCAGAGAGGTGGGGGCGGGACAGAGCTGCGCTGCGTGTGTCAATGGGGGCACACAGCTTGGTTCTGAAACAAGCCCTCATGTCTGCCCCCATAACAAGTGGTTTGCTATGGTTTGCTATGGTGGCAGATAGAGATGAGCGAATCGAACATGACGAAGTGGAATTCGTTTCGAAGATTGGGAAAAATTTGATTCGCGCCGAATCCGAAGATTAGCCAACTTCGGATGCGCGAATCGAATTTTCCCAAAAATGGCGGCGACATGTGTGGCGACGGAGCGGGGATCTCTGGGAAGGCGCGCAGACAAGGCGCGCTGACCCATAATGCATTCATTCATGACATGTGATCGCATTAGCCAATCAGCAGCCAGCCAGCCAGCACTGTGTAATGGTGGAGCTATAAATCGCGGCCATCTTAGAATTCTCCATTAGCCTCCGGTCATTCAAGAGAGACAGACCTGTCTGTATTGAGGGACAGAGTTAGGGCCACAGAGACTTTAGGGACACACAATCGTTACTCAGGGACACAGAATCGTTACTCAGGGACACACAATCGTTACTCAGGGACACACAATCGTTACTCAGGGACACAGAATTGTTACTCAGGGACACAGAATTGTTACTCAGGGACACAGAATTGTTACTCAGGGACACAGAATCGTTACTCAGGGACAGACACAGAATTGTTACTCAGGGACACAGAATTGTTACTCAGGGACACAGAATTGTTACTCAGGGACACAGAATCGTTACTCAGGGACAGACACAGAATTGTTACTCAGGGACAAAGAATTGTTACTCAGGGACACAGAATCGTTACTCAGGGACACAGAATTGTTACTCAGGGACATAGAATCGTTACTCAGGGACAGACACAGAATTGTTACTCAGGGACACAGAATTGTTACTCAGGGACACAGAATTGTTACTCAGGGACACAGAATCGTTACTCGGGGACAGACACAGAATTGTTACTCAGGGACACAGAATCGTTACTCAGGGACACAGAATTGTTACTCAGGGACACAGAATCGTTACTCAGGGACACAGAATCGTTACTCAGGGACAGAAACAGAATCGTTACTCAGGGACACAGAATCGTTACTCAGGGACACAGAATCGTTACTCAGGGACACAGAATCGTTACTCAGGGACACAGAATTGTTACTCAGGGACACAGAATTGTTACTCAGGGACAGACACAGAATCGTTACTCAGGGACACAGAATCGTTACTCAGGGACACAGAATCGTTACTCAGGGACACAGAATTGTTACTCAGGGACACAGAATCGTTACTCAGGGACACAGAATTGTTACTCAGGGACACAGAATCGTTACTCAGGGACACAGAATCGTTACTCAGGGACACAGAATCGTTACTCAGGGACACAGAATTGTTACTCAGGGACACAGAATTGTTACTCAGGGACACAGAATTGTTACTCAGGGACAGACACAGAATCGTTACTCAGGGACACAGAATCGTTACTCAGGGACACAGAATCGTTACTCAGGGACACAGAATCGTTACTCAGGGACACAGAATCGTTACTCAGGGACACAGAATCGTTACTCAGGGACACAGAATCGTTACTCAGGGACACAGAATCGTTACTGAGGGACACAGAATCGTTACTCAGGGACACAGAATCGTTACTGAGGGACACAGAATCGTTACTGAGGGACACAGAATCGTTACTCAGGGACACAGAATCGTTACTCAGGGACACAGAATCGTTACTCAGGGACACAGAATCGTTACTCAGGGACACAGAATCGTTACTCAGGGACACAGAATCGTTACTCAGGGACACAGAATCGTTACTGAGGGACACAGAATCGTTACTCAGGGACACAGAATCGTTACTCAGGGACACAAAATTGTTACTCAGGGACACATAATTCTTACTCAGGGACACATAATTCTTACTCAGGGACACAGAATCGTTACTCAGGGACACAGAATCGTTACTGAGGGACACAGAATCGTTACTCAGGGACACAGAATTGTTACTCAGGGACACAGAATTGTTACTCAGGGACACAGAATCGTTACTCAGGGACACAGAATCGTTACTGAGGGACACAGAATAGTTACTGAGGGACACAGAATCGTTACTCAGGGACACAGAATTGTTACTCAGGGACACAGAATTGTTACTCAGGGACACAGAATCGTTACTCAGGGACAGACACATAATTGTTACTCAGGGACAAAGAATTGTTACTCAGGGACACAGAATCGTTACTCAGGGACACAGAATTGTTACTCAGGGACACAGAATCGTTACTCAGGGACATAGAATCGTTACTCAGGGACAGACACAGAATTGTTACTCAGGGACACAGAATTGTTACTCAGGGACACAGAATTGTTACTCAGGGACACAGAATCGTTACTCAGGGACAGACACAGAATTGTTACTCAGGGACACAGAATTGTTACTCAGGGACACAGAATTGTTACTCAGGGACACAGAATCGTTACTCAGGGGCAGACACAGAATTGTTACTCAGGGACAAAGAATTGTTACTCAGGGACACAGAATCGTTACTCAGGGACACAGAATCGTTACTCAGGGACATAGAATCGTTACTCAGGGACAGACACAGAATTGTTACTCAGGGACACAGAATTGTTACCCAGAGACACAGAATTGTTACTCAGGGACACAGAATCGTTACTCAGGGACAGACACAGAATTGTTACTCAGGGACACAGAATCGTTACTCAGGGACACAGAATTGTTACTCAGGGACACAGAATTGTTACTCAGGGACACAGAATCGTTACTCAGGGACAGAAACAGAATCGTTACTCAGGGACACAGAATCGTTACTCAGGGACACAGAATCGTTACTCAGGGACACAGAATCGTTACTCAGGGACACAGAATCGTTACTCAGGGACACAGAATTGTTACTCAGGGACAGACACAGAATCGTTACTCAGGGACACAGAATCGTTACTCAGGGACACAGAATCGTTACTCAGGGACACAGAATCGTTACTCAGGGACACAGAATCGTTACTCAGGGACACAGAATCGTTACTCAGGGACACAGAATTGTTACTCAGGGACACAGAATTGTTACTCAGGGACAGACACAGAATCGTTACTCAGGGACACAGAATCGTTACTCAGGGACACAGAATCGTTACTCAGGGACACAGAATTGTTACTCAGGGACACAGAATCGTTACTCAGGGACACAGAATTGTTACTCAGGGACACAGAATCGTTACTCAGGGACACAGAATCGTTACTCAGGGACACAGAATTGTTACTCAGGGACACAGAATCGTTACTCAGGGACACAGAATCGTTACTCAGGGACACAGAATTGTTACTCAGGGACATAGAATCGTTACTCAGGGACAGACACAGAATTGTTACTCAGGGACACAGAATTGTTACTCAGGGACACAGAATTGTTACTCAGGGACACAGAATCGTTACTCGGGGACAGACACAGAATTGTTACTCAGGGACACAGAATCGTTACTCAGGGACACAGAATTGTTACTCAGGGACACAGAATCGTTACTCAGGGACACAGAATCGTTACTCAGGGACAGAAACAGAATCGTTACTCAGGGACACAGAATCGTTACTCAGGGACACAGAATCGTTACTCAGGGACACAGAATCGTTACTCAGGGACACAGAATTGTTACTCAGGGACACAGAATTGTTACTCAGGGACAGACACAGAATCGTTACTCAGGGACACAGAATCGTTACTCAGGGACACAGAATCGTTACTCAGGGACACAGAATTGTTACTCAGGGACACAGAATCGTTACTCAGGGACACAGAATTGTTACTCAGGGACACAGAATCGTTACTCAGGGACACAGAATCGTTACTCAGGGACACAGAATTGTTACTCAGGGACACAGAATTGTTACTCAGGGACACAGAATTGTTACTCAGGGACAGACACAGAATCGTTACTCAGGGACACAGAATCGTTACTCAGGGACACAGAATCGTTACTCAGGGACACAGAATCGTTACTCAGGGACACAGAATCGTTACTCAGGGACACAGAATCGTTACTCAGGGACACAGAATCGTTACTGAGGGACACAGAATCGTTACTGAGGGACACAGAATCGTTACTCAGGGACACAGAATCGTTACTGAGGGACACAGAATCGTTACTGAGGGACACAGAATCGTTACTCAGGGACACAGAATCGTTACTCAGGGACACAGAATCGTTACTCAGGGACACAGAATCGTTACTCAGGGACACAGAATCGTTACTCAGGGACACAGAATCGTTACTCAGGGACACAGAATCGTTACTGAGGGACACAGAATCGTTACTCAGGGACACAGAATCGTTACTCAGGGACACAAAATTGTTACTCAGGGACACATAATTCTTACTCAGGGACACATAATTCTTACTCAGGGACACAGAATCGTTACTCAGGGACACAGAATCGTTACTGAGGGACACAGAATCGTTACTCAGGGACACAGAATTGTTACTCAGGGACACAGAATTGTTACTCAGGGACACAGAATCGTTACTCAGGGACACAGAATCGTTACTGAGGGACACAGAATAGTTACTGAGGGACACAGAATCGTTACTCAGGGACACAGAATTGTTACTCAGGGACACAGAATTGTTACTCAGGGACACAGAATCGTTACTCAGGGACAGACACATAATTGTTACTCAGGGACAAAGAATTGTTACTCAGGGACACAGAATCGTTACTCAGGGACACAGAATTGTTACTCAGGGACACAGAATCGTTACTCAGGGACATAGAATCGTTACTCAGGGACAGACACAGAATTGTTACTCAGGGACACAGAATTGTTACTCAGGGACACAGAATTGTTACTCAGGGACACAGAATCGTTACTCAGGGACAGACACAGAATTGTTACTCAGGGACACAGAATTGTTACTCAGGGACACAGAATTGTTACTCAGGGACACAGAATCGTTACTCAGGGGCAGACACAGAATTGTTACTCAGGGACAAAGAATTGTTACTCAGGGACACAGAATCGTTACTCAGGGACACAGAATCGTTACTCAGGGACATAGAATCGTTACTCAGGGACAGACACAGAATTGTTACTCAGGGACACAGAATTGTTACCCAGAGACACAGAATTGTTACTCAGGGACACAGAATCGTTACTCAGGGACAGACACAGAATTGTTACTCAGGGACACAGAATCGTTACTCAGGGACACAGAATTGTTACTCAGGGACACAGAATTGTTACTCAGGGACACAGAATCGTTACTCAGGGACAGAAACAGAATCGTTACTCAGGGACACAGAATCGTTACTCAGGGACACAGAATCGTTACTCAGGGACACAGAATCGTTACTCAGGGACACAGAATCGTTACTCAGGGACACAGAATTGTTACTCAGGGACAGACACAGAATCGTTACTCAGGGACACAGAATCGTTACTCAGGGACACAGAATCGTTACTCAGGGACACAGAATCGTTACTCAGGGACACAGAATCGTTACTCAGGGACACAGAATTGTTACTCAGGGACACAGAATTGTTACTCAGGGACAGACACAGAATCGTTACTCAGGGACACAGAATCGTTACTCAGGGACACAGAATCGTTACTCAGGGACACAGAATTGTTACTCAGGGACACAGAATCGTTACTCAGGGACACAGAATTGTTACTCAGGGACACAGAATTGTTACTCAGGGACACAGAATCGTTACTCAGGGACACAGAATTGTTACTCAGGGACACAGAATCGTTACTCAGGGACACAGAATCGTTACTCAGGGACACAGAATCGTTACTCAGGGACACAGAATCGTTACTGAGGGACACAGAATCGTTACTCAGGGACACAGAATTGTTACTCAGGGACACAGAATTGTTACTGAGGGACACAGAATCGTTACTGAGGGACACAGAATCGTTACTCAGGGACACAGAATCGTTACTCAGGGACACAGAATTGTTACTCAGGGACACAGAATCGTTACTCAGGGACACAGAATCGTTACTCAGGGACACAGAATCGTTACTGAGGGACACAGAATCGTTACTCAGGGACACAGAATCGTTACTCAGGGACACAGAATCGTTACTCAGGGACACAAAATTGTTACTCAGGGACACATAATTCTTACTCAGGGACACATAATTCTTACTCAGGGACACAGAATCGTTACTCAGGGACACAGAATCGTTACTCAGGGACACAGAATCGTTACTGAGGGACACAGAATTGTTACTCAGGGACACAGAATTGTTACTCAGGGACACAGAATTGTTACTCAGGGACACAGAATCGTTACTCAGGGACACAGAATCGTTACTGAGGGACACAGAATCGTTACTGAGGGACACAGAATCGTTACTCAGGGACACAGAATTGTTACTCAGGGACACAGAATCGTTACTCAGGGACACAGAATCGTTACTCAGGGACAGACACATAATTGTTACTCAGGGACAAAGAATTGTTACTCAGGGACACAGAATCGTTACTCAGGGACACAGAATTGTTACTCAGGGACACAGAATCGTTACTCAGGGACATAGAATCGTTACTCAGGGACAGACACAGAATTGTTACTCAGGGACACAGAATTGTTACTCAGGGACACAGAATCGTTACTCAGGGACAGACACAGAATTGTTACTCAGGGACACAGAATTGTTACTCAGGGACACAGAATCGTTACTCAGGGACACAGAATTGTTACTCAGGGACACAGAATTGTTACTCAGGGACATAGAATCGTTACTCAGGGACAGACACAGAATTGTTACTCAGGGACACAGAATTGTTACTCAGGAACACAGAATTGTTACTCAGGGACACAGAATCGTTACTCAGGGACAGACACAGAATTGTTACTCAGGGACACAGAATCGTTACTCAGGGACACAGAATTGTTACTCAGGGACACAGAATTGTTACTCAGGGACACAGAATCGTTACTCAGGGACAGACACAGAATCGTTACTCAGGGACACAGAATCGTTACTCAGGGACACAGAATCGTTACTCAGGGACACAGAATTGTTACTCAGGGACACAGAATCGTTACTCAGGGACACAGAATCGTTACTCAGGGACACAGAATTGTTACTCAGGGACACAGAATCGTTACTCAGGGACACAGAATCGTTACTCAGGGACACAGAATCGTTACTCAGGGACACAGAATTGTTACTCAGGGACACAGAATCGTTACTCAGGGACACAGAATCGTTACTCAGGGACACAGAATCGTTACTCAGGGACACAGAATCGTTACTCAGGGATACAGAATCGTTACTCAGGGACACAGAATCGTTACTGAGGGACACAGAATCGTTACTCAGGGACACAGAATTGTTACTCAGGGACACAGAATTGTTACTGAGGGACACAGAATCGTTACTGAGGGACACAGAATCGTTACTCAGGGACAGAGAATCGTTACTCAGGGACACAGAATCGTTACTCAGGGACACAGAATCGTTACTCAGGGACACAGAATCGTTACTGAGGGACACAAAATCATTACTCAGGGACACAGAATCGTTACTCAGGGACACAGAATCGTTACTCAGGGACACAAAATTGTTACTCAGGGACACAGAATTGTTACTCAGGGACACATAATTCTTACTCAGGGACACAGAATCGTTACTCAGGGACACAGAATCGTTACTCAGGGACACAGAATCATTACTGAGGGACACAGAATTGTTACTCAGGGACACAGAATTGTTACTCAGGGACACAGAATTGTTACTCAGGGACACAGAATCGTTACTCAGGGACACAGAATTGTTACTGAGGGACACAGAATCGTTACTCAGGGACACAGAATCGTTACTCAGGGACACAGAATTGTTACTCAGGGACACAGAATTGTTACTCAGGGACACAGAATTGTTACTGAGGGACACAGAATAGTTACTCAGGGACACAGAATCGTTACTCAGGGACACAGAATTGTTACTCAGGGACACAGAATTGTTACTCAGGGACACAGAATCGTTACTCAGGGACAGACACAGAATTGTTACTCAGGGACACAGAATCGTTACTCAGGGACACAGAATCGTTACTCAGGGACACAGAATCGTTACTCAGGGAAACAGAATCGTTACTCAGGGACACAGAATTGTTACTCAGGGACACAGAATCGTTACTCAGGGACACAGAATCGTTGAATTAACGAGTATGTCAGACAACATGCAGAGGAGTGGCAGAGGAGGCAATGTTTTAGGAGCGAGCAGACGTGGCAGCAGAGGAAGGGGTCGAGGCAGCACTAGTCGCAGCCAGAGGCCAGTGCTCCCGGTGTCATCCAGCGGTCGTGTCTCCACCGACAACCCTGCCGTCATCGATTGGTTGGCTCGGTCGTCTACCTCTTCCCAGGTCACCTCTGACACCTACAGCCAACGGTCGGTGTGTATGTCAGACACAACCGTTAGTTGGCATGGCCCGGGAGCAAGCCCACTGAAATCACGTGTCCTCTACCTGCCCCTGTCCTTTGGTGTTCCCTCACCAAGCGAAGTATCGCATGCTGTGGGCTCAGCCCCACTGTACAGTGAGGAAGAGCTAACAGAGGGCGGTCAGGAACAGGGGGAGACATCCGCCTCTTCAGCAGCCAGGCGAAGAAGTACTGGCGAGGAGAGTGGCTCGGTAGCCGGTCTAGAGACAGGTCTGTCTCCTGACCCACACGCAGCCGAGGGGGCTAGTAGTGACGCGGAGACCCTAATTGATGATGATGAGGCTGATCGCACTTGGCAGCCTCGTCGTCATCAGGCTATTGCTTCCGCATCATCAGGAGAAGAGGGTGCCAGCTTGGCAGCGAGCAAAACAGTCGGTGGGTTGCCCAGGAGGCAGCAGGGTCGCAGCAGTGTCAGTGGAGCCAAACGGCCACGGAGTACAGCACCAGCTCCACTGCAGCCTACCACCACGGCCAGTAGTGGTGCCGGTGTGCACGGAGGAAGTAGCAGTCAGCCAGTGAGGAGTAGCGGGGGCAAAGTTTCCTACTCGGCGGTGTGGCAATTTTTCGTCAAGCCGCCCGAGGAAGTAAACGTAGCCGTATGTCGACTATGTGGCCAGAAAGTCAAGCGTGGCCAGGGGGCCCATGTTGGGACTACAGCGTTGCGTCAGCATATGCAGCGTCGCCATTCGGTGGCCTGGGAAAACCGTGATAAAGATACGGCGGTTCTGCCTGCCCCAGCCCCCGCTCCATCACCCGCTCCGTTACTTGCTCCGTCACCCGACGTCAATCGCCCTCTATCAGCCAGTCAAGGCTCCAACACCTCTGCTGAGGGGAGTTGTCGCTCGTTGGCATCTTCCGCTCGTTCAGATGCTCCTTCTCCTGCTACTCCTCTTCACGGATTCCGTCAGCAGTCTTTCTTGGAATCCGTATCCAAGAGACAACAGTTTGCGAGCACGCACCCGACGGTGCAGAAGCTGAACGTCCTCCTGTCCAAGTTGCTGGTGCTGCAGTCCCTCCCTTTCCAACTGGTGGACTCAGCACCTTTCCGAGAAATGATGGCTTGTGCCGCGCCGCGGTGGAGAGTGCCAAGCCGGCATTTCTTTGCCAAAAAGGCAGTGCCAGCCCTGCATTCACATGTAGAAGAGATGGTGGGCCAGTCTTTGAGCATGTCGGTCTCTGCCAAAGTGCACAGCAGCGCCGACGTGTGGAGCTGTAACTATGGTCAGGGACAGTACATGTCATTTACGGCCCACTGGGTGAACGTGGTGCCGGCACAGCCGCACCAGCAACTTGGACAGGTCACGCCGCTTTTGCCTCCACGTTTGCACGTCCTTGGTCCAGCAAAGATGTCCGCCTCTACCACCTCTTCTTCCGCCGTGTCCTCAGCCGCCACCCCCGTGCCAAGTCCCATTACCCGACCGGCATATCACATGTGCAGGGCGCAACGGTGTCACGCTGTGCTGCACCTGGTATGCCTTGGCGAACGTAGTCACACAGGGGAGGAACTTCTGAGTGTAATGAACAGAGAAATCGACAGATGGCTGTCTCCGCGCAAACTGAAAATCGGAACCATGTTGACCGACAACGGAAAGAACATGGTGTCTGCTCTGCGTCAAGGAAGGTTGTGCCATGCGCCATGCATGGCTCACGTGTTCAATCTGGTTGTCAAGCGGTTCCTAAAATCCACCATCCCACTGCAAGACATCCTTAAAATGTCACGTAAACTTTGCATGCATTTCAGCCATTCCTACACCGCAAAGCACACCCTCCTTGAGCTGCAGCGGCAGAACGGAATTCCACAGCATCGCCTGATCTGCGACGTTGCAACAAGGTGGAATTCAACCCTACACATGTTAGACCGCCTTTACGAACAGCGAAAGGCCATCACCGATTTCCTGATGTTACAAGCGGATAAAGGTACTCCCCTGTGTAACTTAGATGTCAGCCATTGGCAGCTCATGCGTGACACCTGCCGCTTGCTCAGGCCCTTTGAGGAGGCCACGCTATTCGTGAGTCGGCAGGACTATGGGATGAACGACGTCATTCCTCTGTTGCACGTCCTGGAACAAATGCTGTTAACAATGGCTGGTCAGGGTGCGGTAGACGTGGCGCACAGATCTCAACGCCACATGACCCCTGTGGGGGCAGGACAGGAAGAAGAGGAAGAGGTAGAGGAGGACATTGGTGCTCAGGAATTATTGAGTGAAATGGGTGGTTTTTCCACTCAGCGGACAGGAGTGGAGGAGCAGGAGCATCTGGTAGAGGAGGAGGAGGAGACAGAGGACCCAGACGCACCGTGGCAGTATGCTGTGGAGATGGAGGCAGGGAGTCCCTCGCATTCCTTGGCACAAATGGCCCATAGCATGCTCGGTTGCTTGCGTAGTCAACCATCAGACAGAGGGATGACTTTTGGCTGTCCACCTTGTTGGACCCTCGCTACCGTTCAAAAATGGTGGCCTTTTTCACACCTGCTGAGAGGGAGGCCAAAATAACGTACTATAAAAACCACCTATGTAGTCAGTTGGTCTCTGCCTTTCTGCGCCAACGTCCATCCTCAGACACTGTGGGCCCTGTGCGCTCGCGTTCCGCTGCCATGGCAGCAGGGGAGGGGTGGGGTGGTAGGAGCAGTGGCAGCTCCACCAGCAGCGGCTGCCTCAGTCTGCAATCGATGATGAGTAGCTTTCTTCACCAGCGCAGTGAGGAAACTACTAACCAGCCGCAGCAGCAGCAGCATCAGGTGGACCTGGAGCAGGACCTCAAACAACAGGCTTGGGCCTACTTGGACAGCACCCTGCCAACCGAGGTAGACAATCCCCTTGACTACTGGGCAACTAAACTTGACCTTTGGCCCCAACTAGCTGAATTTGCCCTTGAAAGGCTGTCATGCCCGGCCAGTAGCGTGGCATCGGAGCGCGTGTTTAGTGCGGCAGGAGGTATTGTAACTCCGCGGAGGACACGACTGTCCACCCAAAGTGTGGAGAGACTCACGTTTGTGAAAATGAATCAGGCGTGGATTAGTCTGGATTTCAAACCACCAGTTCCTGACACAACTGACTAAATCCGCCATGAATCATGCCCCAAACATGTTATTATTTTTAACATAGGCCTCTGTATGGCCTTCAATTTAAGCTGCTTACGCTTCGCCACTCTGCCATGGGCCCCTGTACCGCCTCCTCTTGCTGCTGCCAGGTCCAGAGTGTGTCATGGGTCCCTGTACGGCCTCCCATTGCTGCTGTCTCCATCGCCACACTCTGCCATGTGCCACTTTCAGGTCTCCTCACACTGCTGGTGGGTTCCATTTTGTCATAGGGTGCTGGCAGATTACGGGCCTCCCATTGCTGCTGCCAGGCCCGTAATCTGCCATGGGCCCCTGTACCGCCTCCTCATGCTGCTGCCAGGTCCAGAGTGTGTCATGGGTCCATGTACGGCCTCCCATTGCTGCTGTCTCCATCGCCACACTCTGCCATGTGCCACTTTCAGGTCTCCTCACACTGCTGGTGGGTTCCATTTTGTCATAGGGTGCTGTATGGCCTCCCATTGCTGCTGCCAGGCCCCTAATCTGCCATGGGCCCCCGTACCGACTCCTCATGCTGCTGCCAGGCCCGTAATCTGTCATGGGCCCCTGTACCGCCTCCTCATGCTGCTGCCAGGTCCAGAGTGTGTCATGGGTCCCTGTACGGCCTCCCATTGCTGCTGTCTCCATCGCCACACTCTGCCATGTGCCACTTTCAGGTCTCCTCACACTGCTGGTGGGTTCCATTTTGTCATAGGGTGCTGTATGGCCTCCCATTGCTGCTGCCAGGCCCGTAATCTGCCATGGGCCCCCGTACCGACTCCTCATGCTGCTGCCAGGCCCGTAATCTGTCATGGGCCCCTGTACCGCCTCCTCATGCTGCTGCCAGGTCCAGAGTGTGTCATGGGTCCCTGTACGTCCTCCCATTGCTGCTGTCTCCATCGCCACACTCTGCCATGTGCCACTTTCAGGTCTCCTCACACTGCTGGTGGGTTCCATTTTGTCATAGGGTGCTGTATGGCCTCCCATTGCTGCTGCCAGGCCCCTAAACTGCCATGGGCCCCCGTACCGCCTCCTCATGCTGCTGCCAGGCCCGTAATCTGTCATGGGCCCCTGTACCGCCTCCTCATGCTGCTGCCAGGTCCAGAGTGTGTCATGGGTCCCTGTACGGCCTCCCATTGCTGTCGTCTCCATCGCCACACTCTGCCATGTGCCACTTTCAGGTCTCCTCACACTGCTGGTGGGTTCCATTTTGTCATAGGGTGCTGTATGGCCTCCCATTGCTGCTGCCAGGCCCCTAATCTGCCATGGGCCCCCGTACCGCCTCCTCATGCTGCTGCCAGGCCCGTAATCTGTCATGGGCCCCTGTACCGCCTCCTCGTGCTGCTGCCAGGTCCAGAGTGTGTCATGGGTCCCTGTACGGCCTCCCATTGCTGCTGTCTCCATCGCCACACTCTGCCATGTGCCACTTTCAGGTCTCCTCACACTGCTGGTGGGTTCCATTTTGTCATAGGGTGCTGTATGGCCTCCCATTGCTGCTGCCAGGCCCGTAATCTGCCATGGGCCCCCGTACCGCCTCCTCATGCTGCTGCCAGGCCCGTAATCTGTCATGGGCCCCTGTACCGCCTCCTCATGCTGCTGCCAGGTCCAGAGTGTGTCATGGGTCCCTGTACGGCCTCCCATTGCTGCTGTCTCCATCGCCACACTCTGCCATGTGCCACTTTCAGGTCTCCTCACACTGCTGGTGGGTTCCATTTTGTCATAGGGTGCTGTATGGCCTCCCATTGCTGCTGCCAGGCCCCTAATCTGCCATGGGCCCCCGTACCGACTCCTCATGCTACTGCCAGGCCCGTAATCTGTCATGGGCCCCTGTACCGCCTCCTCATGCTGCTGCCAGGTCCAGAGTGTGTCATGGGTCCCTGTACGGCCTCCCATTGCTGTCGTCTCCATCGCCACACTCTGCCATGTGCCACTTTCAGGTCTCCTCACACTGCTGGTGGGTTCCATTTTGTCATAGGGTGCTGTATGGCCTCCCATTGCTGCTGCCAGGCCCCTAATCTGCCATGGGCCCCCGTACCGCCTCCTCATGCTGCTGCCAGGCCCGTAATCTGTCATGGGCCCCTGTACCGCCTCCTCGTGCTGCTGCCAGGTCCAGAGTGTGTCATGGGTCCCTGTACGGCCTCCCATTGCTGCTGTCTCCATCGCCACACTCTGCCATGTGCCACTTTCAGGTCTCCTCACACTGCTGGTGGGTTCCATTTTGTCATAGGGTGCTGTATGGCCTCCCATTGCTGCTGCCAGGCCCGTAATCTGCCATGGGCCCCCGTACCGCCTCCTCATGCTGCTGCCAGGCCCGTAATCTGTCATGGGCCCCTGTACTGCCTCCTCATGCTGCTGCCAGGTCCAGAGTGTGTCATGGGTCCCTGTACGGCCTCCCATTGCTGCTGTCTCCATCGCCACACTCTGCCATGTGCCACTTTCAGGTCTCCTCACACTGCTGGTGGGTTCCATTTTGTCATAGGGTGCTGTATGGCCTCCCATTGCTGCTGCCAGGCCCCTAATCTGCCATGGGCCCCCGTACCGCCTCCTCATGCTGCTGCCAGGCCCGTAATCTGTCATGGGCCCCTGTACCGCCTCCTCATGCTGCTGCCAGGTCCAGAGTGTGTCATGGGTCCCTGTACGGCCTCCCATTGCTGCTGTCTCCATCGCCACACTCTGCCATGTGCCACTTTCAGGTCTCCTCACACTGCTGGTGGGTTCCATTTTGTCATAGGGTGCTGGCAGATTACGGGCCTCCCATTGCTGCTGCCAGGCCCGTAATCTGTCATGGGCCCCTATACCGCCTCCTCATGCTGCTGCCAGGTCCAGAGTGTGTCATGGGTCCCTGTACGGCCTCCCATTGCTGCTGTCTCCATCGCCACACTCTGCCATGTGCCACTTTCAGGTCTCCTCACACTGCTGGTGGGTTCCATTTTGTCATAGGGTGCTGTATGGCCTCCCATTGCTGCTGCCTCCACCGCCACACTGTGGCTCCACACTCTGGTTTTGGCCCCGTGACTGCCCAAATGAGTGAAGTGTGCGGTGATTCTAAGATCGACGGCACTCATCTGCATGTCATACTGACTGACAGTATTATTTCTCTTCCCCAGCAGACTCCAAGGGCATTTAAATTAAAGGTACAGTGTTCTGCACTAATATAAAGGCTCTCTGAAGCCTAGAAACACCCTTTTTATAAGTTAAATTCGCAGCGAATATATTCGACTCGAATCGAATTTATTCCTCGAATTCGCCGAATCAGCCGAAACAAATTTTTGAATACTTCGCTCATCTCTACTTATATATATCACCCTCACTCCTTTCTTCACCTTATTACAGTACTTAACTCCTTATAATTCTGAACCCACACACACTAATAAAACATCCAGGACACTGGAACCTGTCCCTCCATATAAGTCATACTCCCATATTACCTCCCTCACCCTTCTGCTTCTCCTAACATCTGGAGACATTTCCCCAATTCCTGGGCCGCCATCTTTTTCCTTTGATCAGCACACTTGACACCCCCTATCCTCCAGCAGCAGCCACAATCCACACAATCTAGTTACTAGTCCTCTTCTTCCTAGAACCAGCCTCTCCTTTTCCTGTTCCCTCTGGAATGCCCGCTTTGTCTGTAACAAACTCACCTCTGTCCATGACCTTTTTATCACAAACTCCTTTAACTTACTTGCAATTACAGAAACCTGGATTCCCGAATCTGACTCTCCCTCTCCTGCTGTCCTCTCCCATGGTGGTCTCCTCTGGACTCACTTTACCAGGCCTAGTGGACGGATAGTAGGTGGAGTAGGAATCCTCCTATCCCCTCAAAGCACTTTTCAGGTCCTCCATTCACCTCCCTCTCTGTTCCTCTCCTCATTTGAAGTTCACTCTATACATCTGTTCTCTCAAGTTTCTTTAAGAATTGCTGTGATCTATTGTCCTCCTGGACCGGTATCAAGCTTCCTTGATGATTTCTCTGCCTGGCTGCCTTACTTTCCCTCTTCTGAAATTCCCATGATCATTCTTGGTGACTTCAACATCCCTGTTATTCTTAACACTCCTGCTACCTCTAAACTTCTGAGCCTAACCACTTCTTTTCAGCTAAAACAATGGGCGCATGCTTCTACTCACTCCAATGGTAACTGCCTCGACCTTGTATTCTCCTACCTATGCACTTCTTGCAACCTCACCAACTTTCCTCTTCCTCTCTCTGATCACTCCCTTATTAGCTTCACTCTCTCCTTGGCATCCTCCTGCTTGTCTTCCAACTACCAAGCAGTTACCCGTAGAAACCTTTGTTATCTTAACCCTTCTCTTCTTTTTTCAGCAACAGATTGTCTCTATGACAAAATCTCAGCCCTGTCCTGCCCAACCTGGCCACTTCTGTCTACAATAGTTCACCATTATCGACTGTGAACACCTTGGCCCCCCCTCACTACACACAGAATTAGGCCCTGACTGCTACAGCCTTGGCAAACAGACAATACCAGATGCTTCAAAAAACGTAGCCGTGCTCTTGAGTGTTTATGGCGTAAGACTAAGACCCAGCAAGACTTCGACCAATATAAATCTGCCCTTCAAAAATACAATTCTTGTCTCCACACTGCCAAACAGACCTATATTATCACTCTCATTAACACCTCACGCAATCCCCATCAACTCTTTTCTACCTTTAACTCTCCACTTCGTCCTTCTCTACCTCTACCCACTAACCCACTCACTGCCCAGGAGATCGCTAATCACTTCAAAAATAAGATTGATACAATTCATGATGAGATCTCCACTGTACAGATATCTTACCCTACACTCCTTGTCCACCAGACATCTCCCTCACCCTACACTCATTGTCCACCAGATAGCTCCCTCACCCTACACTCCTTGTCCACCAGACATCTCCCTCACCCTACACTCCTTGTCCACCAGACATCTCCCTCACCCTACACTCCTTGTCCACCAGATAGCTGCCTCACCCTACAATCCTTGTCCACCTGCACAATCTATACTTCCCTTGTTTAACCCAGCTACTATAGAGGTGGTTGGTAAACTGTTTTTATAAAGCCCACCTAACCACCTGGACCCTGTTCCCTCGGAAATACTACGGTCACCCTCTGGCTCTATCCTTCATTCTTTAACTCATATCTTCAGTCTCTCCCTTTCTACTGGCATCTTCCCCAACTCTCTAAAACATGAGCTAGTCACCCCCATACTTAAAAAAGCCTCACTGGACCACGCCAATCTTGGCAACCTAAGAGCCATCTCCTTACTCCCTTTTGCCTCCAAACTCCTTGAACGTCTAGTCTACAACCGGCTGAGCTGCCATCTTATTGAAAATAACCTTCTCGATCCCCTTCATTCTGGATTTTGCTCACAACCCTCCACAGAAACTGCTCTCCTAAAACTTACAAAAGACTTACTAACCGCTAAAACCAATGGTCACTATTCCGTACTTTTGCTCTTGGACCTCTGCCTTTCACACAGTTGACCACCCCCTCGTCTTCAAAAAACTCTATTTACTTGGTCTCCGTTGGTTCGAATCTTACCTATCTCACCGCACCTTCAGTATCACTTACAACTCTACTTCCTCCTCTCCTACTCCTCTTACTGTCGAAGTCCCCCAAGATTCTGTCCTTGGACCTCTCCTACTCCTCTTACTGTCGGAGTCCCCCAAGATTCTGTCCTTGGACCTCTCCTATTCTCGATCTACACTTCTTCCTTGGGTCAACTGATAGCTTCCCATGGTTTCCAATCCCATTTCTATGCTGATGACACACAAATCTATCTCTCTACTCCTCAGCTCACCCCATCAGTTTCCACACGTATCACCGATTTACTACCAGACATATTAGACTGGATGTCACTCCACTTCTTAAAACTCAATCTATCCAAAACTGAGCTCATAATATTACCTCCCCCACGTGCCTCTTCCCCTGATTTCTCACTCAGGATCAATAGCACCACTATCAACCCATCCCTGCATGCCAGGGTGCGAGGGGTAACCCTGGATTCTGAACTATCCTTTCAGGCCCACATCCAATCCCTGTCCAAATCATGTGACGTGGCCTACCACTTGGTGGCTGAGTTGCTGTTGTTCCCAGTTGCTTCCACTTTGTTATAATCCCACTAACAGTTGAGCGTGGAATATTTAGTAGCCAGGAAATGTCACGGATGGACTTATTGCCCAGGTGGCCACCTATCACGGGACCACGCTTGGAGTCACTGAGCTCCTGAGAGCGACCCATTCTTTCACCAATGTTTGTAGAAGCAGTCTGCATGCCCAGGGGCTTGATTGTATACACCTGTGTCCATGGAGGGGATTGGAACACCTGAATCACATGATATGGAGGGGATTGGAACACCTGAATCACATGATATGGAGGGGATTGGAACACCTGAATCACATGATATGGAGGGGATTGGAACACCTGAATCCAATGATTTGGAGGGAATTGGAACACCTGAATCACATGATATGGAGGGGATTGGAACACCTGAATCACATGATATGGAGGGGATTGGAACACCTGAATCCAATGATTTGGAGGGGATTGGAACACATGAATCCAATGATTTGGAGGGGATTGGAACACCTAAATCACATTGTAACGGAACCGGAACCCAGACCGCTCTGAGTTTTTCCATTATAGCACAACTTCCCCTGTCCGAACACTATCCACGGACCACACCCTGAAATCCCTCAGGAAAAAGACAGCACCCAGCTCTTACTAAAACAGGAAGCCAACTACTTTTATTGTACACAAACAACATGTTTTATACAGAGGGCGGGGAAAGACAACCAGGGACAGGAAACACAACCAGGGACAGGAAACACATCATCAGCCCACCCTATCAGTGGGAAGCGCTACAGTATAGGCAGGAAACACCTCATCACCCCTCCCCATCCAACCAGACACAGAACAATGGGATGCAGCCATGCGGCAAAGGATATTGACCAACCCCCACACCAATACACAAACAGTACATCCCATAATAGTTGGCTGGACAGGAAGACACAGCACAATGGGGGGTAGCACATGGCAAACAGACAATGGACAGCCATGTGGCCTAGACAAAGGAACACACACTATACACAAGACTCAGACATTCACATACACACCCTGTACCCCTTAAACAGGCACAGGGTGGGTTAAACATAATGAGGGGGACATGAGCTGACCAAGCGGTTCCCCCACCCCCAAAAGTCACTCCCGTCACACACATGATATGGAGTGAATTGGAACACCTGAATCCAATCCAATCACAAATTTTTTTTTCAATGCACTTTTTTCATTTTAATGCACAAAAGCACAATATAATAATATAATACTCAGCTGTTTGGTAAAATGTAAAAGATAATGTTATGTTGAGTAAATAAATTGAGCACACCCGTGCGACGCCGACAGACGACATCAATTTTACTGTCCGCAGGCGACATTTTAAAAGTCTTTACAGGTGACCGCTTTAGATTTACAGAGGTCTGGTGCTGAAATTACTGTGATACCTCACATGCGTGGGGCAATTGCTGTTTGTGTGCATGCGGGACTGATGCGTGCATTCACCTTTGCACGTGAGCATCAGAGGACAGGGAAGCTTTACATTTTTTTTTATATTTCGTTTTTTTTTTTACACTTTAATTTTTATTAAAATTAAAACAATAAATTTATAAAAATTAAAATTTAAAATTTTTCGCTTTCATTTTTTTTAATCACTTTTATTGTTATTTCATGGAATATAAATATCCCCTGTGACAGCAATAGGCAGTGACAGGTACTCTTTATGGAGAGATCTGGGATCTATTAGAACCCGGATGTCTCTTCTGCCTTTAAAAGCATCTGATCACAGATTGTTGTGATCAGATGCTTTTCCTTTTTAAAATGATGCTGTTTACACCAGGGGAAACCAGACGTGATGAACGCTCAGCACTTCCGGTTTCCTATACCAAATAGGTGAGCAGAGCCATTACAGTCCCTGATTACATCTATGGTCAACTGGCAGAAGCATCGGCTGGTTGCTCGGGTCTAGGAAGAGCAAGAGAAAGCCAAGGAAGGTGGCGGGAGGAGGGCATCCCCTCAAATTGCTTGTAAAAACAATCCAGGGGCTAGTTAGCAGCTAGGATTGCTTTTACAAGAAAGCCAACCGTAAAAATCATTGCTGGGATGATGTCTGCACATAGCACCCTGGCATGCAGGGAGGGATTGACAGCTGTGCCCAGGGGCGGACTGACCATTCGAGCACTTGGGCACTGCCCGAGGGCCCGGGGTCAGTAGGGGGCCCCATGAAATGCCCCTGGTACCTTTTTTATAGACTTTTTTGAGTGTGGGCAAGGACACAGGGGCCCCATGATCCCCTATTGCCCAGGGGCCCCATGAGTTGTCAGTCCGCCCCTGGCTGTGCCATTGATCTTGACAGAGAAGTCAGGGGAAGGGGCACGTGGGGGAGGAAAAATTGGAAGCTCGGTTTTGGATAGATTGAGCCTGAGGAAGTGGTGTGACATCCAGACTGATATGTTTGTTAGTAAATCAGTGATACGTGAGGAGACTGAAGGAGTGCATTGAGGGATAGTGAAATAAAGTTGGGTGTCATCAGCGTAGAAATGATATTAGAAGCCATGGGAGGCTATCAGCTGACCCAGGAAGGAGGTGTAGATGGAGAATAGGAGAGGTCCAAGAACAGAACCTTGGAGAAAGCAAGAGGACAGGAGGAAGTAGAATTGTAAGAGACGCTGAAGGTGCTGTTGGATAAGTAAGATGAGAACCAATGAAGAGTACAGTCACGGAGGACCAAGGAAATTGAGTTTTTTGAGGAGGAAGGAGTAGTCAACTGTGTCAAAGGCAGCAGAGAGGTTCAAGAGTAGGAGTATGGAATAGTGACCGTTGGATTTAGGCGTTAAAAGATTATTTGTGAGTTTTAGGAGAGCAGTTTCTGTGGAGTGTTGCGGGCAAAATCCAGACTGAAGGGGATCAAGAGAATTATTCTCAGTAAGATGGTCACTCAGTCGGTTACAGGCCAGGCATTCAAGAAGTTTGGATAAAAAGGGGAGTGTCAGGGCTCCAGGTATGAGCAGAGGTGTGTGGACTGACACAGGGAAACGCAGGCTTCAGATATGTTATAAACAATATGATTTATTAAGACTAACAATACAAAACGCAGTGCAAAACTAAACATAAACACAGTGCAAACAAACCAAACCAAACCACCCACCAATAACAATACATACAATACAAAGAGTAGTCAGGCAGGCCGGGTCTGTAGCACACGGGCAAACGGAGTACCAGGAACAGGTGGGAGAGTGGTCGGGGTCACAAGCTGGGTTCAGTAACTCACGGGCAGCGCGGTACAGAGGGTCGGGCAGAGAATGGTCAGGGTCACAAGCCAGGGATCAAGCAGGAGAAGTCAGCAGAGGTCAGGATCAGGCAGGGTCGGCAACAAGTCAGACAGGAACAGGAATACAGGATACAAGATACAGGGGCCCATGGAAAACACACACCACGGCCTTGACTGTGAGTCTGGCCATTCCTTAAATACAACCCCTGCAATCAGCTTCAGGTGTTTGGCTGATTGCAGGGGTGAGTCTCTGAATGCTGAAAGCACCCGCTGGCCAGCTCTGGTACTGCAGCCCACAAGGCAGGTGAGTCCCACCATTATTGGCAAGTCCATTCCTAACAGGGAGTCAGAAGATGGGGCGTGGGTTGTTAAGATTGGTGGGGGTCTAGCGAGGGCTTTTTAAGTATGGGGGTGACTAGCACGTGGTATCTGCTTACTCCAGATTTTCTCCTTAAAAAAAAAGTCTACCAACTAACCCTACAATCATTTCCCATGGTGTTTCAACTCTCGAAACATTGATGTGCCCCACTTTCTTATCATTTCTGTGTGTTGTATTAAACTGGATTAGGTTGTTGTGATTTTGCATTATGCTGACGTCTAGTGGTGGTTTTTGACCACTACAATGTGTTTTCCAATGTGATTTTGATTTCAGGGCGCCCCACAATGTACTGCGCCCTGAAAGTGCATTGTGATTGGTCAAAGCAATGCACTTGACCACAGGTCAAGTGCAATGCTTTGACCAATCACAGCGTGTGATGACGTCAGAAGGGGTGGGGTTAACCCCGCCCCCTTGTGATGTCATGACAGTATATAAGAGCTGTCATCGCAGCTGTCACAAGGTGGGAGCCGGCGTCACAAGTGTAGCTTTTTTTTTCTCTTTTCGGGTAGCGATGGCGGCGGGCATCGTGATTGATGTTGGATCTACTTCGGGGGACATTTTTTTCATTTTTATTTTTAATAAAGGACTTGTCACAGACTGTATCCTGTCTTTTTTATACTACACTTTTTTTTTGTCAATGGGTAGCGGTACCATGTACCCCATACTCCTTCACATAAGGGGGGTCATGATCTAGAGGACCACTTGTTAAAGGGGGTTTCCAGATTCCGATAAGCCCCCATCCACAGACCCCCACAACCAGGGTTGTGGAGAAGAGGCCCTTGTCCCCATCAACATGGGGACAAGGTGTTTTGCAGGGGGGAGCCCCCCACCCCAAGGCACCCCCCATGTTGAGGGCATGTGCCCCGGCATGGTTCAGGAGGGGGAGGTGCTCGCTTGTCCCCTCCCCCTTTCCTGACCTGCTGGGCTGCATGCTCGGATAAGGGTCTGGTATGGATTTTAGCGTACCCCCACGCCATTTTTTTAAAATTTTGATGTGGGGGGTTCCCCTTAAAATCTACACCAGACCAAAATATTTTTTTTTTAAATTATCGGACAGTGCCAACAATACTTTTTACATTCAGCAGATTTTAGTAGCTGAGCGGGATCTCACCACATGCTCAGATGCAGTAAGATACCGCTCAGTTGTTTGGTTCGTGTTCAAAGTTCCCGGTCGAACAGGGGGGTGTTCGGCCCATCACTACTTATTAACTATCATCTACATCATCTTCACACCAATTGGGCCCCAACTAGCACACATAAGACTCCACGTTGTTCCTAGAAGGGACATCCTGTGTAACTCAAAACTGGTAACCAGTAAAGGTTTTTAAAGCGTCACCTATGGAGATTTTTCTTAAATACCGTAGTTTGGCGTCATTCCACGAGCGTGCAAAATTTTAACATGTTACATATCTATTTACTCGGCGTAACATCATCTTTTACATTTTACCAAACAATTGGATAATATGTTGTGTTTTTTGTGCATTCAAATTCAATAAAGTGTATTTGTTCCAAATAAACTGTGTTTGAAAAACCGATGCGCAAATACCGTGTTGCAAAACCCACCATTTTGTTCTTTAGGGTCTCTGTTCAAAAAATACAGAATGTTTTGTGGTTCTAAGTAACTTTCTAGCACAAAAACAGAACATGCCTGGTTTTAAGTGCAACGTCTTCCTCATACCACATGTGTCTTCTTCTGTTGAGCATGACCTTTATTTGCCGACACTTCCCCACCATCACAATATTTTATGCTCCAGGCTGTCTCTCATCATCAAATTCCTTGCATTGATCACAGTTCTCTACCTGGACACTTGCTAGACCTGTCATTCAACACTTACCTCCCCAAACCCTTGGTTTTCTGCACCTTCTCTATGCTTTGTTACCTTATAGCTACTTAAGCTTCTTCGGGACAGGACCTGCAACATTCTGCTGATGCACTCCTCCTGGATGTCTTTTCATACTACAAATAGTAAGTTTTTTTACTTTGGCTCCTACAGTACATGATGGTGCCCATTGCTCTGGCTCCTTTATGAATTTGTAGTAAGAAATCTTGAAGCCCCAAAAGGATAGAAATCTGGTGTCAACAGAGGCGCCTGAATGTGAAGGAGAAGCTGAGAAGTGGATTCATAAATTATATATTTATTGACTATGGAATGTTATATAAACGCCATCAATCCATTTAGGTCTATACTGGCCACTTCCTCAGGTTGGTGCAATGAGCAAAGATGTGGAGCATTTCACAAAGGCTTGTACCAAAGCTGCAATGCAACCTATATAACTTCAACCGGATCAGGGAGCCATCCTTGTACCAAGGAAGAGTGAGCAGTGGAGATGTGCACTCCTCGTCGGGGCAAACCTTGTCATGAGTGGGGGTCAGCCCCCCGATAAGATTAGGTGGGTACAGAAAGGGGCACATGCGGTCTCAAGGCTTACAGCACACTGTGGATACTGATGTGGAACGACAAGCGCTGTGGAACGTGACATCACTTAGAAGGCTTAAGAAAGGAGAGTAGAAGGTAAAAATGAGAAGTAGAAAGAAAGGAGGGAGAAGTAGAAAGAAAGGAGGGAGAAGTAGAAAGAAAGGAGGGAGAAGTAGAAAGAAAGGAGGGAGAAGTAGAGAAAAAGGGAAAAGCAAATGGGAGAGGGAGGGGGGTGTAAGGTAGGAAATGAGGGGTAAGGGGTATATCAGTGCAGGACAAGGGAAGAACCCACATCCTGCTGTGAGCCTCCAGTTGGTAGCTAGATGCCTATTACCCTTAACGCCAGCGCCTCCCAGTCCTTTAAGGTGTTCCCGATGTGGGGCGAGGTTTATGGTCATGTGACCGCCATGATTAGCTGTAGCAATCGGGAACTTTCCATTAGGCACCCTGCGTGCTCCTGGCACAGGTTTGTTTCCATTTTTGGTGCGTGAATATGTGGCCTCTCGGCATTACGGCCCACCCACGAGAGATCGCATATATGCACACTGTTAAAATGACCACAAAGGGTCATTTGGCGCCCCCCCCCCCCCCCCATTGATTGGAGATGCAAGGGTTCAGAATTTTATTGAATTTCTTGACCTTGTCCTGCAGGACTGCCGCCATTTTTTCATTAATCAAGTACCACTTCATCTTAGTTTTGGACTGTGCTGTAGTCGGAACCCGCGATTTCCAATCTATAGCTAGGGGTTTTTTTGGTGGTTGTGAAAATGAATGATCTCAGATTAAATTTGTTAGCTTTTCACCAGTTTTTAGGTTGAGTAGTACCTCATATGGGTTTTCAGGGATACTGGCTTCCAAAACATACTGTAGATCAGTTGGTACGCCCTTGTCCAAAACCTTCTTATTCTTGTCCACTCTCACCACACACGTACCAGGGGGCCACTTTCCCATCTTTTGGGGCTCAAAGATTTCTTACTGTGAATACACCGGACTCCAGAGACCGCAGTGTGCAGGACTGTCCAGATCTCCCCACCGAGCATTGAGTGTGGCTGCTCTCTGCACACGGACAGTTATATTCCCTGCAGACCTTTACCCCAGGCTGTTTGAAACCCCATAAGGGAGCTCAGCAACCTCACACATGGACACCATTGTATTTTACCTTCTTTTCATTCGTTGTATGAAACTATCTGTGAACTCCGACACTGCAAGAATTCCTCCTGCAGCTTCTGTCTTTGTTCTTTTTGTCTTCCCTCTTCCTGTCCTTGGAGGTACCCCAGTCTTTTGAGTTTGTGTTCTGTTACTCCGTTGCCTTGTCCTGTCCACGTCTACTTGAAGAACACAACCAAAAGATGAAATGGTCCTCTCAGAAATGCCTGAGCCAGCTAGAAAATGAAGGACATCGGATCAATGTATTATAAAAACTATTTTTTATAAATTTTATATATTTTATTTCAAAATTCCACTGGTCATAAAACTGAAACTACACCCATAGAGTCATACATTTACACTTGCACTTCATTTAAAATATTAGTTATATAAAATCAGGACTGGATCAGGTCAGACACTAGCTAGACCTATAGCCCTGGTCCAACCTGTGACCTGGGGGCCTCTTGGTCACTTAGCGTGAGGCTCTTGGGGCCCCTGAAGACAGTAGCTTGTGTTTTGTTTCCTACTCAAAACAGTGGAGGTATAATATTCTTTAGATTGGCTTCCAGTAGTTAAAGCGTTACTAAACCCGCAACAGTAAAAACAGTCTGTAGATGCAGTAAAGCATGCTGGTTATACTCACTGTGGAACCTCAGGGGTTAATCCTCTGTATTGTGTAAAAAGGTTGTTTAATCCTGTCTTCTCTGATCCTCCCCTTCTTCCAGGGAATGTGGGGTCCGGGGAGAGCAGATATAGTAAATGCGGGGTCCGGGGAGAGCGGATATAGTGAATGCGGGGTCCGGGGAGAGCGGAGATAGTGAATGCCGTGTCCGGGGAGAGCGGATATAGTGAATGCGGGGAGAGCGGATATAGTGAATGCGGGGTCCGGGGAGAGCGGATATAGTGAACACGGGGTCCGGGGAGAGCGGATATAGTGAATGCGGGGTCCGGGGAGAGCGGATATAGTGAATGCGGGGTCCGGGGAGAGTGGATATAGTGAACGCGGGGTCCGGGGAGAGCGGATATAGTGAATGCGGGGTTCGGGGAGAGCGGATATAGTGAATGCGGGGTCCGGGGAGAGCGGATATAGTGAACGCGGGGTCCGGGGAGAGCGGATATAGTGAATGCGGGGTCCGGGGAGAGCGGATATAGTGAATGCGGGGTCCGGGGAGAGCGGATATAGTGAATGCGGGGTCCGGGGAGAGCGGATATAGTGAATGCGGGGTCCGGGGAGAGCGGATATAGTCAATGCGGGGTCCGGGGAGAGCGGATATAGTCAATGTGGGGTCCGGGGAGAGCGGATATAGTGAATGCGGGGTCCTGGGAAAGCGGATATAGTGAATGCGGGGTCCAGGGAAGAGCGGATATAGTGAATACGGGGTCCGGGGAGAGCAGATATAGTGAATGCAGGGTCCGGGGAGAGCGGATATAGTGAATGCCGGGTCCAGGGAGAGTGGATATAGTGAATGCGGGGTCCGGGGAGAGCGGATATAGTGAATGCGGGGTCCGGGGAGAGCGGATATAGTGAATGCGGGGTCCGGGGAGAGCGGATATAGTGAATGCGGGGTCCGGGGAGAGTGGATATAGTGAATGCGGGGTCCGGGGAGAGCGGATATAGTGAATGCGGGGTCCGGGGAGAGCGGATATAGTGAATGCGGGGTCCGGGGAGAGCGGATATAGTGAATGCGGGGTCCGGGGAGAGCGGATATAGTGAATGCGGGGTCCGGGGAGAGTGGATATAGTGAACGCGGGGTCCGGGGAGAGCGGATATAGTGAATGCGGGGTTCGGGGAGAGCGGATATAGTGAACGCGGGGTCCGGGGAGAGTGGATATAGTGAACGCGGGGTCCGGGGAGAGCGGATATAGTGAATGCGGGGTCCGGGGAGAGCGGATATAGTGAATGCGGGGTTCGGGGAGAGCGGATATAGTGAACGCGGGGTCCGGGGAGAGTGGATATAGTGAACGCGGGGTCCGGGGAGAGCGGATATAGTGAATGCGGGGTCCGGGGAGAGCGGATATAGTGAATGCGGGGTCCGGGGAGAGCGGATATAGTGAATGCGGGGTCCGGGGAGAGCGGATATAGTGAATGCGGGGTCCGGGGAGAGCGGATATAGTCAATGCGGGGTCCGGGGAGAGCGGATATAGTCAATGTGGGGTCCGGGGAGAGCGGATATAGTGAATGCGGGGTCCTGGGAAAGCGGATATAGTGAATGCGGGGTCCAGGGAAGAGCGGATATAGTGAATGCGGGGTCCGGGGAGAGCAGATATAGTGAATGCAGGGTCCGGGGAGAGCGGATATAGTGAATGCCGGGTCCAGGGAGAGCGGATATAGTGAATGCGGGGTCTGGGGAGAGTGGATATAGTGAATGCGGGGTCCGGGGAGAGCGGATATAGTGAATGCGGGGTCCGGGGAGAGCGGATATAGTGAATGCGGGGTCCGGGGAGAGCGGATATAGTGAATGCGGGGTCCGGGGAGAGCGGATATAGTGAATGCGGGGTCAAGGGAGAGCGGATATTGTGTAACAATTAACTTCTGTTGAGTAGGGACAGCCACATGCGAAATTCAGCCGGTCCCTGCAGAAACCAGACAAATTTCAATCTATCTATGGTGGCTTAACTCTTCAAGCATGTTCCCAGACTTCTGTAGCAGTACAGTCATTGAATATTATGTGTGGCCCTTGGGTAGCGTCAAGAGTTGCATTTTTGGCCCCTTATTTTAACTCCTTCTCGCTCATCCAATAGTTCTGAATGCCTGAAGATGGGAAAGATCAGTGAACATGTGACCACTAGCAAAGCGGGAAAGATTGGCAATCATGTGACTACTGCCACAGTGATCACATGATCAATGCCGGTCTCGCCAGCTGTCGATCTTTAGCCCAGACTGAGATCTGTTTTCAACAGCTTAGGCTTTGCACTGGGAGCGTGCAATATGTGCGTTCACAGCACCTCAACATTGGATGCCCAACAACGTATATATGTGCTGTGCGGACATTAAAGCCCACCCTTTTACTGATGCACATGTGTGTTGGTCGGTCATAGAGGGGCTAAATAAGTTGGCCACCACTGGCCTATAGGCACCACTACAGAGGGCATTGATAAAATCTACTACATATTTGCTCTGGGTTGTTAACAGGCAAACAAAAGAGCAACTAAAAATAACCCATTCTACCTGCCACGGCTACCAAAATTTTACATTTTTTTTTTTTTTTTTTACACAGCTCCTTCAGTGCTATACTTTTTTTCCACCCTTATTTATTTATAATGACATTATTAGTATTATTGCTAATTATTCTATCTACCAAAATCAACAGATATCTAAAAGTGAATAGACAGAACAAAACCTGACACTGCCTCAACTGTTCCTCCTGGGTCGGGCTTCATTCATTCCTTGCAATATCATCAGGTGGAAAAGGTAAAATGACGAGCATCCTCTCCTTCATCAAAACAAATATCAACATTGCTGAAAACTCCATTATTTGTTTTATTCTTCTCGGATTGGAGAAACTCATGGACATGGAATTTAAATGCCCCTCTCACAAAGTCCTGGCGTCCGTGTACAGCGTTGTGTTTCTCCTCATACCGACTGCAATTGTCGGAATTGTGGCGTGCTATCTAAGCCCCGTAGAGACGTCCTACCAAAGCACAGGAAACAATGCAAATACTAAAACCAGTAATTTACATCCCAAACCTGGGGAATGTTACCAAAATCTGGACGTGATGGAAAATAATTCCAACAGCAGGACAACAAAAGGCACAACAGTCTACTATGAAAATAAGCCGAGACCTTTCTTTAAAATTAAGGCTGTCCTATTTTGGTTCCTGATTGTGATCACAGATGGACGATACGGGGATTGTTTAGTGAAGTCCGAGTTCATAAAAATAAACAATTCAAATATCTCTCATGCAGAACCTCCGCTGAGCTGGACAGAAATACAAAATAAATACCTGATACATGTGTTCCAGGTAAGTACATTTTTCATCTATAAGAACATCAAGCCAGTCCCATCAGTCTCTGTACCAGAGGAGCTTACACTCTAATGTCCCCTCCCCCACAGTCCCATCAGTCTCTGTACCAGAGGAGCTTACACTCTAATGTCCCCTCGCCCACAGTCACATCAGTCTCTGTACAGAGGAGCTTACACTCTAATGTCCCCTCCCCCACAGTCCCATCAGTCTCTGTACCAGAGGAGCTTACACTCTAATGTCCCCTCCCCCACAGTCCCATCAGTCTCTGTACCAGAGGAGCTTACACTCTAATGTCCCCTCCCCCACAGTCCCATCAGTCTCTGTACCAGAGGAGCTTACACTCTAATGTCCCCTCGCCCACAGTCACATCAGTCTCTGTACCAGAGGAGCTTACACTCTAATGCCCCCTCCCCCGCAGTCACATCAGTCTCTGTACCAGAGGAGCTTACACTCTAATGTCCCCTCGCCCACAGTCACATCAGTCTCTGTACCAGAGGAGCTTACACTCTAATGCCCCCTCCCCCGCAGTCACATCAGTCTCTGTACCAGAGGAGCTTACACTCTAATGTCCCCTCGCCCACAGTCACATCAGTCTCTGTACCAGAGGAGCTTACACTCTAATGCCCCCTCCCCCGCAGTCACATCAGTCTCTGTACCAGAGGAGCTTACACTCTAATGTCCCCTGTCCCACAGTCCCATCAGTCTCTGCATCAGAGGAGCTGACACTCTAATGTCCCCTCCCCCACAGTCACATCAGTCTCTGTACCAGAGGAGCTTACACTCTAATGTCCCCTCCCCCACATTCACATCAGTCTCTGTACCAGAGGAGCTTACACTCTAATGTACCCTCCCCCACAGTCATATCAGTCTCTGTACCAGAGGAGCTTACACTCTAATGCCCCCTCCCCCACAGTCCCATCAGTCTCTGTACCAGAGGAGCTTACACTCTAATTTCCCCTCCCCTGCAGTCACATCAGTCTCTGTACCAGACGAGCTTACACTATAATGCCCCTCCCCCACAGTCACATCAGTCTCTGTACCCGAGGAGCTTACACTATAATGCCCCTCCCCCACAGTCCCATCAGTCTCTGCACAAGAGGAGCTTACACTGTAATGTCCCCTCCCCCACAGTCACTTCAGACTCTGTACCAGAGGAGCTGACGCTCTAATGTACCCTCCCCCACAGTCCCATCAGTCTCTGTATCAGAGAAGCTTACGCTCTAATGTCCCCTCCCCACAGTCCCATCAGTCTCTGTACCAGAGGAGCTTACGCTCTAATGTCCCCTCCCCCACAGTCCCATCAGTCTCTGTACCAGAGGAGCTTACACTCTGTCTAATGGCGAGTGACGGCAGAGGAAATTAAGTCTCTTCTTAAGAAGGCCCTGGAGAGGAGGGTTGTTGAATCTGCCTTTAACAAGCCATTGGCCTTGAGGGATTACCCAGGCCCGGCTATGGGGGAGGGATTGCCCAGGCCCGGTTATGAGGGAGGGATTGCCCAGGCCCGGCTATGGGGGAGGGATTGCCCAGGCCCGGTTATGAGGGAGGGTCTGCGTTTGATGAATCTGGAGAGAATCCCTTTAAAGTTTCGGGATTTGGCCTGGCTCTCGTTCCATGGCAGACTCTATGTGAAGGGCAACCCGAAGCATCGCTCTGCGGAGAACCGTGGTTGTCCAAGAGTGGAGTGCGGTGGGGTGGAGGAGACGATGGACCATTTCTTGCTTCAGTGCCCCTTCAATTTAAACGTCTACAAGCGGATAAGTGGGGCTCTGGGGATCCCTTTCCTTTCCCGCTTGAGTTACGCGGAGTGGTCTTACGGAGCCTTTCTGACTCACCGGGATTTTGATTTTGAGACACTTTTTCTAGTTAGCTCAGTAGTCCGTTACTACACGTGGAATGCACGGTGTCAGGTTTCCTCCTGTCGAGGTGGTGGTGCACAACATTCTGGGTGAGGTTGGGAAGATTTGAGGTCTTGAGAAGGACGAGTGATGGCCCGGAGCCTGGACAAAGGCGTGGAGGAATGTCCGGTCCCCGTAGCTGCTGTCTGTCAGTCTCTGGGGGCGTGGCTTCTCTTTCTGTACTTTCACATCCCCTAAATTTTTGTAAAATCAGATTTTTGAAAAAAAGGCTTCATGCATGGGATCAATGTTTAATCGTTTCTTAGGCTGGGGGGGGGGGGGGGGGTTAGGTGACGGTTGGGTTTGTTGAGATACATTCTAAAGATGATAATAATAGTAAAATATGATTGGTTCTGTTTATGTTTTTCCCGGCAAAAAAAAAAGCGGTTTCCTGTTTTCTATGCTGAAGTAAGCGATTTTTGTTTAATTCTATATATTTATTTTATTATGTTGTTTGTAAGATTTTTAATAAACAAAAAATTACACACTAATGCCCCCCTCCCCCACAGTCACACTCTATTATTATTATACATTTATATAGCTCTGACATATACAGAGATCACTGAGCCAGTCCTATTAGTTGCTATGTTATCTAATGTTGGAGCTGAAATGTTAATCAGTGGCTTTGTTCATTATCAACGTCATCCCTAATGCCAACCTTCACACCAACCCTAACTCCAGTGCTAACCCTGACCTGAGTGCAAACTTAAAGTGTATGTTCTCCTAATTATGTCTTTTTGTGTGTGTGTTCACCTATGTGTATGTAATAAATCAGTCTCTATCATTATCATGTCCTTCTTCAATCTGAAGTTCCTGGATGTTCCTGCCAGTCACCTTTCTTCCTTGTTCTAAACTGACCACACAAAGTACAGAAGATGATCTGTGTTAGGTGGTCAGTTATCATCCTTTTGCTGCCCATTCAGAGGCAGAGGATACTGTGCAGACACACAGCATACTTAGATTGGTTGGTTTGTAAAGCTACCAAACTGCCTCCCAATCACTTCTTGCCTCGGTCACACACCCCTCCCAATCACTTCCTGCCTTGGTCACACACCCCTCCCAATCACTTCCTGCCTCAGTCACACACCCCTCCCAATCAAAGCCTACCTCGGTCACACACCCCCTCCCAATCAAAGCCTGCCTCGACCACATCCCCTCCCAATCACAGGCTGCCTCGGCCACACACCCCCTCCCAATCACAGCCTGCCACAGCCACACACCCCCTCCCAATCAAAGCCTGCCTCAGACACACACACCCTCCCAATCACAGCCTGTCTCTGGTACACACCCCCTACCAATTACAGCCTGCCTCTGGCACACATCCCCTACCAATCACGGCCTTCCTCTGGCACACCTCCTCCAAATCACAACCTACCTCTGGTACACACCCCCTACCAATCGCAGCCTGCCTCTGGCACACACTCCCTTCCAATCACAGCCTGCCTCTGGCACACCTCCTCCCAATCACAGCCTACCTCTGCCACACACCCCCTCCCAATCACAGCCTGCCGCTGGCACACCTCCTCCCAATCACGGCCTGTCTCTGGTACACAGCCTCTGCCAATCACAGCCTTCCTCTGGCACACACCCCATCCCAATCACAGCCTGTCTCTGGCACACACCCCCTCCCAATCACAGCCTGTCTCTGCTACCCACCCCCTACCAATCACAGCCTGCCTCTGGCACTCTGGCACACACCCTACCAATCACAGCTTGCCTTGGCACACACCCCCTACTAATCACAGCCTGCCTGTTGAACACACCCCTTTTCAATTACAACCTGCATTTGGCACACATCCCCTCCCAATCACAACCTGCCTCTACCATACACATCCTACCAATCACAGCCTGCCTCTGGTAAACACCCCCTGCAAATCACAGTCTTCCTCTGGCACACACCCCCTCCTAATCACAGCCTGTCTCTGGCCAACACTCCTCCCAATCACAGCAGCCTGCCTCTGGCACAGACCCCCTTCTAATCACAGCCTGCCTCTGGCACACACCCACTCCCAATCACAGCCTGCCTCTGGCACACACCCGCTCCCAATCACAGCCTGTCTCTGGTACACACCCCCTCTGAAATGCCTATGAAATATGTTGGCCTTGGACTGCTTAAAGCAGATAAGAAGTGTTTGTTGGATTGAAGGTGTTTGTGACATCTAGAAATATTTTGTTAGATTGCTTAAATTAGATAAGAACTTGTGCATTAAAAGATGTCTACTTGTTTGAGAAGTTAGAAATCTTTAAGTTTAGGGTAGATAATAAGCTGATTTGAAGCAAAAGTGTGATATTGTGAGATAACGTTGTTTGTTCAGTAATGTGGCTGGGTGTGACTCTGTTATCCTCATGGGACTTTTCTGCTACCTCCTCCTGGAGTGGGCGTGGCGCCTGCCCAATTCAGGAAAGTTGCCAGAAACAGGGATTATAACGGGAAGCCTGAACGCGGTCAGGGGGGAGCCTTCCTATGCGAAAGGGGAAGCTGTGACACTTGGACTTTTGCCAAGGCTACATGGGCTCATCGATTGGTCACATTTAAGGCTTCCCCGTGACCCCCTGTACATTATGGTTCCAATGGGATCTGTTCCTTCCCGTCTCCCCATAGCTTTGGTAATGTATCCATTTTATGCTGTGACGCTGTCCAATGATGTGTCTATTTCATGCTGTAATGCTCACATTATTATTGGTGTGTTATTATGCAGATTATGATGACTATACGATATATCCTCCTGTGTGTCGTGTGATAATAAAAGTGGAGGTTCTGACAGTGCAAGAATATTGCAGTTGGATTCTGTTACTTCATGGAGTGCCGAGTGAATGCTATGATGTGCCAGGGCAGGTGTTCATTTAGTAGAGGGTCTCTCACATGCTTAGAATAATGGTGTAAGTGCTGGTTAAACGTACCTGTGTATTGTGTGTGTGACTACCTGTGTATTGTGTGTGTATATGACTTGCTTTTGGTTATTGTGTCCAGCATTGCATTACACTCTCCCAATCAGAGCCTGCCTCTGCCACACACCCCCTCCCAAACACAACCTGTCTCTGGTACATACCCCTTGCTCTAGCACAGCCTGCACCTGGCTTCAGGCTGAACAGACTATGGAATACAGGCATGCTGTGTGTCTGCACAGTGTCCTGTAAGCCCGCCTCCCATTATCAGAAAGAAGAGCTACATGCTCAGAAGACAGAACTTTTTAACCTTGTTAAAAAGGTAAGAAAGATCATTTCTGAAACTAAACAAAAGCAGTTATGGTGCCGGCATAGTTATAGCTGTGTTAGAGAGTGTCTTTAAAATGTAAGGTTCATAACTAATTTATTCGCAGTGTTAACCCTAATTTTAACCCTTCCCCCATCACTGACACTAACCCTATCCATCATAGAAATCCAAAGATAACCGAATACTAACCCTTACCTTTTTATGTATTTTGGTAATCTACATGCTTCGAATGTTATCTGCAAGGGTTGGAAGCCAGTAGCCAGAACCTTCAGATGGAACTGATAACAATAGCAGAGGAGCAGAGTTCAGACCAAGCAGCCAGAGTCCCTGTAACAAACCAAATTCAGCATCTAGGGAGCAAAAATGATAGTCCATGTAAAAAGTCAGAATCCAGGATCCAAGAACAACATACTCAGAGAAGTGCAGGGAACTTGCATGTGTAGTCAGATGAAGGAAAAAGTCAAACAAGCTCAATCGCTCTGGCTAAGCAGCTCCCACACAGCAAGGCTTTCCTGGATGGGCACCCAACAGTAACGCAAACCATAGAATCATAGAAAGTGCCAGAAAGAGTCCAAGATAAATTTTAATTGTTGTTACAAAAGTCATTAAAAAAAAAACCAACATGTTTCAACGGGCAGCACCACTCTTTATCAAGGCTTAACACTGGATAACACTTGCATGGGCTTGGCTCCGGATTGGGCACACAAATAGACACAGGTGAAGCCACTAAAATAATGATGTACTCCATAGAATTATCTATGCCACACAACTAGCCTAATGGCCTCCCCACTATCCAACGCTACGTTGGAGAAACCCTTCTAAACACTGTGTCCAGAAACCATGGTAGAACGGTGAAGTCTGCAGAACACTCAGCCAGTGCTGGGACAAGGTCTTCTAGCGCCAGGGCGAAGATTATAACCTGTGCCCCCACCATGTGTGAGCATCATGATTCAGAGAAACACCCACCCCCCTGAAAAAAACAAACAAACATCCAACAGTAATCTGCATGATTACCCCCAAGTAAAAATTCCTCCTCCAAGCCAAAATTCTCCCCAAACAAAAAATCCCTGCTTCCTCCAGTAGAATCCCCTTCCCAGCACAAATATTTAACCCCCCCAAAACAACAACCTCTTTCAGCTCAAATTCCCCCCTAACCCCCTTCTAGCACAACTCCCCCATCCCAAAATAAATCACCCCTCTCAGTTCAAATCCTCTCCCCTCAAATCCCTTTCCTAGCACAAATCCTCCCCCCCTCCACACACACAATCCCCCCTGCTAGCACAAATCTTTTACCCACAATTTCCCCTTCCTAGCACAAGGCCATCTCCCCCACAACCCCCTGCTGTAGCACTGAGAACTCACCCTGTGGTGCCCCCTCCCTCTCTTGATTTTACTGCACCAGGGGCAGCTGCCCCTCCTGCCCTCACCTTGTCCCAGCCCTGGACACAGGCATAAGTGTGCACCCTAAGGCTCAAACACACATGCAGATCTTTCTGATATATAGATGAAAAACAATGTAGCGCTACTCACATTATAAACAAGTGCATATACCTATATGTATATATATACACAATGGGGCAAAAAAATATTTAGTCCGTCACCAATGGTGCAAGTTCTCCCACTTACAAAGATGAGAGAGGCCTGTAATTGGCATCATAGGGAGACCTCAACTATGAGAGACAAAATGAGAAAACAAATCCAGACAATCTCATTGGCTGATCTGGAAAGAATTTATTTGCAAATTATGGTGGAAAATAAGTATTTGGTGAATATTAAAAGTTCATCTCAATACTTTGTTATCTATCCTTTGTTGGCAATGACAGAGGTCAGACGTTTCCTGGAAATCTTCACAAGGTTGGCACACACTATTGCTGGTATGTTGGCCCATCCTCCATGCAGATCTCCTCTAGAGCAGTGATGTTTTGGGGCTGTCGCTGGGCAACACGGACTTTCAATTCCCTCCCAAGGTTTTCTAAGGGGTAGAGATCTGGAGACTGGCTAGGCCACTCCAGGACCTTGAAATGCTTCTTACGAAGCCACTCCTTCGTTGCCCGGGTGGTATGTTTGGGATCATTGTCATGTTGGAAGACCCAGCCACGTTTCATCTTCAATGCCCTTGCTGATGGAAGGAGGTTTGCACTCAAAATCTCACGATACATGGCCCCATTCATTCTGTCCTGTACATGGATCAGTCGTCCTGGTCCCTTTGCGGAGAAACAGCCCCAAAGCATGATGTTGCCACCCCCATGCTTCACAGTAGGTATGGTGTTCTTTGGATGCAACTCCGCATTCTCTCTCCTCCAAACACGACGAGTTGTGTTTCTACCAAACAGTTCTATTTTGGTTTCATCTGACCATATGACATTCTCCCAATCCTCTTCTGGATCATCCAAATGCTCTCTAGTACACCTCAGACGGGCCCCGACATGAACTGGCTTAAGCAGGGGGACACGTCTGGCACTGCAGGATCTGAGTCCCTGGCGGCGTAGTGTGTTACTGATGGTAGCCTTTGTTACGTTGGTCCCAGCTCTCTGCAGGTCATTCACTAGGTCCCCCCGTGTGGTGCTGGGATTTTTGCTCACCGTTCTTGTGATCATTTTGACCCCACGGGGTGAGATCTTGTGTGAAGCCCCAGATGGAGGGAGATTATCAGTGGTCTTGTATGTCTTCCATTTTCTAATTATTGCTCCCACAGTTGATTTGTTCACACCAAGCTGCTTGCCTATTGCAGATTCAGTCTTCCCAGCCTGGTGCAGGTCTACAATTTTGTTTCTGGTGTCCTTCGACAGCTCTTTGGTCTTCACCATAGTGGAGTTTGGAGTGTGACTGTTTGAGGTTGTGGACAGGTGTCTTTTATACTGATAACAAGTTCAAACAGGTGCCATTGATACAGGTAATGAGTGCAGGACAGAGGAGCCTCTTAAAGAAGAAGGTACAGGTCTGTGAGAGCCAGAAATCTTGCTTGTTTGTAGGTGACCAAATACTTATTTTCCACCATAATTTGCAAATAAATTCTTTCCAAATCAGCCAATGAGATTGTCTGGATTTGTTTTCTCATTTTGTCTCTCATAGTTGAGGTCTCCCTATGATGCCAATTACAGGCCTCTCTCATCTCTGTAAGTGGGAGAACTTGCACCATTGGTGGGGACTAAATACTTTTTTGCCCCACTGTATATATACAGTGAGGAACAGAAGTATTTGAACACCCTGGTTTCACTATAGTATGTTCACTATATGCACGTGTGATTTTATATATTATTTACACTGCATGGATATGTACAGAGAGAGATATATATGTTTTTTACACGGTTTCCATTTAGTTCCTTATAATTATTTTAAAGGTCGTATTTAACTAGTATTAGTTGTTTCTAATTATAATCAACATCACGGTTGGAGTGTATTATTGTATTCACATATAATTGTCTGAGGATTTTTTTGCATGAAATCACTTTGTTATTAGTTGATTTGGCAATTTTTTCACTAATTGATACACTTCGTATATATATGTATATGCACTTGTTTATAATGTGAGTAGCGCTACATTGTTTTTCATCTATATGTTCATGGTAATCATTGGTATGTGATTTAATGTTAGCAGCTTCTCTTTAATATATAGAGTTGAACACTGGTGAGCACAGGAGGTTCACACCATTATCGTATCTTTCTGATGTCCCTGCGGGCACATTATCTCCCTGCCTGCAGATTCAGAGTGAAAGAAAAGTGCTTCCACACTTCTCCTATAAGCGGAGCCGCTCAGTGAGAGATCTTTCCCATCTCCTCATTGGCACACAGAGCAATAATAGTAATGCACAAGTGGGGATTAGGGTGCATTGGAGTGTGCAGGGGCGGACTGACCATTCGAGCACTCGGGCACCGCCCGAGGGCCCGGGGTTAGTAGGGGGCCCCATGAAATGCCCCTGGTACCTTTTTTACAGGCTTTTTTGAGTGTGGGCAAGGACACAGGGGCCCCATGATCCCCTATTGCCCAGGGGCCCCATGAGTTGTCAGTCTGCCCCTGGGGGTGTGTCAGGCACAACTGACACACCCTGTGCACACTGTGCATGGACTCAGGTTCAAGACCCGGCAACAAAGTAATGTCGTTGCTAATTTCGGCAAAGACTAAATGGGTAATATTAAATTGATGAACCCTGCGCAGCGGACAATATGGGATATGTGGGCTGCCACTAGCACCTGGCACAGGTGAGTGTGATAATGAGTCGAATTGCTGTGCTGCCAATCCTGTCATTATAGGAAACACAGTGAAAAACGTTTTGAACATCTACCTATTACTAAGGAAATGGACCAGCTAAGTGCCCAATCCAATTTTTCACAATGAAAATTGTATATGATGTGCTACAATACACCTCCCCCCAATGATTATATATGTGTGGTGAGCCAATCCATAGTAATTAATTGTGAAAAAAACATAAAAAAACTTATATATTGATTAATGTCTATGCCAAATAATGCAATGCATCAGGTGCTACAGTGCACCTCCCCCTTGTGCAACCTGCACAAATGTCCTTAGAGAAAGTAAATATTCAAAGACAAGACAATATTGTGTATCAGTTCATCTTTTAGAAGTGAACAGTGTCCCCCATGCTACAAGACGTCTATTAGTATGCAGAGTAGGACTCCAGTATTATGGCCTCTGGACCTGAACACTGGGTGTAGGATCATAAGAGGTTCCAGCTGTGTTTTGACTAATATATCATGGCACCTAACTTCACCTAACATCTCTAAAATTCACTGCTATTTAACTAATGAAACCACCAAGCTAATCATTCACTCCCTGGTTATCTCTTGTCTTGACTATTGTAACTCCCTCCTCATCGGCCTACCTCTCTGCAGGCTATCCCCTCTTCAGTCTATCATGATTGCTGCTACCAGAATCATCCACCTCACCAACCATTTAGTGTCCTCCACCCCTCTCTGCCAATCCCTCCACTGGCCTCCACTCAGTGCCCTCCACCCATCTCTACCAATCCCTCCACTGGCCTCCACTCAGTGCCCTCCACCCCTCTCTGCCAATCCCTCCACTGGCCTCCACTCAATGTCCTCCACCCCTCTCTGCCAATCCCTCCACTGGCCTCCATTCAGTGTCCTCCACCCCTCTCTGCCAATCCCTCCACTGGCCTCCATTCAGTGTCCTCCACCCCTCTCTGCCAATCCCTCCACTGGCCTCCACTCAGTGTTCTCCACCTCTCTCTGCCAATCCCTCCACTGGCCTCCACTCAGTGTTCTCCACCCCTCTTTGCCAATCCCTCCACTGGCCTCCATTTAGTGTCCTCCATCCCTCTCTTCCAATCCCTCCACTGGCCTCCACTCAGTGTCCTCCACCCCTTTCTGCCAATCCCTCCACTGGCCTCCACTCAGTGTCCTCCACCCCTCTCTGCCAATCCCTCCACTGGCCTCCACTCAGTGTTCTCCACCCCTCTCTGCCAATCCCTCCACTGGCCTCCATTTAGTGTCCTCCATCCCTCTCTTCCAATCCCTCCACTGGCCTCCACTCAGTGTCCTCCACCCCTCTCTGCCAATCCCTCCACTGGCCTCCACTCAGTGTCCTCCACCCCTCTCTGCCAATCCCTCCACTGGCCTCCACTCAGTGTTCTCCACCCCTCTCTGCCAATCCCTCCACTGGCCTCCATTTAGTGTCCTCCATCCCTCTCTTCCAATCCCTCCACTGGCCTCCACTCAGTGTCCTCCACCCCTCTCTGCCAATCCCTCCACTGGCCTCCACTCAGTGTCCTCCACCCCTCTCTGCCAATCCCTCCACTGGCCTTCATTCAGTGTCCTCCACCCCTCTCTGCCAATCCCTCCACTGACCTCCGCTCAGTGTCCTCCACCCCTCTCTGCCAATCCCTCCACTGGCCTTCATTCAGTGTCCTCCACCCCTCTCTGCCAATCCCTCCACTGGCCTCCACTCAGTGTCCTCTACCCCTCTCTGCCAATCCCACCTCAGGCTTCTGATCACCAAGCAAATTAAATTCTAACAACAACATACAAAGCCATTCTCAACTCTGCCCAAAACTACATCACCAATCTGGTCTCCAAATATCACCCAAACCGTCCTCTCCGTTCCTTCGCCAGAGCTTCTCCCATCCTCTGGAACTCTCTACCTCAATCTGTCCAAGTATCCCTTACTCTGGTTGCCTTTAGGCAATCCTTGAAAACTCATCTCTTCAGGGAAGCCTATCACGCCTCCAGTTAGACATTTATCACTTCCACAGTTATAACCCTTTGTACCATTTGCCCCACCCTATTAGATTGTAAGCTCTTATGAACCCTATGTATTCTCTTGTTTTTTTTATTGTATTGTAACTGCACTGTCTCCCTTTGTATTGTAAAGTGCTGAGCAAACTGTTAGTGCCATATAAATCCTGTATAATAATATTGCTGCAAATGTAATTTTGGCTGAATCCCTCTTTGCATCCCGTAATTTCTGTGTAGAAGGCTGAAGTGTTCACGGCTGTTCAAAACTTTTCTCTCTCTGCAGATTTCCGGCCTTCTATTGATTCTGCTGATAGTCGGTGTGGTCCTATACTTATTCCCACCATATTGGAACAAACAGAAAACCGTCTCAGGTCCAATATAGTAAATATAGAAACAAAAACAACCCAAGCTTAGATTTCTTGAGTTTATAAAAAGCTTCATGTATTATCAATAAAGTGCAATAATATATAACTTTTCCTCAGTGAAACAAAGTGTTTCATGCAATTCCACCATTTCCATTTTCTGCTCCTTGCGCTTCACTCCACCTCCGTGTGCCACCACCACTGCTAACAACTCACCAGACAGCCATGACCTTCTCAATTAGGAGTCGGTCTATATACGCTTGCTTGTATATATGGGTTCCCCCCACTCCAGTATGTCCCTCCACCGTGCTCCTCACTTGTAACCTCACCAGAAGTATCATGTATTAAAAGGGAGAAGGAGACTCCAATAGTGTGAAATACCCTTTATTAAAACTTCACATCACAAATATAAAACCATTGGGTAACCTGCTCATATTTAGTGTTACTAAACCAAGAATCTGCATTCACTATATCCGCTCTCCCCGGACCCCGCATTCACTATATCCGCTCTCCCCGGACCCCGCATTCACTATATCCGCTCTCCCCGGACCCCGCATTCACTGTATCCGCTCTCCCCGGACCCCGCATTCACTATATCCGCTCTCCCCGGACCCCGCATTCACTATATCCGCTCTCCCCGGACCCCGCATTCACTATATCCGCTCTCCCCGGACCCCGCATTCACTATATCCGCTCTCCCCGGACCCGGCATTCACTGTATCCGCTCTCCCCGGACCCCGCATTCACTATATCCGCTCTCCCCGGACCCCGCATTCACTATATCCGCTCTCCCCGGACCCCGCATTCACTATATCCGCTCTCCCCGGACCCCGCATTCACTATATCCGCTCTCCCCGGACCCCGCATTCACTATATCCGCTCTTCCCGGACCCCTCATTCACTATATCCGCTCTCCCCGGACCCGGCATTCACTGTATCCGCTCTCCCCGGACCCCGCATTCACTATATCCGCTCTCCCCGGACCCCGCATTCACTATATCCGCTCTCCCCGGACCCCGCATTCACTATATCCGCTCTCCCCGGACCCCGCATTCACTATATCCGCTCTCCCCGGACCCCGCATTCACTATATCCGCTCTTCCCGGACCCCGCATTCACTATATCCTCTCTCCCCGGACCCCGCATTCACTATATCCTCTCTCCCCGGACCCCACATTCACTATATCTGCTCTCCCCAGAACCCACATTCACTATATCCGCTCTCCCCGGACCCTGCATTCACTATATCCGCTCTCCCCGGACCCCGCATTCACTATGTCCATTCTCCCCGGACCCCGCATTCACTATATCCGCTCTCCCCGGACCATGCATTCACTATATCCGCTCTCCCCGGACCCCGCATTCACTATATCCCCTCTCCCCGGACCCCGCATTCACTATATCCCCTCTCCCCGGACCCCGCATTCACTATATCCCCTCTCCCCGGACCCCGCATTTACTATATCCGCTCTCCCCGGACCCCGCATTCATTATATCCGCTCTCCCCGGACCCCGCATTCACTATATCCGCTCTCCCGGACCCCGCATTCACTATATCCGCTCTCCCCGGACCCCGCATTCACTATATCCCCTCTCCCCGGACCCCGCATTCACTATATCCCCTCTCCCCGGACCCCGCATTCACTATATCCGCTCTCCCCGGACCCCGCATTCACTATATCCCCTCTCCCCGGACCCCGCATTCACTATATCCGCCCTCCCCGGACCCCGCATTCACTATATCTGCTCTCCCGGGACCCCGCATTCACTATATCCGCTCTCCCCGGACCCCGCATTCACTATATCCGCCCTCCCCGGACCCCGCATTCACTATATCCGCTCTCCTCGGACCTCGCATTCACTATATCCACTCTCCCCGGACCCCGCATTCACTATATCCGCTCTCCCCGGACCCCGCATTCACTATATCCGCTCTCCCCGGACCATGCATTCTCTAGCAATACATATCAAACTGAGCATGTGCATGCCTACGGTTCAGTCTGGAGATAAGAGGTGGTCACTTGAAAAAGGGGAGGATCAGAGAAGACAGGATCAAACAGCCTTTTTACACAATGCGGAAGATTAACCCCTTAGGTTCCACAGTGAGTATAACCAGCATGCTTTGCTGCATCTACAGACTGATTGTACTGTGGGGGGTTCAGTAACACTTTAATAGTACATTCTGCCCTACACTTGGGTGTAAACACTCAATCTCATACACGGCCCGCCCTGCCTCAGAACGCTGAGACCGCTCCACACTGCAAGCGTGTCTCACCACCTCCGGGTCACCAGATCGTCACTTCTTCTTGTACGAGGAAGACACTTATGTGGTCCCACCAAACATCCCCATAAAAAACGCTCTGGCACGTCTTAAAAAAATAGTGAACAAGGGCAACAAAAAAAGGGATATTGAAGAAGAAGGAGGCGAGGTATTTAATTCTGGAAAATCCAAAATTGCCTGTCATGTACTTCACTCGGAAAATTCATTAAAAGGATTATTAAACCAGCAGGGAGACCAATAGTAAGTGGTACAGATTCGGCATTTAGCAGGATGGGGGAATATACAGATTTTTTTTTTCCAAGAAAAAGTAATACAACAGCCCGCCTATGTGAAGGATAGTGGGGACTTCATGACAATATTGAGGGATGTGACCTGGGAGGACAATTCTATTACGGCAACAATAGATGGTAATGGTTTGTCTCCCGGTATAAAGCAGCAAGATGGAACTGAAGGAGTCCAATGGGCGATGGAGGGTGACGAAACAATGAGGAAAGGCCGAAAGAGGTTTAATTTACACAGCACTTTACATATATATGGTACATTCACATCAGGCCCCGCCCCCGAGGGGTGTACAATCTAAGGTCCCTAACCCTCAAGGGGCGTACAATCTAAGGTCCCTAACCCTCAAGGGGTGTACAATCTAAGGTCCCTAACCCTCAAGGGGCGTACAATCTAAGGTCCCTAACCCTCAAGGGGTGTACAATCTAAGGTCCCTAACCCTCAAGTGGGGTACAATCTAAGGTCCCTAACCCTCAAGGGGGGTACAATCTAAGGTCCCTAACCCTCAAGGGGCGTACAATCTAAGGTCCCCAACCCTCAAGGAGCGTACAATCTAAGGTCCCTAACTCACATTCATACATACACATACTAGGGACAACTTAGACAGGAGCCAATTCACCTACCAGCATGTCTTTGGAGTGTGGGAGGAAACACACGCAGGCACAGGGAGAACATGCAAATTCCAGTCAGGTGGTGCCGTGGTTGGGATTCGAACCAACGACGCTAGTATTGCCAGGCGGAACTGCTAACCATTTAGCCACTGCGCTGCCCATTTTTCAAATCTATTTTTCTTCCATGTGGGAACCTTGTCCTTCAGCACTGTATTCATTAATTCAGCTTTTGACCAAGACAGTCAAGTCCTTGGAAAACCTGCAGAACATCTGCTCTGTGTTGCAGCACAGGTAGAAAAAAAAAATAATATCCAAATGTGAGAAATTGGGGGGGGAAGGGTGGGGAAAATAATTTTTTACGGGTGAAGGGTTTCTATAAATTCCGTACATTTTGGAAAGTATGGTGTATCTCTACTTGCGCTTGAATTTTGGAACGGATGACCAGCCCAGGCTGACTGTGATCATCAGGATAGACTCTCATCTGTTTACAATGTTATATAATGTAACGAAGGCACAGAAGAGACTGTCATTACTTCTAATTTTGTATCTTTCTCGCTGGATATTTTGTATTCAGATAACTTTGCATATTCACTGTAATTGGGAACATTTATATACTTTTTTTTAACAGTTCAATAAACAGAGTTTAAAAAATATGATTGCATCAGAAGCAACGTCTACATTATTTATTTATTGATTTATTTCAGGTACTTATATAGCGCCATCAATGTACACAGCACTTTACATATATATTGTACGTCCACGTCAGTCCCCGCCCCCGAGGAGCATACAATCTAAGGTCCCTTAGTCACATTCATACATACACATACTAGGGCCAATTTAGACAGGAGCCAATTCACCGACCAGCATGTCTTTGGAGTGTGGGAGGAAACCAGAGTACCCAGAGGAAACCCACACAGGCACAGGGAGCCCATGCAAACTCCAGGCAGGTGGTGCCGTGGCTGGGATTTGAACCAACAATCCAAGTACTGCCAGGCGGAAGTAATATTTAAAGAGGAAAGCAATACAAGTATATTGGTAGGAAGGTTTACATATAATTTAAGCTCTACACCAGGGGTGGACTGACAACTCATGGGGCCCCCGGGCAATAGGGGATCATGGGGCCCCTGTGTCCTTGCCCAAACTCAAAAAAGCCTATGAAAAAGGTACCAGGGCATCTCATGGGGCCCCCTACTGACCCCGGGCCCTCGGGCAGTGCCCGAGTTTAAAAACGGTCAGTCCGCCTCTGCTCTATACAGAGAGTGATCATGAGAAGGACGAAGAGCTGTTGTGGTCTTCAGGGTGGAAAATGAGAGGAGAAGGGCCAGCAAATATGCCTTTTGACACCCCCTTCTTTTTCTAAATGAACACAGTGAGTGATCAGCACTGATCACTTACTGTGCTTCAGTTTAAGAATGAACAGGAGCCTCTGTCTGTAGTGCAGCTGAGGCTGCAGAAAGGAAACGAGGAATGTGTTTTCTCAGTTCCTTTCTCTGTCTCAAAAGTGAGACTTCAGGGGTCTGTTTAGACCCCGGATATCTCACCAAAGACTTCCCCAACAAAGTTGTAAAAAAAAATGCAAAAAAAAAAAATATTTTTAAAAATGTAGAAAAAAAAAATAAAAAATTGTAAAGAATCAGACTAAAATTTCTAATCAGACTAAAAAGTCACACTCAATATGAAGCATAGTGTAGCCACACCCACTAATTGCCGCAGCGTGCTATTCATGCTGCTGGTCACCATCTCCCTGGTAGAGGTCCAGTGCATTACTTTAGCCGGGGGCCCATGATGCTATTTAGATGGCCCTGGATTCCATCGTTCTGTGTATGAACCAGCATGTCTACCAACCTGCCTCTGGCCTTCTGCCTCCTCACTGTGACCTCGGCCTGCCTTCTGGACTCCGGCCTGCCTTGGACTTTGTTTGCCCGACTGTTACTGACTTTGGCTTGTTTCCTGCACCTGTTTCTTGGTACCAAGCCACTTGGTTGTTCCTGACCTCTGTTTGTGCCCTGACCCAGCCTCTTTCTCCTGGTCCTAAAAAATTGAAAAGATGGGAGCTCCACGCTGTACAGCTCACAAAAGATTTTGTTCTGCAATTGTCAAGGTCCTACCTTTTCCCTGAGGTTATGTTACTCCATGTGCTGGCGTCCATCTTGGATTTCTGCAGAGCATGGTGGGAATCCTTTTATGCCTTCAGGTCTCTGTGGTCCATCCCCCAGAGGGGTGTGGCTGATGACATATAAGCCTGTGGCCCGCACATGCTCTTTGCACTTGTGTCTTGTGTCTTGTGTCTTGGTGTTGCTATTACTCTGTTCTGACTCTCGTGACTCTCCTGGTATCTGATTCGGCTTGTGACTTGACTATTCTTTGTATTCTCCTTTGATCTGACCTTCCGTTGCTGAACCCGGCTCGTGACCTGTGATTCTCGTCTGCTGTCCTGTACTGTTTTGTCCCGTTGTTGTTGACCCGGCTTGTCTGACTACTCTTTTGTCTCTTCCACCAGCTACACGCCATTGGCGGCGGCCATTACCGCAGCTGAGGTGTCTCGGGGGCCGTGACCTGGTTCCTGGCTGCGTCAAGTCCATCCCCACCATCAGGGGCCCTGGTGAAGGGCAGCCTGGGACTTAGACTCCGCGCCCTGAGGGACTTCGGTCTGTGGGTGGTGGTTGTCGTCAGCCAGTGCGTTACATTGTTAGGCCTGCCTGTCCGTTCCTCGGCTCCTGCCCTGACAGCAATAAAGTTGAATGCATTTTGGGGAGTCAACACACCTCCATTGTTAGGGCTTGTAGAACAATAAACAGAAGATGAGAGAGATCACCCTGGACTGTAGGCTTGAACCCAAGTAGACAGATCATGCAGGTACATGGAAGAAGGTTGGTAGGTAGTAAGGTAGCCTGATCTATTACCCTGCTGTCCGACCTTGTCGGCCCTCAGCAAGGGCCCCAACCTAGTTCTTGTAACTCGCTCCGGTACCATGGTGTTATTACACTTGCTTGGTTCCTGCTTTCGTGATCCTCGGTTCTCTGCTCCACACTTCTGGCAGCATGACAGTCCCAGTACAGCAAGGAACTCTAGCATTTGTGTCACTCCATGCCGTCTTACTGTTTGCCTGCTTCTCATGGCCAGGAGGGCACATTTTTGCCCTGATCACCACTGATCCCAAACTGATCAGGTTTACACCATGTACCTTCTATTCAGCATCCTGTATCCCACCACCCATGGCGTGTTTTTTTGAATTGCACCACCCCAGCTTAGCAGCGTACTGGCCTGCCTTATACTCTCAGGTGTCAGGCATCCTCCTGTCCAGAAGCACAGTCTTTGCCTTTTATTAAAGTGGTTCTAAAGCCAAGACATTTTTTTCCCTAATTCCCTGTATGGAGGAAAACATTTCCCAGAAGCAGTATCACCCCCTCACCTCCCTAAATACTTGTGTCCTCAATCAGTCCAGTGCTGTGCTCATCTTTGGTGGCTTTTTCCTATTCTTGCATTCAGAGGACACAGAGGCAACAGTGGGATCCATCGGCTTCTGCTGCTGGCAATCAAATCCCATGAGCAGAGAGGTGGGGGCGGGACAGAGCTGCGCTGCGTGTGTCAATGGGAGCACACAGCGTGGTTCTGAAACAAGCCCTCATGTCTGCCCCCATAACAAGTGGTTTGCTATGGTTTGCTATGGTGGCAGACACAGGAGAGAGGGAGCCGTGAGCGCCGGTGGGGAACTCCAGAAGAGGAGGATAAGGGCCACTCCGTGCATTGATTGAGGCCTGAGGGCAAAAATGTGTTGGCTTTTAATGTTTTTTTGTCACTATTATCAATGAAGGATTGCATGTTTTAGCTGGTTTACACTGGTGCCCGTCCTTATTTATGTTGATTGAAGATTGGAGGTTTTCAGAGACCTTTGAGGCTGAGAGCTGTGTTACAGAAGCTAAGAATGTCTCACAGGAGGTGGTATCTCTACACTGTGTGCAATACCATTCCACAGAGCAGGTAAGTACATGTTTATTATCTTAGAAATAAAAAAATTACTTTTATAACCACTTTAAAGGCATCATAACAAGAACCATTGCAGCAGTCTATGCCCAATTTCAATGACATGACAGAAATCCCTTGCCCCATGGTCAGTGGTGTACTTCAGCTATAAGCCCAACTCCATGGGTGACTCCAGGGAAGGCTAACAAAGAGGAAGAACAGGAACACGCCATCCAGTCCTTCACTTCCACCATGTTGCTTCTCTATTCTCCATCTCCACCCAGCAAAGCTCTGTCTATTTCTTGTATGGGTTCCTGCCAGCGAAAGTTGAGATGTCACTTTCTGGGGAAGTTCCAGGAGGAACCTAAATGAAGGGGAACCTATCAACCCCTGCCTTCAACCGGATGTATAAAGTTTTGGTAGAAAAGTGGAGGCCTGAAATATTTTCACGATACTAATTGGTACAGAATAAGAAATTCTTTAAACTTTACTTTAATCTTTACTTTACAATCAGCTGCTGCAATGCTTTATTCATAGGGAAAACGGGAGATGACTTTCGAAACCTTCTACTCCAAGTCTGTCATTCCTTCTCACACAGATTTCCGGGCTCTAATGGAGTGGAATTATTTTCATTCAAAATACATTGGAGGTTTTATCCGGTTTTTTATCTCTGTCATGATGTTACATAGTTAGTCTGGCTGAAAAAAGACAAAAGACCATTCAGTTCAACCATAAAAAAAAAAATCCTACACCCACAGAATGATGTGCTAAACTTTAATGCACTTCACAACCATTGGTGGTGTGCACATCCCTTTCTGAACCTCCCAGGAAACCAAGCGATGACCAGGAACCATCAAGAAACATTTCCTTTACCAAACGGCGATTACTGTTGATTTCTGTATTGCAGGATCTCTGCCAGGTAAGCATTTTCAATTTTGATGTTGGCAGTGGTATTGATGCTTTCTACCCTTGGAAATTCTCAGTCTGATAGTTTCTTCTTCATCTAGTTGTCAAGATAGATACTTAACCACTTCCAGTCTGGACACTTTCCCCCCCCCTTCCAGTCCAGACACTTTCCCCCCCTTCCAGTCCGGACACTTCCCCCCCTTCCAGTCCAGACACTTTCACCCCCTTCCAGTCCGGACACTTTCACCCCCTTCTAGTCCAGACACTTTCCCCCCCCCCTTCCAGTCCGGACACTTTCCCCCCCTTCCACTCCGGACACTTCCCCCCCCTCCAGTCCGGACATTTTCCCCCCCTTCCAGTCCAGACACTTTCCCCCCCTTCCAGTCCGGACACTTTCCCCCCTTCCAGTCCGGACACTTCCCCCCCCTTCCAGTCCAGACACTTCCACCCCCTTCCAGTCCGGACACTTTCCCCCCCTTCCAGTCCAGACACTTTCCCCCCCCCCTTCCAGTCTAGACACTTTCACCCCCTTCCAGTCCGGACACTTTCCCCCCCTTCCAGTCCGGACACTTCCCCCCCCTTCCAGTCCGGACACTTTCACCCCCCTTCCAGTCCGGACACTTTCCACCCCTTCCAGTCCGGACACTTTCCACCCCTTCCAGTCCGGACACTTTCCCCCCCTTCCAGTCTGGACACTTTCACCCCCTTCCAGTCCGGACACTTTCCCTCCCTTCCAGTCCGGACACTTTCCCCCCCTTCCAGTCCGGACACTTTCCCCCCCCTTCCAGTCCGGACACTTTCCCCCCCTTCCAGTCCGGACACTTTCCCCCCCCTTCCAGTCCGGACACTTTCCCCCCCCTTCCAGTCCGGACACTTCCCCCCCCCCCTTCCAGTCCCGACACTTTCCCTCCCCTTCCAGTCCGGACGCTTTCACCCCCCTTCCAGTCCCGACACTTTCCCCCCCTTCCAGTCCGGACACTTCCTCCCCCCTTCCAGTCTGGACACTTCCCCCCTTTCCAGTCCGGACACTTTTACCCCCTTCTAGTCCAGACGCTTTCACCCCCTTCCAGTCCGGACACTTTCCCCCCCTTCCAGTCTGGACACTTCCCCCCCCCCTTTCAGTCCGGACACTTTCCACCCCTTCCAGTACGGACACTTTCCCCCCCTTCCATTCCGGACACTTTCCCCCCCTTCCAGTCCGGACACTTTCCCCCCCTTCCAGTCCGGACACTTTCCACCCCTTCCAGTCCGGACACTTTCCCCCCCTTCCAGTCTGGACACTTTCACCCCCTTCCAGTCCGGACACTTTCCCTCCCTTCCAGTCCGGACACTTTCCCCCCCTTCCAGTCCGGACACTTTTCCCCCCTTCCAGTCCGGACACTTTCCCCCCCCTTCCAGTCCGGACACTTTCCCCCCCTTCCAGTCCGGACACTTTCCCCCCCCTTCCAGTCCGGACACTTTCCCCCCCCTTCCAGTCTGGACACTTTCCCCCCCTTCCAGTCCCGACACTTTCCCTCCCCTTCCAGTCCGGACGCTTTCACCCCCCTTCCAGTCCCGACACTTTCCCCCCCTTCCAGTCCGGACACTTCCTCCCCCCTTCCAGTCCGGACACTTCCCCCCTTTCCAGTCCGGACACTTTTACCCCCTTCCAGTCCGGACACTTCCCCCCCCCCCTTCCAGTCCCGACACTTTCCCTCCCCTTCCAGTCCGGACGCTTTCACCCCCCTTCCAGTCCCGACACTTTCCCCCCCTTCCAGTCCGGACACTTCCTCCCCCCTTCCAGTCCGGACACTTCCCCCCTTTCCAGTCCGGACACTTTTACCCCCTTCTAGTCCAGACGCTTTCACCCCCCTTCCAGTCCGGACACTTTCCCCCCCTTCCAGTCCGGACACTTCCCCCCCCTTCCAGTCCGGACACTTTCCACCCCTTCCAGTACGGACACTTTCCCCCCCTTCCATTCCGGACACTTTCACTTACATTTTTTTTTTATTTTTTTATATTATTATTTATGTTTTTTTTCACATACTGTCACCCTAGCAGTACACTATCACCATGGTGACACTGTACTACTTGTGGGGGGTGATGAAGATTTTTTTTTTTTTCTGTTTGCACTGATTGCTTTTACACCCATAAAGGCTGTAAAAGCAATCATTTCTCATTCTCTCTGGCTGCATTCTTGCAGACATTCAGAAATACTGTGTGAGCTGTGATTGGTCACAGCTTGTCACATGGTACAAGGCTGTTGTGAATAGCCCTGTACCATGTGACCTCTGTGATCATTCACAGATTTCACATGTAGTAAGCAATGATGTCAGAGGTGACATCTTGCTTACTACTCTGCATGTGATCACTGATTGGCCACACAGAGGTCCCATACAGCGATCGGTATTCCGCTGTGTCCTCCGGGGAGCGCTCACAGCCTGAAAATGTGGGCGCCGTTTATGAACAGCCACCTGCTCCTGCACCACTCCCATTCGGCCGTTTATGTACATGGGCCGGATGGGAAGTGGTTAAAGGCAGGGGCGGACTGACCATTTGGAAACGCAGGCACTGCCCGAGGGCCCGGGGTCAGTAGGGGACCCCATGAAATGCCCCTGGTACCTTTTTCATAGACCTTTTTGAGTTTGGGCAAGGACACAGGGGCCCCATGATCCCCTATTGCCCGGGGGGCCCCATGAGTTGTCAGTCGGCCCCTGGTTAAAGGATAACTGATGGAAAAAATACAGAAAATATAGTATAGCATATACACTACTTAATGTTGTTAACAATGACCTTTTCTTTTCAATCTGCAGCCGCTGTAATTTTTTTTTTTTTTAAATTCGGTACAATATGGCAACCTGGAGGTGTTCTGTACATTGTGGGTGCACAGAACACCCCCAGGAATGTCCTTTCTGGGGGGCACATGCTGGGGTGGCATAGGCTGGTTTTCTTTCGATAAAGCGAGTTTCTTTGATTAAGCGGGCACTTCTGCTTTACCTCATCTGAACATCTCTTCTCTTTCCCTTCACAGGCAGACGACGCATCTATGCTGCTGCTTTTAACATCCACCTAAAACTGAAACTGACTGATTACTATCAATGTGTCTATGGTCAGCTTATTACGGCTGTACTTCTGGAGAGGACCTGTACCGTTGATACCAGACAGAGGACCTGTACTGTTGATACCAGACAGAGGACCTGTACCGTTGATACCAGACAGAGGACCTGTACCGTTGATACCAGACAGAGGACCTGTACCATTGATACCAGACAGAGGACCTGTACCGTTGATACCAGACAGAGGACCTGTACCGTTGATACCAGACAGAGGACCTGTACCGTTGATACCAGACAGAGGACCTCTACCGTTGATACCAGACAGAGGACCTGTACCGTTGATACCAGACAGAGGACCTGTACCGTTGATACCAGACAGAGGACCTGTACCATTGATACCAGACAGAGGACCTGTACCATTGATACCAGACAGAGGACCTGTACCGTTGATACCAGACAGAGGACCTGTACCGTTGATACCAGACAGAGGACCTCTACCGTTGATACCAGACAGAGGACCTGTACCGTTGATACCAGACAGAGGACCTGTACCATTGATACCAGACAGAGGACCTGTACCGTTGATACCAGACAGAGGACCTGTACCGTTGATACCAGACAGAGGACCTGTACCGTTGATACCAGACAGAGGACCTGTACCGTTGATACCAGACAGAGGATTCGTACTTTTTTTGTTGATGGCAGATAGACCTTCTATGCTTGGGGTTTTCTCTGATGATGCAAGTACCCCTTGGACCCTTGGACGTGCTTCCAGTTATGGATATGTAACTCTGTCCAACTGGCAGTGTAAGGAAATACAGTTGCAAGAAAAAGTATGTGAACCCCTTGGGATTACGTGGAGTTTTGCATGAATTGGGCATAAAATGTGCTCTGAACGATAATTGAAATATCTCTCATAGAGAACCTTTGCTGAGCTGGACAGACGTACGAAGTAATTACCTGATACATATGTCCCAGGTAAGTACATTTTTCATCTATAAGAACATCAAGCCAGTCCCATTAGTCTCTGTACCAGAGGAGCTTACACTCTAATGTCCCCTCCCCCACAGTCACATCAGTCTCTGTACCAGAGGAGCTTACACTCTAATGTCCCCTCCCCCACAGTCCCATCAGTCTCTGTACCAGAGGAGCTTACACTCTAATGTCCCCTCCCCCACAGTCCCATCAGTCTCTGTACCAGAGGAGCTTACAGTCTAATGTCCCCTCCCCCACAGTCACATCAGTCTCTGTACCAGAGGAGCTTACACTCTAATGTCCCCTCCCCCACAGTTACATCAGTCTCTGCACCAGAGGAGCTTACACTCTAATGTCCCCTCCCCCACAGTCCCATCAGTCTCTGTACCAGAGGAGCTTACACTCTAATGTCCCCTCCCCCACAGTCACATCAGTCTCTGAACCAGAGGAGCTTATACTCTAATGTCCCCTCCCCCACAGTCACATCAGTCTCTGCACCAGAGGAGCTTACACTCTAATGTCCCCTCCCCCACAGTCACATCAGTCTCTGTAATACAGTTGCAAGATAAAGTATGTGAACCCCTTGGGATTACGTGGAGATTTGCATGAATTGGGCATAAAATGTGCTCTGAACATCATCTAAGTCACAACAATAGAAGAACACAGTCTGCTGAACATAAAACTACACAAACATTAGATGTTGCCATGGTTTAATTGCACATAACATGTAAACATTCACAGTGCAGGGAGAAAAATTCTTCTTTACCTCATGCAGCATTCTGCGCTGTGCTCTTGCAGTCATTTTTACAGGACGACCACGCCTAGGGAGAGTAGCAACAGTGCTAAACTTTCTCCATTTGTAGACAGTCTGTCTTACCGTGGACACATGAACATCAAGGCTCAAGGAGATACTTTTGTAACCCTTTCCAGCTTCATGCAAGTCAACAATTCTTGATGGTAGGTCTTCTGAGAGCTCTTTTCTGCGAGGCATGGTTCACATCAGACAGTGCTTCTTGAAACCAGTAAACCCAAAACAGGTGTCAGCAACACGTCCAATATCATCACACTGATTGGAGTCAAGGTTGGCTCACTCCTGGCTCCAATTAGCTCTGGGAGAAGTCATTAAGCTAGGGCCTCACATACTTTTTCCTCCCTGCACTGTGAATGTTTACATGTTATGTGCAATTAAACCATGGCAACATCTAATGTTTGTGTAATATTATGTTCAGCAGACTGTGTACTATTGTTGTGACTTAGATGACGTTCAGAGCACATTTAATGCCCAATTCATGCAAAACTCCACGGAATCCCAAGGGGTTCACATACTTTTTCTTGCACCTGTATGTCTTATTAACTGGTATCCATGTTGTATAATGCCTCCATTTCTAGACGTGTGAACAGTTAGTTTCGGTTTTGTAACTTCTCTCTCGTTTTCTTAGACTAGTTTCATTTCTGTAAACGGAACAACCTTATATGGAATCCCTCAACTATTTGTAGTTTCTGTTCTTCACGTAACTATATTCATAAGAATGGAATGTTTCATTGGTTATCCTGAGATTAAGCCACGCCCACTGAGTTCTGTATAACCGTTCTTGTCATGCATTAAACTTTCAGAGATTTAGCTTTCACACTTCAGTGTCCGGAGCTTTATTTCTCCCAGGCCTGAGGCTGAAAATAATGAGGACAGGGGGGCTACAGACATACAGTAGGTTGAATCCTTGAATTCGGACATCTACATTTCTGATTGAGGGACCTTCTTTCCTCCTCCTCTTTGGATCCAATGTTCATGCTTCCCACTGACCTCCCATAAAGTCACTGATGTCATTAATGGAATTATATACTTTGTCTTCCTGAAGAAGCAGGCTGCGCCTCGCAAAATACATTGGAGAGACAAGCAAAGTATCCACTTGGAACTACTACGTTATTCATGACATGTATACTATTTAGGGCCATATTCTGTAATGTTACACATTTGACTCTGTTTGTTACAAGCATTATACAGTTGCAAGAAAAAGTATGTGAACCCCTTGGGATTACGTGGAATTTTGCATGAATTGGGCATAAAATGTGCTCTGAATGTCATCTAAGTCACAACAATAGAAGAACACAGTCTGCTGAACATAATACTACACAAACATTAGACGTTGTCATGGTTTAATTGCACATAACATGTAAACATTCACAGTGCAGGGAGGAAAAAGTATGTGAACCTTTGGACTTAATAACTGGTTGACTCTCCTTTGGCAGCAATAACCTCAACCAAACGTTTCCTGTAGTTGCAGTTCAGACCTGCACAACGATCTGGAGTCATTTTGGACCACTCCTCTTCACAAAACTGTTTCAGTGTAGCAATATTCTTGGGATGTCTGGTGTGAATCGCTCTCTTAAGGTCATGCCACAGCATTTCAATGGGGTTGAGGTCAGGACTCTGACTGGGCCACTCCAGAAGGCGTATTCTGTGCTGTTGCAGCCATTGTTTTGTTGAATGACTTGTATGCTTTGGGTCATTGTCCTGTTGCATCACCCATCCTCTGCGGAGCTTCAGTTGGCGGACAGATGGTGGTACGTTTTCCTGCGAAATGTCTTGATAAACTCTGGAATTCATTTTCCCATCAATGACAACAATCCGTCCAGGCCCTGAGGCAGCAAAGCAGCCCCAAACCATGATGCTCCCTCCGCCATGTTTCACAGTGGGGATGAGGTTTTGATGTTGGTGTGCTGCGCCTTTTTTTCTCCACACATAGTGTTGTGTGTTCTTCCCAAACAACTCAATCTTGGTTTCATCTGTCCACAGTATATTCTGCCAGTAGTGCTGTGGAACATCCAGGTGCTCTTTTGCAAACTTCCAACGTGCTGCAATCTTCTTTTTGGACAGCAATGGCTTCCTCCGTGGTGTCCCCCCATGTACTCCATTCTTGTTTCATGTTTTCCTGATTGTAGATGTGTCAACAAAAATGTTAGCATGTGCCAGAGATTTCTGTAGGTCTTTAGCGGACACTCTGGGATTCTTCTTTACCTCATGCAGCATTCTGCGCTGTGCTCTTGCAGTCATTTTTACAGGACGACCACGCCTAGGGAGAGTAGCAACAGTGCTAAACTTTCTCTATTGTAGACAGTCTGTCTTACCGTGGACACATGAACATCAAGGCTCAAGGAGATACTTTTGTAACCCTTTCCAGCTTCATGCAAGTCAACAACTCTTGATGGTAGGTCTTCTGAGAGCTCTTTTCTGCGAGGCATGGTTCACATCAGACAGTGCATCTTGAAACCAGTAAACCCAAAACAGGTGTCAGTAACACATCCAATATCATCACACTGATTGGAGTCAAGGTTGGCTCACTCCTGGCTCCAATTAGCTCTTGGAGAAGTCATTAAGCTAGGGCCTCACATACTTTTTCCTCCCTGCACTGTGAATGTTTACATGTTATGTGCAATTAAACCATGGCAACATCTAATGTTTGTGTAGTATTATGTTCAGCAGACTGTGTTCTTCTATTGTTGTGACTTAGATGACGTTCAGAGCACATTTTATGCCCAATTCATGCAAAACTCCACGTAATCCCAAGGGGTTCACATACTTTTTCTTGCAACTGTATGCTTTTTAAGATGAGCGTTTTGTTTGCTCAATTCTTATTACCTCAATTGTGGTTTGAATTTTACCAATAAAACTGTATTTGTTACATTTCTTGAGTATTTAATTTGTGATGTGGTGCCTTTACAGCCCAACTAGTTTTCTTAGTTAGGGCAATATATTTTTCAGTGTATGGTAAACTATAATCAAAGAATAAATGGTGAGCGCAAGAAAAAAAAAAAGGAAAAACGAAAGCAGCTAGCACAACGTGGCAAACCCTCTGTCTCCACCAAAACGAAACATTATAATATCAATGTGCAGCACTAATAAAAATGTGTGTCATAATCAATGATGACTAGAGATGAGCGAAGTATTCAAAAATTCGATTCGGCTGATTCGGCGAATTCGAGGAATAAATTCGATTCGAGTCGAATATATTCGCTGCGAATTTAACTTATAAAAGGGTGTTTCTAGGCTTCAGAGAGCCTTTATATTAGTGCAGAACACTGTACCTTTAATTTAAATGCCCTTGGAGTCTGCTGGGGAAGAGAAATAATACTGACAGTCAGTATGACATGCAGATGAGTGCCGTCGATCTTAGAATCACCGCACACTTCACTCATTTGGGCAGTCACGGGGCCAAAACCAGAGTGTGGAGCCACAGTGTGGCGGTGGAGGCAGCAGCAATGGGAGGCCATACAGCACCCTATGACAAAATGGAACCCACCAGCAGTGTGAGGAGACCTGAAAGTGGCACATGGCAGAGTCTGGCGATGGAGACAGCAGCAATGGGAGGCCGTACAGGGACCCATGACACTCTGGACCTGGCAGCAGCATGAGGCGGTACAGGGGCCCATGGCAGATTACGGGCCTGGCAGCAGCAATGGGAGGCCCGTAATCTGCCAGCACCCTATGACAAAATGGAACCCACCAGCAGTGTGAGGAGACCTGAAAGTGGCACATGGCAGAGTGTGGCGATGGAGACAGCAGCAATGGGAGGCCGTACAGGGACCCATGACCCACTCTGGACCTGGCAGCAGCATGAGGAGGCGGTACAGGGGCCCATGACAGATTACGGGCCTGGCAGCAGCATGCATGAGGAGTCGGTACGGGGGCCCATGGCAGATTACGGGCCTGGCAGCAGCAATGGGAGGCCATACAGCACCCTATGACAAAATGGAACCCACCAGCAGTGTGAGGAGACCTGAAAGTGGCACATGGCAGAGTCTGGCGATGGAGACAGCAGCAATGGGAGGCCGTACAGGGACCCATGACACACTCTGGACCTGGCAGCAGCATGAGGAGGCGGTACAGGGGCCCATGGCAGATTACGGGCCTGGCAGCAGCAATGGGAGGCCCGTAATCTGCCAGCACCCTATGACAAAATGGAACCCACCAGCAGTGTGAGGAGACCTGAAAGTGGCACATGGCAGAGTGTGGCGATGGAGACAGCAGCAACGGGAGGCCGTACAGGGACCCATGACACACTCTGGACCTGGCAGCAGCATGAGGAGGCGGTACAGGGGCCCATGGCAGATTACGGGCCTGGCAGCAGCAATGGGAGGCCCGTAATCTGCCAGCACCCTATGACAAAATGGAACCCACCAGCAGTGTGAGGAGACCTGAAAGTGGCACATGGCAGAGTGTGGCGATGGAGACAGCAGCAATGGGAGGCCGTACAGGGACCCATGACACACTCTGGACCTGGCAGCAGCATGAGGAGGCGGTACAGGGGCCCATGGCAGATTACGGGCCTGGCAGCAGCAATGGGAGGCCCGTAATCTGCCAGCACCCTATGACAAAATGGAACCCACCAGCAGTGTGAGGAGACCTGAAAGTGGCACATGGCAGAGTGTGGCGATGGAGACAGCAGCAATGGGAGGCCGTACAGGGACCCATGACACACTCTGGACCTGGCAGCAGCAAGAGGAGGCGGTACAGGGGCCCATGGCAGAGTGGCGAAGCGTAAGCAGCTTAAATTGAAGGCCATACAGAGGCCTATGTTAAAAATAATAACATGTTTGGGGCATGATTCATGGCGGATTTAGTCAGTTGTGTCAGGAACTGGTGGTTTGAAATCCAGACTAATCCACGCCTGATTCATTTTCACAAACGTGAGTCTCTCCACACTTTGGGTGGACAGTCGTGTCCTCCGCGGAGTTACAATACCTCCTGCCGCACTAAACACGCGCTCCGATGCCACGCTACTGGCCGGGCATGACAGCCTTTCAAGGGCAAATTCAGCTAGTTGGGGCCAAAGGTCAAGTTTCGTTGCCCAGTAGTCAAGGGGATTGTCTACCTCAGTTGGCAGGGTGCTGTCCAAGTAGGCCCAAGCCTGTTGTTTGAGGTCCTGCTCCAGGTCCACCTGATGCTGCTGCTGCTGCGGCTGGTTAGTAGTTTCCTCACTGCGCTGGTGAAGAAGGCTACTCATCATCGACTGCAGACTGAGGCAGCCGCTGCTGGTGGAGCTGCCACTGCTCCTACCACCCCACCCCTCCCCTGCTGCCATGGCAGCGGAACGCGAGCGCACAGGGCCCACAGTGTCTGAGGATGGACGTTGGCGCAGAAAGGCAGAGACCAACTGACTACATAGGTGGTTTTTATAGTACGTTATTTTGGCCTCCCTCTCAGCAGGTGTGAAAAAGGCCACCATTTTTGAACGGTAGCGAGGGTCCAACAAGGTGGACAGCCAAAAGTCATCCCTCTGTCTGATGGTTATTATTCGGCTGTCGCTACGCAAGCAACCGAGCATGCTATGGGCCATTTGTGCCAAGGAATGCGAGGGACTCCCTGCCTCCATCTCCACAGCATACTGCCACGGTGCGTCTGGGTCCTCTGTCTCCTCCTCCTCCTCTACCAGATGCTCCTGCTCCTCCACTCCTGTCCGCTGAGTGGAAAAACCACCCATTTCACTCAATAATTCCTGAGCACCAATGTCCTCCTCTACCTCCTCCTCTTCTTCCTGTCCTGCCCCCACAGGGGTCATGTGGCGTTGAGATCTGTGCGCCACGTCTACCGCACCCTGACCAGCCATTGTTAACAGCATTTGTTCCAGGACGTGCAACAGAGGAATGACGTCGTTCATCCCATAGTCCTGCCGACTCACGAATAGCGTGGCCTCCTCAAAGGGCCTGAGCAAGCGGCAGGTGTCACGCATGAGCTGCCAATGGCTGACATCGAAGTTACACAGGGGAGTACCTTTATCCGCTTGTAACATCAGGAAATCGGTGATGGCCTTTCGCTGTTCGTAAAGGCGGTCTAACATGTGTAGGGTTGAATTCCACCTTGTTGCAACGTCGCAGATCAGGCGATGCTGTGGAATTCCGTTCTGCCGCTGCAGCTCAAGGAGGGTGTGCTTTGCGGTGTAGGAATGGCTGAAATGCATGCAAAGTTTACGTGACATTTTAAGGATGTCTTGCAGTGGGATGGTGGATTTTAGGAACCGCTTGACAACCAGATTGAACACGTGAGCCATGCATGGCGCATGGCACAACCTTCCTTGACGCAGAGCAGACACCATGTTCTTTCCGTTGTCGGTCAACATGGTTCCGATTTTCAGTGTGCGCGGAGACAGCCATCTGTCGATTTCTCTGTTCATTACACTCAGAAGTTCCTCCCCTGTGTGACTACGTTCGCCAAGGCATACCAGGTGCAGCACAGCGTGACACCGTTGCGCCCTGCACATGTGATATGCCGGTCTGGTAATGGGACTTGGCACGGGGGTGGCGGCTGAGGACACGGCGGAAGAAGAGGTGGTAGAGGCGGACATCTTTGCTGGACCAAGGACGTGCAAACGTGGAGGCAAAAGCGGCGTGACCTGGCCAAGTTGCTGGTGCGGCTGTGCCGGCACCACGTTCACCCAGTGGGCCGTAAATGACATGTACTGTCCCTGACCGTAGTTACAGCTCCACACGTCGGCGCTGCCGTGCACTTTGGCAGAGACCGACATGCTCAAAGACTGGCCCACCATCTCTTCTACATGTGAATGCAGGGCTGGCACTGCCTTTTTGGCAAAGAAATGCCGGCTTGGCACTCTCCACCGCGGCGCGGCACAAGCCATCATTTCTCGGAAAGGTGCTGAGTCCACCACTTGGAAAGGGAGGGACTGCAGCACCAGCAACTTGGACAGGAGGACGTTCAGCTTCTGCACCGTCGGGTGCGTGCTCGCAAACTGTTGTCTCTTGGAAACGGATTCCAAGAAAGACTGCTGACGGAATCCGTGAAGAGGAGTAGCAGGAGAAGGAGCATCTGAACGAGCGGAAGATGCCAACGAGCGACAACTCCCCTCAGCAGAGGTGTTGGAGCCTTGACTGGCTGATAGAGGGCGATTGACGTCGGGTGACGGAGCAAGTAACGGAGCGGGTGATGGAGCGGGGGCTGGGGCAGGCAGAACCGCCGTATCTTTATCACGGTTTTCCCAGGCCACCAAATGGCGACGCTGCATATGCTGACGCCATTTACAACGTTTACTTCCTCGGGCGGCTTGACGAAAAATTGCCACACCGCCGAGTAGGAAACTTTGCCCCCGCTACTCCTCACTGGCTGACTGCTACTTCCTCCGTGCACACCGGCACCACTACTGGCCGTGGTGGTAGGCTGCAGTGGAGCTGGTGCTCTACTCCGTGGCCGTTTGCCTCCACTGACACTGCTGCGACCCTGCTGCCTCCTGGGCAACCCACCGACTGTTTTGCTCGCTGCCAAGCTGGCACCCTCTTCTCCTGATGATGCGGAAGCAATAGCCTGATGACGACGAGGCTGCCAAGTGCGATCAGCCTCCTCATCATCAATTAGGGTCTCCGCCTCACTACTAGCCCCCTCGGCTGCGTGTGGGTCAGGAGACAGACCTATCTCTAGACCGGCTACCGAGCCACTCTCCTCGCCAGTACTTCTTCGCCTGGCTGCTGAAGAGGCGGATGTCTCCCCCCGTTCCTGACCACCCTCTGTTAGCTCTTCCTCACTGTACAGTGGAGCTGAGCCCACAGCATACGATACTTCGCTTGGTGAGGGAACACCAAAGGACAGGGGCAGGTAGAGGACACATGATTTCAGTGGGCTTGCTCCCGGGCCATGCCAACTAACGGTTGTGTCTGACGTACATACCGACCGTTGGCTGTAGGTGTCAGAGGTGACCTGGGAAGAGGAAGACGACTGAGCCAACCAATCGATGACGGCAGGGTTGTCGGTGGAGACACGACCGCTGGATGACACCGGGAGCACTGGCCTCTGGCTGCGACTAGTGCTGCCTCGACCCCTTCCTCTGCTGCCACGTCTGCTCGCTCCTGAAACATTGCCTCCTCTGCCACTCCTCTGCGTGTTGTCTGACATACTCTTTAATTCAACAATTCTGTGTCCCTGAGTAACAATTCTGTGTCTGTCCCTGAGTAACGATTCTGTGTCCCTGAGTAACAATTCTGTGTCCCTGAGTAACAATTCTGTGTCCCTCAGTAACGATTCTGTGTCCTTCAGTAACAATTCTGTGTCCCTGAGTAACAATTCTGTGTCTGTCCCTGAGTAACGATTCTGTGTCCCTGAGTAACAATTCTGTGTCCCTGAGTAACAATTCTGTGTCCCTGAGTAACAATTCTGTGTCCCTCAGTAACGATTCTGTGTCCCTCAGTAACAATTCTGTGTCCCTGAGTAACAATTCTGTGTCCCTGAGTAACAATTCTGTGTCTGTCCCTGAGTAACGATTCTGTGTCCCTGAGTAACGATTCTGTGTCCCCGAGCAACAATTCTGTGTCCCTGAGTAACAATTCTGTGTCCCTCAGTAACGATTCTGTGTCCCTCAGTAACAATTCTGTGTCCCTCAGTAACGATTCTATGTCCCTCAGTAACAATTCTGTGTCCCTCAGTAACAATTCTGTGTCCGTGAGTAACAATTCTGTGTCCCTGAGTAACAATTCTGTGTCTGTCCCTGAGTAACGATTCTGTGTCCCTGAGTAACGATTCTGTGTCCCTGAGTAACAATTCTGTGTCCCTGAGTAACAATTCTGTGTCCCTGAGTAACAATTCTGTGTCCCTCAGTAACGATTCTGTGTCCCTCAGTAACAATTCTGTGTCCCTGAGTAACAATTCTGTGTCCCTGAGTAACAATTCTGTGTCTGTCCCTGAGTAACGATTCTGTGTCCCTGAGTAACGATTCTGTGTCCCTGAGTAACGATTCTGTGTCCCTGAGTAACAATTCTGTGTCCCTGAGTAACAATTCTGTGTCTGTCCCTGAGTAACGATTCTGTGTCCCTGAGTAACAATTCTGTGTCCCTGAGTAACAATTCTGTGTCCCTGAGTAACGATTATGTGTCCCTGAGTAACGATTCTGTGTCCCTGAGTAACAATTCTGTGTCTGTCCCTGAGTAACGATTCTGTGTCCCTGAGTAACAATTCTGTGTCCCTGAGTAACAATTCTGTGTCCCTGAGTAACAATTCTGTGTCCCTGAGTAACGATTGTGTGTCCCGGAGTAACGATTGTGTGTCCCTAAGTAACGGTTCTGTGTCCCTGAGTAACGTTTCTGTGTCCCTAAAGTCTCTGTGGCCCTAACTCTGTCCCTCAATACAGACAGGTCTGTCTCTCTTGAATGACCGGAGGCTAATGGAGAATTCTAAGATGGCCGCGATTTATAGCTCCACCAATACACAGTGCTGGCTGGCTGGCTGCTGATTGGCTAATGCGATCACATGTCATGAATGAATGCATTATGGGTCAGCGCGCCTTGTCTGCGCGCCTTCCCAGAGATCCCCGCTCCATCGCCGCACATGTTGCCGCCATTTTTGGGAAAATTCGATTCGCGCATCCGAAGTTGGCTAATCTTCGGATTCGTCGCGAATCGAATATTTCCCAATATTCGAAACGAATTCCACTTCGCCATGTTCGATCCGCTCATCTCTAATGATGACCAGTGTGATCGTAAAAGAGAAAGGAAACATCATAAAAAAAAAATAGAGAATAGTGAATACTCCAATGAAGAAACAAAATAGACAGTATTATAAATAACAAATGAAAATAAAAAAGTCTTCTAAATATCATATAGTGAAGGAAATGTGTATTTGCTCCCCTGCTGATGCTGAATGTTCGCCCCTCACACAGAAACAATCGGTCTAACAATGGAATGTTCGCCCCTCACACAGAAATGATCGGTCTAACAATGGAATGTCCCCCCCTCACACAGAAATGATCGCTCTAACAATGGAATGTTCGCCCCTCACACAGAAATGATCGGTCTAACAATGGAATGTTCGCCCCTCACACAGAAATGATCGGTCTAACAATGGAATGTTCGCCCCTCACACAGAAATGATCGGTCTAACAATGGAATATTCGCCCCTCACACAGAAATGATCGGTCTAACAATGGAATGTTCGGTGTAACACTGAGAGACAGAATACAACAACAAATTCAGCAGAAATGCGTCTAACAAATGATGACTGATCTGCATGTTCATGAGGGAAAGAAGGATTTGATCAACTATCATTCAGCAGGATTTCTGGCTACCAGGTGTCTCTCATACAGGTAACAAGCTGAGATTAGAAGCAGTCTCTTAAAGGGAGTGCTGCTAATCTCATTGTGTTACCTGTATAAAAGACACCTGTCCACAGGAGCCATCAAACCATCAGATTCCAAACTCTCCACCATGGCAAAGACCAAAGAGCTGTCCAAGGATGTCAGGGACAAGATGGTAGACCTACACAAGGCTGGACTGGGCTACCAAACTATGGCCAAGCAGCTTGGTGAGAAGGTGACAACAGTTGGTGCAATCATTCACAAATGGAAGAAACACAAAACAAGTGTCAGTCTCCCTAGGTCTGGTGCACCATGCAAGATCTCACCTCGTGGAGTGTCAATGATCATGAGAACAGTGAGGAATCATCCCAGAACTACACGTGAGGATCTTGTCAATGATCTCCAGGCAGCTGGGACCACAGTCACCAAGAAAACAATTGGTAACACACTACGCCGACAAGGACTGAAATCCTGCAGTGCCCGCACGGTCCCTCTGCTCAAGAAAGCCCATGTCCAGGCCTGTCTGAAGTCTGCCACTGAACATCTGAATGATGCAGAGGAGGACTGGTGGAAAGTGTTGTGGTCAGATGAGACCAAAATCCAGCTCTTTGGCATTAACTCAACTCGCCGTGTTTGGAAGAGGAATGCTGCCTATGACCCCAAGAACACCATCCCAACTGTGAAACATGGTGGTGGAAACATTCTGCTTTGGGGGTGTTTTTCTGCTAAGGGGACAGGACAACTGCACCGCATCAAAGGGACAATGGACGGGGCAATGTACCATCAAATCTTGGATGAGAACCTTCTTCCCTCAGCCGGGGCATTGAAAATGGGTGGTGGATGGGTGTTCCAGCATGACAATGACCCAAAACACACGGCCAAGGCAACAAAGGAGCGGCTCAAGAAGAAGCACATTAAGGTCCTGGAGTGGCCTAGCCAGTCTCCAGACCTAAATCCGATTGAAAATCTGTGGAGGGAGCTGAAAGTTTGAGTTGCCAAACATCAGCCACCAAACCTTAATGACTTGGAGAGGATCTGCCAAGAGGAGTGGGTCAAAATCCCTCCTGAGATGTGTGCGAACCTGGGGGCCAACTCCAGGAAACGTCTGACCTCTGTGATTGCCAACAAGGGATTGGCCACCAAGTACTAAGTCATGTTTTGTGAAGGGGATCAAATCCTTCTTTCCCTCATGAACATGCAGATCCGTCATCATTTGTTAGACGCATTTCTGCTGAATTTGTTGTTGTATTCTGTCTCTCAGTGTTACACCGAACATTCCATTGTTAGACCGATCATTTCTGTGTGAGGGGCGAACATTCCATTGTTAGACCGATCATTTCTGTGTGAGGGGCGAACATTCCATTGTTAGACCGATCGTTTCTGTGTGAGGGGCGAACATTCCATTGTTAGACCGATCGTTTCTGTGTGAGGGGCGAACATTCCATTGTTAGACCGATCGTTTCTGTGTGGGAAAACATTCAAAATCAGCCGGGGAGCAAATACGCATTTCCTTCACTATAATAGTCCCAAAAATAGTGATGTGATCAAATCAGCAAAATGTAGTGCCTTCTGTGACTCCTGCGCTGCACCTTCACCATAATGCATTCACCAGAAGGAAGCAGCAAGCAAGCCCAGAGCGGAATGACACTAAGGGGTGTTCCTGCTTGTTCCTCCTGCCGGTGACCCGGTTGAAGGTGGGATCTCTCCAGAAGCCAGTGATGCACCAAATGAACAATCAAAAGTAGAGTAGCCAAGTCTCCATCTCCAGCCCACGGTGAACCAAGGAAAAGTGATTCCTCCTAGAGAGCAAGCTCTTAGACCGAGCCCGGAGACAGTATCATATAGTGTAGTATGTTTTATTAAAAAGATAGCAACCACGTGGAGCATAAAATCATCAATGGATAAAAAGTACTTACAAAGATGGCCGACGGACTATCACATGGACACGGCAGCGTGACGTCAGCACATAGGCTCCTTCCCTGACACGTTTCGTGCGCATGCACGTTCTCAAAGGCATCCACCTAAATTATACATTTATGTTCCTGCTTTCACCATCTGTAGTCTTCTCCACATTATTGGGATGTTTATTGTTTTTATATGTTTTCTTTATTGCCTTACCTAAATTTCGGGCCCTCTTGATATGTGTCATATGTGTCTTTCATTAACTCCTGATTGATTAATTGGCAAGTACTACCCCCACCTATCACAGCAGAAGGCTAGACCAATCTTTATGGGGGGAGCACATGCTGGTGAGCACATGCTGGTTCTCTTTGGATAAAGTGGGTTCTCTGATTATGTGGTGCACTTCTGCCCAGCACTTCAGCAAATCAACAAAGAGAAAATCTACAGCCAACCACTTTGTAAAACATCAAATAGACTGCAGACGACCCCGTTTCCCCATTCAGCTCCTCATCTCTTACCCGGTCTTCTTCTTAACTCTTCCACCTCTTCTCCACCCGCAGTATACATATACTGTATATCTCACCCTCATTTCTGCCCCCTACTTATTGTAGCTTAGTATCAGCAGAGCTCCTGTTAGAAATCCTGGGACCCCATACAGTAGACCTGAAAGGACCCCCCCAAAAAAAACACAGTTTTACGGTGCTTCATTTTGAACACAGTGAGTGATCGGTACTGATCACTCATTGTGACCATTCAGGAAAGGCTAGTAAATGTGACATATTTACCGGACCCTTCCGCCTCTCTCCATCCTGAAGGATCCTATTGTATGCTGGCAGCTGCCAGTGGGAAGGAGAGGAGGGAAGCCGCCAGCACTGCGAGGGTCGAGGGGGAATGGGCAGCAGGGGGAAATGTATGGTGCAACGGGAGGGAGAGCAGAAGAAGCCAGATTACAGCTGCTGCAGAGAGAGCCATACAGGGCATTGGTTCCAGAAATTGCCACCCACCATGCTGGTCACCCTCCCTGCCCACATCTAATTCATCCGGCTGCCTGGGCCCCCCTGCTGGCCTGGGCCCCATACAGGAGAACTAGTGGTACCCCGTTATCCACAGCCCTGAAAATCGGCACATACTGGTATCATGCAACGCTACTTGCAATGGTTCTCAGAAAGCAAGAAGATCGCTTTTATTGGCTTCAATTCAAATGTTTGGATAAATACAAATAATGGCCCCTCCAAGGACAATGGCTTTGGAAGCAGCAACCCCTTCAAGAAGAACGGCTTACTTCTAAATATGGAGTGCCACAAAAATGTTGATTTCACATGACCATGGACCCGCCGGGTCGTGGGCATGACCAGGGGACTAAAGATGGCTTGTAAGTCCCACTCAAACAATACCTACCCCCATCTGTAACCTAAGTAACCACACTGACAACAAATGGAGTTAATGGCCCAAAACCATCAATAAAAAACATTTTTTAAATAACAGAAAACACAGAATAAACATACGTTCCTGCAAGGTCCCAATAGGCATCAAGAAAAACGAATACCTGCGTCCTGCTTAACTAGGCCTCCAGCCGCACCGAATTGGAGACACCACCGCAGATACCCTCACCAGCACAACTGGAAGCCGTACCTCAGATGGGTTCCTACAAAGTGCCTTTTCTTGTGCCCAGCTTAACCAACGAGGACCTTGCACCCCGCCGGACGTCCCCCAGCACCAATATGGCACAACCACCACCCAGACAGACCATAAAACAACGGGCGGGTGGGAGGGAAGTTTGCCCTGTGAAAACTCCCTCCAGACTGAAAAAACCCTGCCACACCCTGTAAGACCACCCCTGCCACACCCTGTAAGACCACCCCTGCCACACCCTGTAAGATCACCCCTCTTGGCTCCCCCAACTCCTTCCTAAACTATCTTGACTCCCCCTTATGCTAATAGGACTCTGCCCATCCCAACCCCCTTTAACCCCCGTCATGCCGACCCTTCATTCAGGTCTTCTTTTTTCTTACTTCGGGCCTTCCTTTAGTGGGCGTGTTCACAAAAGTGCCCCCACGTGTAATTGGCCTCACCCACAAACATCTTCCCAATTACAAGCTGACGATGCCTGCCACTACACAGAGAGTTTGTCTGGAGGACCCCATTAAAATGTTGCTATAGGGCCCCACGATTCGTAGGTACACCCCCGAATGTGTGTGGAACTGATAGAATTCCATCCTGGGCAGAGATTAATGGGAACATTTCTCTTTAAAATGCTTCAGACTGTGTTGATGTTGCTGACCTATACCTGAGCAGAGTACAGCTTCCTGCCAGCAGGAGTCCTTGTCTCGTGTGATCGAAGAACACATCAGAATGTTGCGGAGGGACTTTTCAGGTGCTTTTGTGTAACAACAACACAGGAATTTTTTCGGGACTTTTCAGGTGCTACAGTGAGGGCAGCAAAATATTTCATAAAACCTTTTCTTTTATGAGTGCAAAACCTTTTTGAGTGATCAGCCAATCACAACCGACTATCAGAATGTTATGCACCTTAGGGCTACGTTCACACCCACAATTACACCGCGCCTAGGTGTGGCCTCCATCCAGGACTGGTGCTAGACAATTTTGTGCCCTAAGCAAGACCAGCTACGTGAAAATTCCCCCCCAAGAATTTTTTTTTAAAACAGCAGAAAATATTTAATCTACAAAGAAGCATGAAACTGCAAAACGTCTTTTCATCTGCAAAAATAAGCGCCATAAGATGCCACCAGAACCAATATTAAAGACAAGATCAGTGTCCTGGATGGACTGTATCTGTGGCTGGCAGTGGCCGGGTGACAGTGGCAGTGAGTGGAGGATGATGGATCCACACTCTGACAGATCCCAGGCGTACCTCTGTTAACCCTCTGTTACCCGGCGCACCTCCATACTCGCGTCACTTGTAGTTTTCCCAGGATTATTAGGTCCTCATGTGGGACTCGGAATTCAGAGGCTTAGAGGGGTTTGGGGAGGGAAAAAGCCTCCAACCCTGATTATGGGCACAGCGGACCTGAAAGGGTTAACCCATTGGCAAGAGAGGACTGAAAAGGGCAAGGAGTAGCCAGCAGGAGACCATGAGGTGTTGGGTGAAGTAGGACAATGGAAAATAACGCATTATGGCCACTAGATGGTGTTGAGGAGCGCAGGAAATACACACATCTTTGCAGCAAGAGATACAAGGTAAGGATTCTAGAGAATGCTGGAGGGAATCAGGAGACAAATGTAACCAATGGTTACTTGCTAAATCACTCTAGCATTTTCTAGAATTGTTATGAATAATAAACTTTATTGAGCGTGTAAAATGTGCATATAAAATGGTTTACGCGTTTCAGCTATGACTAAGGCTTATTACCGAAACGCGTAAGCCAGTTTATATGCGCATGTTACGCACTCAATAAAGTTTATTATTCAGGAAGACAAGTGCCGGCCATACTAATCCTCATCATTCAGTTGCATCTGTGCTGGGAAAACACAGAGCCAGAGCACCGACATTCCACCTACTTGTTCAGGACCCTGTGCCAAGCCACCACAAAAGGCCACCCTGACCAAAGGGGCCCTTTCCATTGGCCCCAGGGCCCTTTCCTCCAAGCCTGGGACCCTTTACACCCATAAAGTCGCATGACAAGTCAAAACACCTTCATTTCAATGGGTTCTGCATTGAGTCGCAGCATCCATGAGGTGTTGGGTGAAGCGGGTGAATGGAAATAATGCATTATGACCACTAGATGGCGCTGAGGAGCGCAGGAAATACATACATCTTTGTAACAAGAGATACAATGTAACGATTCTAGAGAATGTTAGAGGGAATCAGGAGAAAAATGTAACCAATGGTTACTTGCTAATTCCCTTTAGGGTTTTTTAGAATTGTTACATTGTATCTCTCCATACAAAGACAAATGTATGTCCTGTGCTCCTCAGCTCCATCTATTGGCCACACTGCAGTATTTTACTAATGCTCATAATAGATCAGGGGTGGCTAACCTGTGGCTCTCCAGCTGTTGTGGAACTACATTTCCCATGAGGCATTGCAAAGATGGGAAGTTACTGACTTGCAGAGGCATGATGGAACTTGTAGTCCTGCAGCAGCTGGAGAGCCGCAGGTTGGCCACCCCTGTAATAGATGAACATTCGATCAGAAGAGAAGATAGGGAACATTCTGGGTTTTTTCGCCCAATTCAAAAAGAATGAATATACGTGAAGACTCCCCACATGGATGGCTACGCAAATTGTTTATAATTGTTTATAATAAGCCCCCTAAGTGTTGTTTGATCATTTATAGATTTCAGAGGTGGAACTAGAACCTTCAGGACCCTGGTTGATGAGGATTGGTATGGCCGACACTCGTCTTCCCGAATAATAAACTTTATTGAGCGTGTAAAATGTGCATCTAAAATGGTTTACGCGTTTTGGCTATGACTAGGGATTATTGCCGAAACGCGTAAGCCATTTTATATGCGCATGTTACGGACTCAATAAAGTTTTTTATTCAGGAAGACGAGTGCCGGCCATACCAATCCTCATCATTCAGTTGCATCTGTGCTGGTAAACAAGAGCCAGTGAACCAACATTCCACCTACTTGTTCAGGACCCTGTGCCGGGAAACCACTAGAGGCCACCCTGACCGAAGGGGCCCTTTCCATTGGTCCCAGGGCCCTTTCCTCCAAGCCTGGGACCCTTTACACCCATAAAGTCGCATGACAAGTCGAAACATTTTCATTTCAATGGGTACTGCATTGAGCCGCAGCAACCATGAAGTGTTAGGTGAAGCAGGACAATGGAAAATAATGCATTATGGCCACTAGGTGGAGCTGAGGAGCGTAGGAAATACATCTTTGTAACAAGAGATACAAAGTAACACTTCTAGAGAATGCTAGAGGGAATCAGGAGATACATGTGACCTATGCCTGGGGTCCTTCTCTCTGGCTCTGGGGCCATTCCCACTGATCCTTAGGCCCTTGATGCACATAAAGTCGCTTGACAGGTCAAAACACATTCATTTCAATGGGAGTCGCAGCAACAAAAAAAGGTTTCGGCGTTACTTTTCTGCGACTTTGGTGTGATTTGAGTGCCATAGACTGCTGTGTTAAATCACAAAATTTGCAAGCAAGTCACAGGAAAGTTGCAAAGGGAATCGCAAGCAAGAAAGTCACAAAGAATTGAACATGTTATGCAGCGGGCCCCCTTCCTGCCACTTTGGTGGCGGATCGCTAGGGCCCAGTTGCAAGCCATCGCCAGGTGGTGGCGGAATCCCAGGGCCCAGTTGCAAGCCAACGCTAGGTAGTGGCTGAACCCCAGGGCCCAGTTGCCAGCCAACGCTAGGTGGTGGCCGAACCTTAGGGCCCAGCTGCAAGGCAATGCCAGGTGGTGGTCAAACCCCAGGGCCCAGTTGCAAGCCAACATCAGATGGTGGTGGAACCCCAGGGCCCAGTTGCAAGCCAATGCCAGGTGGTGGTGGAACCTCAGGGCCCAGTTGCAAGCCAATACAAGTAGTTGCCAAACCCCAGGGCCCAGTTGCAAGCCAACACCAGATGGTGGTGGAACCCCAGGGCCCAGTTGCAAGCCAATGCCAGGTGGTGGTGGAACCTCAGGGCCCAGTTGCAAGCCAATACAAGTAGTTGCCAAACCCCAGGGCCCAGTTGCAAGCCAACGCCAGGTGGTGGTGGAACCCCAGGGCCCAGTTACAAGCCAATGCAGGTAGTGGCCGAACACCAGGGCCCAAGTAAACGCCAGGTGGTGGCGGAATCCCAGGGCCCAGTTGCAAGCCAACACCAGATGGTGGTGGAAACCCAGATCCCAGTTGCAAGCCAATGCAAGTAGTGGTCGAACCCCAGGGCCCAGTTGCAAGCCAATGCCAGGTAGTGGCGGAACCCCAGGGCCCAGTTGCAAGCCAACACCAGGTGGTAGTGGAACCTCATGGCCCAGTTGCAAGCCAATGCAGGTAGTGGCCGAACCCTAGGGCACAGTTGCAAGCCAACACCAGGTGGTGGCAGGACCCCAGGGCTCAGTTCCAAGTCAAAGCCAGGTGGTGGCGGAACCCCAGGGCCCAGTTGCAAGCCAACACCAGGTAGTGGTAGAACCTCAAGGCCCAGTTGCAAGCCTATGCAAGTAGTAGCCGAACCCCAGGGCCCAGTTGCAAGTCAAAGCCAGGTGGTGGTGGAACCCCAGGGCCCAGTTGCAAGCCAACACCAGGTGGTGGTGGAAACCCAGGGCCCAGTTGCAAGCCAATGCAAGTAGTGGCCGAAACCCAGGGCTCAGTTGCAAGCCAACACCAGGTGGTGGTAGAACCCTAGGGCCCAGTTCCAAGCCAACACCAGGTGGTGGTAGAACCCCAGGGCCCAGTTCCAAGTCAACACCAGGTGGTGGTAGAACCCCAGGGCCCAGTTGCAACCCAGCACCAGTTGGTGGGGGAACCCCAGGGCCCAGTTGCAAGCCAATGCCATGTGGTGGTGGAACCCCCAGGCCCAGCTGTGACCCTCATTGGATCACTGATAGATCCAATCAAAAGCAGATGTGTTAATGCAGTTAATAGACTGCATCAGACATGTCACCCTTTTTTCTTCCCCTGGAGCTCACTCTCCACTCACAGACTGCAATGTAAAGAATTTGTTTACTAAAATAAATCTAGGGGAAATTTTTAAACTTTTACTTCTAGATTTCAAGAAGATCCTGAAGTTCCACCTCTATTTCACCCTCACAAAAAGGAGACACCGGCTACCGAGGCTCAGAAGACCAACGAATAATCAGTGACACCAGACCGATACATTTCCTTGGATAATGAGTGGGCTGGAGGCGCTGAGAACCTTCATCTTGTCCTATTTCAATATCCTGTCCACGACGGGCCTGGCTCTCCTCCTTCTCCTGCTGGAGAAATTTGTGGAAGGCGACTTTGACTGTCCCGGAGACTCTGCCATGGCCTTCATCTACAGCTTGTTCTTCATCGTCGTGCCGTGCCTGATTCTGCTGTTTCTGGGGTGCAAGTTTTCTGACATTCCTTGTTCATCGTGTCGATCGTGCTGCTCAGGATGTCGCTCTTGTTACAGCTTCATTCGAATCTCCACCGCTCCTATTTTATGGTTCTTGATTGTATTGAGTGATGGAAGATACCTGAACTGCTTGGTGAGGTTTCTAAGAGGGGGAGAAAAAAATGCCATAGTCAAGCCGATAGGCCAGGTACGGGATATTTATATATATGGACACCATAGTGGGGCGCGTGTACTCCACACAATGCAATGAGAGTGGTGGGGGCAGGGAAAGGACGGGTTCCAAACTGTCACTAATACATGGTGGGGGCAGGGAAAGACGGGTTCCAAACTGTCACTTATAAATGGTGGGGGCAGAGAAAGACGGGTTCCAAACTGTCACTAATACATGGTGGGGGCAGGGAAAGACGGGTTCCAAACTGTCACTAATACATGGTGGGGGCAGGGAAAGACGGGTTCCAAACTGTCACTAATACATGGTGGGGGCAGGGAAAGACGGGTTCCAAACTGTCACTTATAAATGGTGGGGGCAGAGAAAGACGGGTTCCAAACTGTCACTAATACATGGTGGGGGCAGGGAAAGACGGGTTCCAAACTGTCACTAATACATGGTGGGGGCAGGGAAAGACGGGTTCCAAACTGTCACTAATACATGGTGGGGGCAGAGAAAGACGGGTTCCAAACTGTCACTAATACATGGTGGGGGCAGGGAAAGACGGGTTCCAAACTGTCACTAATACATGGTGGGGGCAGAGAAAGACGGGTTCCAAACTGTCACTTATACATGGTGGGGGCAGTGAAAGACGGGTTCCAAACTGTCACTAATACATGGTGGGGGCAGAGAAAGACAGGTTCCAAACTGTCACTAATACATGGTGGGGGCAGAGAAAGACGGGTTCCAAACTGTCACTAATACATGGTGGGGGCAGGGAAAGACGGGTTCCAAACTGTCACTTATACATGGTGGGGGCAGTGAAAGACGGGTTCCAAACTGTCACTTATACATGGTGGGGGCAGTGAAAGACGGGTTCCAAACTGTCACCTATACATGGTGGGGGCAGGGAAAGACGGGTTCCAAACTGTCACTTATACATGGTGGGGGCAGGGAAAGACGGGTTCCAAACTGTCACTTATACATGGTGGGGGCAGGGAAAGACGGGTTCCAAACTGTCACTTATACATGGTGGGGGCAGGGAAAGACGGGTTCCAAACTGTCACTTATACATGGTGGGGGCAGGGAAAGACGGGTTCCAAACTGTCACTTATACATGGTGGGGGCAGGGAAAGACGGGTTCCAAACTGTCACTAATACAAACTCCAAATATTTTACACACTCCAATTTGCTGCTGCAATCTTCAGAGACATTTATTCAACAGGTACAAAGGTAAGAGCAACTCAACAGTTTTGTGCTTCCCCGCTCTTTTTCTGGTGTAGAGTAATGACAAAATTAATAGGCAGGTCCAGGGGCGGACTGACCATTCAAACACTCGGGCGCTGCCCAAGGGCCCGGGGTCAGTAGGGGGCCCCATGAAATGCCCCTGGTACCTCTTATAGGCTTTTTTGGGTGTGCTTTGAGAGTGAGCGAGGACACAGGGACCCCATGATCCCCTATTTGCCCCATGAGGTTGTCAGTCCGCCCCTGGGCAGGTCCCCCTGATTTCTTTTGTATTGTAATTGTATTGTCTGCCCATATTTTGTAAATTGCTGTGCAAACTGATGGTGATATATAAATCCTGTATAATTATAGTAATTATTATTATAATTATTAGTATTATTATTTATATATAAATTATTATTATTGTTAATATTATTATTATTTTATTGGTTTTTATTATTAATATTATTATTATTATCATATATATATAAATTATTATTATTATTATTATTGTTGTTGTTATTACTATTTTATTGGTTTTATTATTATATTATTATTATTATTATTATTATTAATAAATAATAATAATAATAACTTATGATTATTTTATTGTTATTATTATTAGTAATAGTAATAATAATAACAACATAATAATAATAACATAAAATAATCATAATCATTTTTTATTATTATTATTAATTATTTACATTTAAAGTGGTTGTAAACCTATGAAATGAAAACTGAATAAAGCATATCCCTCTATAGTGTGCTCCTGCCTCGATGGATATCACCTACGTGGATCCTATCTGCTCTCTCTCTGCATCAGTCACTTCTGATAGGTTATCCTGACACCATAGAATCTCAGAAGACAGCCCCACCTCCCCTCCAGCACACATGAGGTGATTAATAGCATCAGCTGTGCATGTATTCATAGGAGACTGTGTAGAGGAAGGGTGTGTGCATTCCCTCCACTCGGGTCTCAGATTACACTCAGCTCTCCTCTCAATGTTGTGCAGTGTATGACATCAGATTCCCACCCCCTGCCTGCTGAAGATGAGAAAAGGCCTTTGACCTGTGTGTTTTAGAAGGCTGTAGGCTGAAGAGAGGGCTGTAGATAAACAGGTACATGTGTGGGAGGATTTGTTTCATCTCTTTGTATCACCTGAGGCTCGTCACTTCCCTGGAAGCTCTTTAAATACAAAGAGCAAAGGAGGTTGCACAGAGAATCTCCCACTATTGCCATCTTAATAGCATCATGGCCCCCTGGACAAACAAATACACTGGGGCCCCCACCAGCCTGCATCAGGTGCCCCCTTACCTCAGATGTCCCCATCACAGTGCTCAGAAACTGTACATCAGGTGTCCCCATCACATTTCCTCCTTACATTAGGTTCCCTACGACAGTGCCCCCATACATCAAGTGTCGCCCTCACAGTGCCCCATACATCAGGTGTCGCCCTCACAGTGCCCCATACATCAGGTGTCCCCCTCACAGTGCCCCCATACATCAGGTGTCCCCCTCACAGTGCCCCATACATCAGGTGTCCCCCTCACAGTGCCCCCTTACATCAGGTGTCCCCCTCACAGTGCCCCCTTACATCAAGTGTCGCCCTCACAGTGCCCCATACATCAGGTGTCCCCAACACAGTGCCCCATACATCAGGTGTCCCCATCAAAGTTCCCCATACATCAGGTGTCGCCCTCACAGTGCCCCCATACATCAGGTGTCCCCCTCACAGTGCCCCATACATCAGGTGTCCCCCTCACAGTGCCCCATACATCAGGTGTCCCCATTACAGTGCCCCATACATCAGGTGTCCCCATCAAAGTTCTTCATACATCAGGTGTCGCCCTCACAGTGCCCCCATACATCAGGTGTCCCCCTCACAGTGCCCCATACATCAGGTGTCCCCCTCACAGTGCCCCATACATCAGGTGTCCCCCTCACAGTGCCCCATACATCAGGTTCCCCATCAAAGTTCCCCATACATCAGGTGTCGCCCTCACAGTGCCCCAAACATCAGGTGTCCCCCTCACAGTGCCCCAATACATCAGGTTCCCCATCAAAGTTCCCCATACATCAGGTGTCCCCCTCACAGTGCCCCATACATCAGGTGTCCCCTCACAGTGCCCCATACATCAGGTGTCCCCCTCACAGTGCCCCATACATCAGGTGTCCCCATTACAGTGCCCCATACATCAGGTGTCCCCTCACAGTGCCCCATACATCAGGTGTCCCCTCACAGTGCCCCATACATCAGGTGTCCCCCTCACAGTGCCCCATACATCAGGTGTCCCCATTACAGTGCCCCATACATCAGGTGTCCCCCTCACAGTGCCCCATACATCAGGTGTCCCCTCACAGTGCCCCCATACATCAGGTGTCCCCCTCACAGTGCCCCATACATCAGGTGTCCCCTTACAGTGCCCCATACATCAGGTGTCCCCCTCACAGTGCCCCCATACATCAGGTGTCCCCTCACAGTGCCCCCATACATCAGGTGTCCCCTCACAGTGCCCCCATACATCAGGTGTCCCCTCACAGTGCCCTCATACATCAGGTGTCCCCTCACAGTGCCCCCATACATCAGGTGTCCCCTCACAGTGTCCCCATACATCAGGTTTCCCATCACAGTGCCCCCATACATCAGGTTTCCCATCACAGTGCCCCCATACATCAGGTGTCCCCTCACAGTGCCCCCATACATCAGGTTTCCCATCACAGTGCCCCATACATCAGGTGTCCCCCTCACAGTGCCCCATACATCAGGTGTCCCCCTCACAGTGCCCCCATACATCAGGTGTCCCCTCACAGTGCCCCCATACATCAGGTTTCCCATCACAGTGCCCCATACATCAGGTGTCCCCCTCACAGTGCCCCATACATCAGGTGTCCCCCTCACAGTGCCCCCATACATCAGGTGTCCCCCTCACAGTGCCCCCATACATCAGGTGTCCCCCTCACAGTGCCCCCATACATCAGGTGTCCCCCTCACAGTGCCCCCATACATCAGGTGTCCCCTCACAGTGTCCCCATACATCAGGTTTCCCATCACAGTGCCCCCATACATCAGGTTTTCCATCACAGTGCCCCATACATCAGGTTTCCCATCACAGTGCCCCCATACATCAGGTGTCCCCTCACAGTGCCCCATACATCAGGTGTCCCCTCACAGTGCCCCATACATCAGGTGTCCCCCTCACAGTGCCCCCATACATCAGGTTTCCCATCACAGTGCCCCATACATCAGGTATCCCATCACAGTGCCCCCATACATCAGGTGTCCCCTCACAGTGCCCCCATACATCAGGTTTCCCATCACAGTGCCCCATACATCAGGTGTCCCCCTCACAGTGCCCCCATACATCAGGTTTCCCATCACAGTGTCCCCATACATCAGGTTTCCCATCACAGTGTCCCCATACATCAGGTGTCCCCATTACAGTGCCCCCTTACATAAAAGTTGTGCCCCCCCTTCCCCCCTTCCCCCTTGTACTCAGAGATCACAAATGTTGTTCCCACCAGCACTAAAGGCAGCTCCTCCTTCCTCTTTCATGGAGGGACAGAAGTGACTTCTAAGTCTCAGCGTCAGCTCTCTTCCGCCCCCTGCAGGAAGGAGGAGAAAGGTGAATCCTCTCTCAAGCAAAAGCTAGCAGCAGCTCCTTCTGACAGGAGTGACATTGCAGTTACTCCTGTTAAAGAGGAGTGGAAGGAGCAGCCAAATCACCAGTGCAACCCCCCCCCCCCAAGATGGTGCCCACCCCAACCTTGTCCTGGCCCTGATAATGGGCTACGTGCCTCTGGGGCCCCTGGGCAGTGCCCGTGTGCAACCATTCATTAAGACAGCCCTAACCTGAGCTCAATCCAGGGCTGTGCACAAGACCAGCGGCTCTCTTGGCTCTCTCCCTCCTCATAGGCTCAGAGACAGCAGTGGGAGCCATCTTCCTTTGCGCTTTGTATTCTAATATATCTCATTACTTTGTTCATTGCGCTTCACCTGAGGCTGAGGGGACGCTGGGAACGTGTTGGACTTACCTTTGTACCGGATGAATAAATGTCTCTAAAGATTGCAGCAGCACATTGGAGTGTGGAAATCAGATGGAGTTTGTATGTACGGTATATATTCGATGTATTTGTGTGTGGCGCCTGCAATGACCAATGAGCCTCTTTTATCTGCTGCCCTTTCTTCTGTTAAATATTTCATAGAAAGTCGGTTACTGTATATCAGTTTGATATGAAAGATATCCCCTCTGATCCTGCCAGAAATCTTTGTGGGCTGATGACTTCCTCTCCGCCTGGGCTGTCTGATCACAGCTACATTGTTCCCAGTTCTCTCGGTGGACTACAGATCACCTTCCCCCTCTATGTTGCGGAGATGAGGAGAGGGGCAAGTTTTCTGCAGTTCATCCAGGATCCATTATATAATACATTGTATACATACAGGATCCATTATATCATACATTGTATACACACAGGATCCATTATATCATACATTGTATACATACAGGACACGTTATATCATACATTGTATACATACAGGATCCATTATATCATACATTGTATACATACAGGATCCATTATATCATACATTGTATACATACAGGACACATTATATAATACATTGTATACATACAGGACACATTATATCATACATTGTATACATACAGGACACGTTATATCATACATTGTATATAGAGATGAGCGAAGAAATGAAAAATTCGATTCGACTGATTCGGCGAATTCGTGGACAATATTCGATTCGAGTCGAATAAATTCGCTGTGAATTTAACTTAAAAAAGGGTGTTTCTAGGCTTCAGAGAGACTTAATATTAGTGCAGAACACTGTACCTTTAATTTAAATGCCCTTGGAGTCTGCTGGGGAAGAGAAATAATACTGTCAGTCAGTATGACATGCAGATGAGTGCCGTCGATCTTAGAATCACCGCACACTTCACTCATTTGGGCAGTCACGGGGCCAAAACCAGAGTGTGGAGCCACAGTGTGGCGGTGGAGGCAGCAGCAATGGGAGGCCATACAGCACCCTATGACAAAAATGGAAACCACCAGCAGTGTGAGGAGACCTGAAAGTGGCACATGGCAGAGTGTGGCGATAGAGACAGCAGCAATGGGAGGCCGTACAGGGACCCATGACACACTCTGGACCTGGCAGCAGCATGAGGAGGCGGTACAGGGGCCCATGACAGATTACGGGCCTGGCAGCAGCATGAGGAGTCGGTACAGGGGCCCATGGCAGATTACGGGCCTGGCAGCAGCAATGGGAGGCCGTACAGGGACCCATGACACACTCTGGACCTGGCAGCAGCATGGGGAGGCGGTACAGGGGCCCATGACAGATTACGGGCCTGGCAGCAGCATGAGGAGTCGGTACGGGGGCCCATGACACACTCTGGACCTGGCAGCAGCATGAGGAGGCGGTACAGGGGCGCATGACAGATTACGAGCCTGGCAGCAGCAACTTGGACAGGAGGACGTTCAGCTTCTGCACCGTCGGGTGCGTGCTCGCAAACTGTTGTCTCTTGGAAACGGATTCCAAGAAAGACTGCTGACGGAATCCGTGAAGATGAGTAGCAGGAGAAGGAGCATCTGAACGAGCGGAATATGCCAACAAGCGACAACAGGGGCCCATGACAGATTACGGGCCTGGCAGCAGCATGAGGAGGCGGTATATAGGGGCCTATGGCAGATTAGGGGCCCGTAATCTGCCAGCACCCTATGTCAAAAAACTGAACACACCAGTAGTGTGTGAGGAGACCTGAAAGTGGCACATGGCAGAGTGTGGCGATGGAGACAGCAGCAATGGGAGGCCGTACAGGGACCCATGAGAGACTCTGGACCTGGCAGCAGCATGAGGAGGCGGTATATAGGGGCCTATGGCAGATTAGGGGCCTGGCAGCAGCTATGGGAGGCCCGTAATCTGCCAGCACCCTATGTCAAAAAACTGAACACACCAGCAGTGTGTGAGGAGACCTGAAAGTGGCACATGGCAGAGTGTGGCGATGGAGACAGCAGCAATGGGAGGCCGTACAGGGACCCATGAGAGACTCTGGACCTGGCAGCAGCATGAGGAGGCGGTATATAGGGGCCTATGGCAGATTAGGGGCCTGGCAGCAGCTATAGGAGGCCCATAATCTGCCAGCACCCTATGTCAAAAAATTCAACACACCAGCAGTGTGAGGAGACCTGAAAGTGGCACATGGCATGAGACACTGTGGACCTGGCAGCAGCATGAGGAGGCGGTATATAGGGGCCCATGGCAGATTAGGGGCCTGGCAGCAGCTATGGGAGGCCCGTAATCTGCCAGCACCCTATGTCAAAAAACTGAACACACCAGCAGTGTGTGAGGAGACCTGAAAGTGGCACATGGCAGAGTGTGGCGATGGAGACAGCAGCAATGGGAGGTCTCCCATTGTCCCAACATGGCCCAAATAGTCCCAACATGGGCCCCCTGGCCACGCTTGACTTTCTGGCCACATAGTCGACATACGGCTACGTTTACTTCCTCGGGCGGCTTGACGAAATATTGCCACACCGCCGAGTAGGAAACTTTGCCCCCGATACTCCTCACTGGCTGACTGCTGCTTCCTCCGTGCACACCGGCACCACTACTGGCCGTGGTGGTAGGCTGCAGTGGAGCTGGTGCTCTACTCCGTGGCCGTTTGGCTCCACTGACACTGCTTCCACTGACACTGCTGCGACCCTGCTGCTGTCTCCTGGGCAACCCACCGACTGTTTCGCTCACTGCCAAGCTGCCACCCTCTTCTCCTGATGATGCGGAAGAAATTACCTGATGACGACGAGGCTGCCAAGTGCGATCAACCTCCTCATCATCAAGTAGGGTCTCCGCCTCACTACTAGCCCCCTCGGCTGCGTCTGGGTCAGGAGACAGACCTGTCTCCAGACCGGCTACCGGGCCACTCTCCTCGCCACTACTTCTTCGCCTAGCTGCTGAAAAGGCGGATGTCTCCCCCCGTTCCTGACCGCCCTCTGTTAGCTCTTCCTCACTGTACAGTGGGGCTGAGCCCACAGCATGCGATACTTCGCTTGGTGAGGGAACACCAAAGGACAGGGGCAGGTAGAGGACACGTGATTTCAGTGGGCTAGGTCCCGGGCCATGCCAACTAACGTTTGTGTCTGACGTACCCACCGACCGTTGGCTGTAGGTGTCAGAGGTGACCTGGAAAGAGGAAGACGACCGAGCCAACCAATCGATAACGGCAGGGTTGTCGGTGGAGACACGACCGCTGGATGACACCGGGAGCACTGGCCTCTGGCTGCGAATAGTGCTGCCTCGACCCCTTCCTCTGCTGCCACGTCTGCTCGCTCCTAAAACATTGCCTCCTCTGCCACTCCTCTGCATGTTGTCTGACATACTATTTAATTCAACGATTATGTGTCCCTGAGTAACAATTCTGTGTCCCTGAGTAACAATTCTGTGTCTGTGCGAGTAACAATTCTGTGGCCCTAAGTAACAGTTCTGTGGCCCTCAGTAACAATTCTGTGTCTGTCCCTGAGTAACAATTCTGTGGCCCTAACTAAAGTTTCTGTGGCCCTAAGTAACAATTCTCTGGCACTCAGTAACAATTCTGTCTGTCCCTGAGTAACAATTCTGTGGCCCTAATAACGTTTCTGTGGCCCTAAGTAACAATTATCTGGCACTCAGTAACAATTCTGTCTGTCCCTGAGTAACAATTCTCTGGCACTCAGTAACAATTCTGTCTGTCCCTGAGTAACAATTCTCTGGCACTCAGTAACAATTCTGTCTGTCCCTGAGTATGAATTCTGTGGCCCTGAGTAACAATTCTGTGTCTGCGCGAGTAACAATTCTGTGTCTGTGCAAGTAACAATTTTGTGTCTGTGCGAGTAACAATTCTCTGGCACTCAGTAACAATTCTGTCTGTCCCTGAGTAACAATTCTCTGGCACTCAGTAACAATTCTGTCTGTCCCTGAGTAACAATTCTCTGGCACTCAGTAACAATTCTGTCTGTCCCTGAGTAACAATTCTCTGGCACTCAGTAACAATTCTGTCTGTCCCTGAGTAACAATTCTCTGGCGCTCAGTAACAATTCTGTCTGTCCCTGAGTATGAATTCTGTGGCCCTGAGTAACAATTCTGTGTCTGTGCGAGTAACAATTCTGTGTCTGTGCAAGTAACAATTTTGTGTCTGTGCGAGTAACAATTCTCTGGCACTCAGTAACAATTCTGTCTGTCCCTGAGTAACAATTCTCTGGCACTCAGTAACAATTCTGTCTGTCCCTGAGTAACAATTCTCTGGCACTCAGTAACAATTCTGTCTGTCCCTGAGTAACAATTCTCTGGCACTCAGTAACAATTCTGTCTGTCCCTGAGTATGAATTCTGTGGCCCTGAGTAACAATTCTGTGTCTGCGCGAGTAACAATTCTGTGTCTGTGCAAGTAACAATTTTGTGTCTGTGCGAGTAACAATTCTCTGGCACTCAGTAACAATTCTGTCTGTCCCTGAGTAACAATTCTCTGGCACTCAGTAACAATTCTGTCTGTCCCTGAGTAACAATTCTCTGGCACTCAGTAACAATTCTGTCTGTCCCTGAGTAACAATTCTCTGGCACTCAGTAACAATTCTGTCTGTCCCTGAGTAACAATTCTCTGGCGCTCAGTAACAATTCTGTCTGTCCCTGAGTATGAATTCTGTGGCCCTGAGTAACAATTCTGTGTCTGTGCGAGTAACAATTCTGTGTCTGTGCAAGTAACAATTTTGTGTCTGTGCGAGTAACAATTCTCTGGCACTCAGTAACAATTCTGTCTGTCCCTGAGTAACAATTCTCTGGCACTCAGTAACAATTCTGTCTGTCCCTGAGTAACAATTCTCTGGCACTCAGTAACAATTCTGTCTGTCCCTGAGTAACAATTCTCTGGCACTCAGTAACAATTCTGTCTGTCCCTGAGTATGAATTCTGTGGCCCTGAGTAACAATTCTGTGTCTGCGCGAGTAACAATTCTGTGTCTGTGCAAGTAACAATTTTGTGTCTGTGCGAGTAACAATTCTCTGGCACTCAGTAACAATTCTGTCTGTCCCTGAGTAACAATTCTCTGGCACTCAGTAACAATTCTGTCTGTCCCTGAGTAACAATTCTCTGGCACTCAGTAACAATTCTGTCTGTCCCTGAGTATGAATTCTGTGGCCCTGAGTAACAATTCTGTGTCTGCGCGAGTAACAATTCTGTGTCTGTGCAAGTAACAATTTTGTGTCTGTGCGAGTAACAATTCTCTGGCACTCAGTAACAATTCTGTCTGTCCCTGAGTAACAATTCTCTGGCACTCAGTAACAATTCTGTCTGTCCCTGAGTAACAATTCTCTGGCACTCAGTAACAATTCTGTCTGTCCCTGAGTAACAATTCTCTGGCACTCAGTAACAATTCTGTCTGTCCCTGAGTAACAATTCTCTGGCACTCAGTAACAATTCTGTCTGTCCCTGAGTAACAATTCTCTGGCACTCAGTAACAATTCTGTCTGTCCCTGAGTAACAATTCTCTGGCACTCAGTAACAATTCTGTCTATCCCTGAGTATGAATTCTGTGGCCCTGAGTAACAATTCTGTGTCTGTGCGAGTAACAATTCTGTGTCTGTGCAAGTAACAATTTTGTGTCTGTGCGAGTAACAATTCTCTGGCACTCAGTAACAATTCTGTCTGTCCCTGAGTAACAATTCTCTGGCACTCAGTAACAATTCTGTCTGTCCCTGAGTAACAATTCTCTGGCACTCAGTAACAATTCTGTCTGTCCCTGAGTATGAATTCTGTGGCCCTGAGTAACAATTCTGTGTCTGTGCGAGTAACAATTCTGTGTCTGTGCAAGTAACAATTTTGTGTCTGTGCGAGTAACAATTCTCTGGCACTCAGTAACAATTCTGTCTGTCCCTGAGTAACAATTCTCTGGCACTCAGTAACAATTCTGTCTGTCCCTGAGTAACAATTCTCTGGCACTCAGTAACAATTCTGTCTGTCCCTGAGTATGAATTCTGTGGCCCTGAGTAACAATTCTGTGTCTGTGCGAGTAACAATTCTGTGTCTGTGCAAGTAACAATTTTGTGTCTGTGCGAGTAACAATTCTCTGGCACTCAGTAACAATTCTGTCTGTCCCTGAGTAACAATTCTCTGGCACTCAGTAACAATTCTGTCTGTCCCTGAGTAACAATTCTCTGGCACTCAGTAACAATTCTGTCTGTCCCTGAGTATGAATTCTGTGGCCCTGAGTAACAATTCTGTGTCTGTGCGAGTAACAATTCTGTGTCTGTGCAAGTAACAATTTTGTGTCTGTGCGAGTAACAATTCTCTGGCACTCAGTAACAATTCTGTCTGTCCCTGAGTAACAATTCTCTGGCACTCAGTAACAATTCTGTCTGTCCCTGAGTAACAATTCTCTGGCACTCAGTAACAATTCTGTCTGTCCCTGAGTAACAATTCTCTGGCACTCAGTAACAATTCTGTCTGTCCCTGAGTAACAATTCTCTGGCGCTCAGTAACAATTCTGTCTGTCCCTGAGTATGAATTCTGTGGCCCTGAGTAACAATTCTGTGTCTGTGCGAGTAACAATTCTGTGTCTGTGCAAGTAACAATTTTGTGTCTGTGCGAGTAACAATTCTCTGGCACTCAGTAACAATTCTGTCTGTCCCTGAGTAACAATTCTCTGGCACTCAGTAACAATTCTGTCTGTCCCTGAGTAACAATTCTCTGGCACTCAGTAACAATTCTGTCTGTCCCTGAGTATGAATTCTGTGGCCCTGAGTAACAATTCTGTGTCTGCGCGAGTAACAATTCTGTGTCTGTGCAAGTAACAATTTTGTGTCTGTGCGAGTAACAATTCTCTGGCACTCAGTAACAATTCTGTCTGTCCCTGAGTAACAATTCTCTGGCACTCAGTAACAATTCTGTCTGTCCCTGAGTAACAATTCTCTGGCACTCAGTAACAATTCTGTCTGTCCCTGAGTAACAATTCTCTGGCACTCAGTAACAATTCTGTCTGTCCCTGAGTAACAATTCTCTGGCACTCAGTAACAATTCTGTCTGTCCCTGAGTAACAATTCTCTGGCACTCAGTAACAATTCTGTCTGTCCCTGAGTAACAATTCTCTGGCACTCAGTAACAATTCTGTCTGTCCCTGAGTAACAATTCTCTGGCACTCAGTAACAATTCTGTCTGTCCCTGAGTAACAATTCTGTCTGTCCCTGAGAATGAATTCTGTGGCCCTGAGTAAGAATTCTCTGGCACTCAGTAACAATTCTGTCTGTCCCTGAGTAACAATTCTCTGGCACTCAGTAACAATTCTGTCTGTCCCTGAGTAAAAATTCTGTGGCCCTAATAACGTTTCTGTGGCCCTAAGTAACAATTCTCTGGCACTGAGTAACAATTCTGTCTGTCCCTGAGTATGAATTCTGTGGCCCTAACTAGCGTTTCTTTGTCCCTAAATAACGATTCTGTGGCCCTCATTAACAAGTCTGTGTCCCTGAGTAATGGTTCTCTGTCCCTAAGTAACTTCTCTCTGTCCCCAATTCTCGTTTCTGTGGCCCTAACTCTGTCCCTGTCCCTAGTACAGAGCGGTCTGCCTCTGTTCAATGACTGCAGGCAAATGAAGATTTCCAAAATGGCCGCTATATATACCTCGACCATTACACAGTGCTGGCTGGCTGGCTGCTGATTGGCTGATGCGATCACATGTCGTTGAGGAATGCATTATGGGGCAGCGCGCCTTGTCTGCGCGCCTTCCCCGACATCCCCGCTCCGTCGCCGCACATGTCAGCCGCCATTTTCGGAAAAATTTCGATTCGCGCGTCCGAATTAGGCTGTTTTTCGGATTCGGCACGAATCGAAATTTTTCCGATATTCGACTCGAATTCCACTTCGGATACTTCGATTCGCTCATCTCTAATTGTATACATACAGGATCCATTATATAATACATTGTATACATACGGGACACATTATATCATACATTGTATACATACATGACACATTATATAATACATTGTATACATACATGATCCATTATATAATACATTGTATACATACATGACACATTATATCATACATTGTATACATCCAGGATCCATCATATCATACATTGTATACATACAGGATCCATTATATCATACATTGTATACATCCAGGATCCATCATATCATACATTGTATACATACAGGATCCATTATATCATACATTGTATACATCCAGGATCCATTATATCATACATTGTATACATACGGGATCCATTATATAATACATTGTATACATACAGGATCTGTTATATCATACATTGTATACATACAGGATCCGTTATATAATACCTTGTATACATACAGGACACATTATAGAATACATTGTATACATACAGGACACATTATATAATACCTTGTATACATACAGGACACATTATATCATACATTGTATACATACAGGATCCGTTATATCATACATTGTATACATACAGGATCCGTTATATAATACATTGTATACATACAGGATCCGTTATATCATACATTGTATACATACAGGATCCATTATATTATACATTGTATACATACATGATCCATTATATCATACATTGTATACATACAGGATCCGTTATATCATACATTGTATACATACAGGACACATTATATAATACATTGTATACATACAGGACACATTATATCATACATTGTATACATACAGGATCCATTATATCATACATTGTATACATACAGGACACATTATATAATACATTGTATACATACAGGATCCATTATATAATACATTGTATACATACGGGACACATTATATCATACATTGTATACATACATGACACATTATATAATACATTGTATACATACAGGATCCATTATATAATACATTGTATACATACATGACACATTATATCATACATTGTATACATCCAGGATCCATCATATCATACATTGTATACATACAGGACACATTATATCATACATTGTATACATCCAGGATCCATCATATCATACATTGTATACATACAGGATCCATTATATCATACATTGTATACATCCAGGATCCATTATATCATACATTGTATACATACAGGATCCATTATAGAATACATTGTATACATACAGGATCCATTATATAATACATTGTATACATACAGGATCCATTATATAATACATTGTATACATACAGGATCCGTTATATCATACATTGTATACATACAGGATCCATTATATAATACATTGTATACATACAGGACACATTATATCATACATTGTATACATACAGGATCCGTTATATCATACATTGTATACATACAGGACACATTATATAATACATTGTATACATACAGGACACATTATATAATACCTTGTATACATACAGGATCCATTATATCATACATTGTATACATACAGGACACATTATATCATACATTGTATACATACAGGACACATTATATCATACATTGTATACATACAGGACACATTATATCATACATTGTATACATACAGGACACATTATAGAATACATTGTATACATACAGGACACATTATATCATACATTGTATACATACAGGACACATTATATCATACATTGTATACATACAGGATCCGTTATATAATACATTGTATACATACAGGATCCGTTATATCATACATTGTATACATACAGGACACATTATATAATACATTGTATACATACAGGATCCGTTATATCATACATTGTATACATACAGGATCCGTTATATCATACATTGTATACATACAGGATCCATTATATCATACATTGTATACATACATGATCCATTATATCATACATTGTATACATACAGGATCCGTTATATCATACATTGTATACATACAGGACACATTATATAATACATTGTATACATACAGGACACATTATATAATACATTGTATACATACAGGATCCATTATATCATACATTGTATACATACATGATCCATTATATCATACATTGTATACATACAGGACACATTATAAAATACATTGTATACATACAGGATCCATTATATAATACATTGTATACATACGGGACACATTATATCAAACATTGTATACATACATGACACATTATATAATACATTGTATACATACAGGATCCATTATATAATACATTGTATACATACATGACACATTATATCATACATTGTATACATCCAGGATCCATCATATCATACATTGTATACATACAGGATCCATTATATCATACATTGTATACATCCAGGATCCATTATATCATACATTGTATACATACGGGATCCATTATATAATACATTGTATACATACAGGATCCATTATATAATACATTGTATACATACAGGATCCGTTATATCATACATTGTATACATACAGGATCCATTATATCATACATTGTATACATACAGGACACATTATAGAATACATTGTATACATACAGGATCCATTATATAATACATTGTATACATACATGACACATTATATCATACATTGTATACATCCAGGATCCATCATATCATACATTGTATACATACAGGATCCATTATATCATACATTGTATACATCCAGGATCCATTATATCATACATTGTATACATACGGGATCCATTATATAATACATTGTATACATACAGGATCCGTTATATCATACATTGTATACATACAGGACACATTATATAATACATTGTATACATACAGGATCCGTTATATAATACATTGTATACATACAGGACACATTATATAATACATTGTATACATACAGGATCCGTTATATCATACATTGTATACATACAGGACACATTATATAATACATTGTATACATACAGGATCCGTTATATCATACATTGTATACATACAGGATCCATTATATCATACATTGTATACATACAGGATCCGTTATATCATACATTGTATACATACAGGATCCGTTATATCATACATTGTATACATACAGGACACATTATATCATACATTGTATACATACAGGATCCATTATATCATACATTGTATACATACATGATCCATTATATCATACATTGTATACATACAGGACACATTATAAAATACATTGTATATATACAGGATCCATTATATCATACATTGTATACATACAGGACACATCATATCATACATTGTATACATACAGGACACATTATATCATACATTGTATACATACAGGACACATTATATCATACATTGTATACATACAGGACACATTATATCATACATTGTATACATACAGGATCCATTATATCATACATTGTATACATACAGGATACATTATATAATACATTGTATACATACAGGACACATTATATAATACATTGTATACATACAGGATACATTATATAATACATTGTATACATACAGGATCCGTTATATAATACATTGTATACATACAGGATCCATTATATCATACATTGTATACATACAGGACACATTATATCATACATTGTATACATACAGGACACATTATATCATACATTGTATACATACAGGACACATTATATAATACATTGTATACATACAGGATCCATTATATCATACATTGTATACATAGAGGATCCATTATATCATACATTGTATACATACAGGACACATTATATAATACATTGTATACATACAGGATCCGTTATATCATACATTGTATACATACAGGACACATTATATCATACATTGTATACATACAGGACACATTATATCATACATTGTATACATACAGGACACATTATATCATACATTGTATACATACAGGATCCGTTATATCATACATTGTATACATACAGGATCCATTATATAATACATTGTATACATACAGGACACATTATATCATACATTGTATACATACAGGATACATTATATCATACATTGTATACATACAGGATCCATTATATAATACATTGTATACATACAGGACACATTATATCATACATTGTTTTCATACAGGATCCATTATGTGTGACGTCCCTGACGCTCACACATAATGAAGGGGGGGGGGGGGTGCAGTTTGGCTTGGTTGCCCTGGGTGACCTTGCCCCAGAACTGCCCTCCTTCATGAAGGGGTTACGTTCCCTTGCCTCATCTTTTGTGTTTGGATTATATATCTCCCAATGGATAACATTTCTCTTTTGACTCTCGTGCAGATGGTTGGTCTGATGGGCATTTGTGTTCTCATCGCAATGAAACTCTTCCTATCGAGCTGCGATTGCTGCCGTTGTGCACAAAATACTCGCGCCAGCTGGCATGAGCAGAAGTACGAGGAATATCTGCTAAGAGAGGTGGAAGAAGGCATAAGAAAGAAGGCCAACAAGATACACGAAGCCTACGTAGAGGCCTTGGTGGAGAAAGCATTTTCTGCCGGAAATTGTAAAACCGGAGTCCTCGGCTGGATGAAAAATCTGGAAACTCTCGTCAGCAAAGCTAAAAAGAATGCAAAAAAAGAAGTAAGAAAAAAGAAAAAAAAAGGTCAAACAAATGCCCAAAAATCATACCAAACGTATGCCGAAGAATTTACTGTTTCCTTAAATGCTGCATTGCTGGCCAATAGCAATATCAACGTCTAAAAACAACAAAAACAATGGAATTATAGTCCAGAGAAAAGCAAATCAATAGACAATGAAGCTGCGGGGAAGCAAGTCTCCGAGAAGCCATTGTGTGGAGTCGTGCTGCCTAATCACCAAAACAGACATTGGAGGAGTTGGCCTGCCAGAAAGTGTTGGACCCTGCTGGACCTCTGCAGAGAGACCACTGTTTCTGTAAAGAGTAGCTTTGTGTAGCCTGCTGCCAGGGGACAGGCTTTGCTACTCCGGATGTGGCTGCTTTCTAAAGAAAACAAACTGTAGGAAATCCTGCATGCCTCACATGTCTGTCTTAGTGGACAGTAATGATGGTTGGGCCCTATTGGCCCTATTGGGTGTTTTTCACTTCTTGGCTACTTAATCATTTTGAATCTGTATGGTAACCAAAGTCTGAGCCTCTACTAAGGTGGACAATGGGACTGCACTGTAGGCCCCTCGCTGTCTTCCGGGATCATACATACATAGCATGTTGAAATGCATTTTTATTACAAAATATTTGAAAAATATTTTTAAAAATACATTTCAAATATACTGTATGTCTTTAAAAATACAAATCTTCATTTTTGGAAAGGTCCCTTACTGTCTTCCGTGATCAGATCTCATATGGAAGAAAAATATATTTGGAATTTATTTTAAAAATATTCTTCCCAAATATATTGTCATATATTTGAAATGCTACAATTTTGGCCATATACATATACAAATGTGTTTTTATTACAAAATATATGAAAAATATTTTTAAAAATAAATTTCAAATATACTGTATGTCTTTAAAAATACAAATCTATATTTTTGGAATGTATTTACAAATGTTTGTAAAAATATATGTTAAAATGACTTTTTTATACGTTAAAAAAAATTTGAAGAATATATTTATATAGTATATAAGTCATGTCAGATCATGTTTATCCAGTTTCTTGCAGAAATATATAGATAATTTTCTCTAACCCTTGGTTGTGGCCACGCCATCTTCTTTGAAAGATACAACTCAGGTCATCAATATCTTTGAGGATGTTGAATGAAAGGAAATGTATACTTTTCTGACTGCTGATGTCGCCTCTTTATACACCATTACTTCTTAAACTCATGGTAGGGAAGCGGTGGAATATTTTCTGAAGGAAGATGATACACTAACAGACCTTCAGATTAATTTTGTTTTCTCTCTTTTGGATTTTGCGATGCAACGCAATTATTTTTGGTTTGAGGACATTTTTTATTTACAGAATAGGGGAGCGGACATGGGAGGAAAATTTTTCCCAAGTATGGCCAACCTCTTTATGGCCAAATGGGAGGAGGAAGCTATGTATGGTCCCAAATATCCACAACTAATGTTTTGGAAAAGGTACATTGATGATATCTTTTTCATATGGGAAGGGAGAACTAGTACTGTGGATGAATTTATTTCTACACTTAACAGGAATGATAGGGATATTGTCCTTCAACACGAACTTAGTCAGGAAGAAATAAATTTTTTGGACTTGAAAATTAAAGTGGAGCATAAGAAGTTAGTTACCTCTACTTTAAAAAAAAAAAAAAAAACAGATAGGAATAGTTTCATTGGACTGAAAAGTTGTCACCATCCATCGTGGTTAAAGTCAGTCCCTAAAAGTCAGTTTCTTAGGCTTAGACGGAACTGCACTAAACATACTGACTTTTTAATGGAAGCTGAACGTTTGAAATCACACAGTACAGGAGATGACCAGGGACTGCAGACATAGTACAGGGGATGACCAGAGACTGCAGACATAGTACAGGAGATGACCAGAGACTGCAGACAGAGTACAGGAGATGACCAGAGACTGCGGACACAGTACAGGAGATGACCAGAGACTGCGGACATAGTACAGGAGATGACCAGAGACTGCGGACACAGTACAGGAGATGACCAGAGACTGCGGACACAGTACAGGAGATGACCAGGGACTGCGGACACAGTACAGGAGATGACCAGGGACTGCGGACACAGTACAGGAGATGATCAGAGACTGCGGACACAGTACAGGAGATGACCAGAGACTGCGGACACAGTACAGGAGATGACCAGAGACTGCGGACACAGTACAGGAGATGACCAGAGACTGCGGACATAGTACAGGAGATGACCAGAGACTGCGGACACAGTACAGGAGATGACCAGAGACTGCGGACACAGTACAGGGGATGACCAGAGACTGCGGACATAGTACAGGAGATGACCAGAGACTGCGGACACAGTACAGGAGATGACCAGAGACTGCAGACATAGTACAGGAGATGACCGGAGACTGCGGACATAGTACAGGAGATGACCAGAGACTGCGGACATAGTACAGGAGATGACCAGAGACTGCGGACACAGTACAGGAGATGACCAGAGACTGCAGACATAGTACAGGAGATGACCAGAGACTGCGGACACAGTACAGGAGATGACCAGAGACTGCGGACACAGTACAGGAGATGACCAGAGACTGCAGACATAGTACAGGAGATGACCAGAGACAGAAAGGCGGCATGCATGGGATCAATGTTTCATCGTTTCTTAGCCTGAGGTCGGGGCTTAGGTCCTATTAGTACTATGTTATCTAATGTTGGAGCTGAAATGTTAATCAGTGGCTTTGTTCATTATCCACGTCATCCCTAATGCTAACCTTCACACCAACACTAACTCCAGTGCTAACCCTGACCTGAGTGCAAACTTGAAATGTATTGTTAAGTACAAAACGGGCAGCGCTTAAAAAGTTATTTCAAATGGATAAAATGTAACGATATAAAATTATAAAATAGTGACAGGGTGTGGTAAGGTGCTTGATACAGGAGTTGATGGTGACTTCAAACTTCAGTAACGTGCCAATAAATAATAGTAAAAATATGCACTCACCACACGTGTATCTTTAAATACGTATGTACAGTTGTGTTCAAAATAATAGCAGTCAGACTTCACTAACCGGATCAATCACTGTTTTTGGTGGAAATTATATTTCTACATGGCAAATAATTTCCTATCAGGTGTAGTAGAGTCATAGAAATCCAACAGACCCGACAGTCATGACATGCATGCTGCTGATTCTGTGTCATTGAATCACTCATTGAAAGGGGCGTGTTCACAATAATAGCCGTGTGGAGTTCTATTAGTGACGTCATTCATTCTTTGATAAACAGGTGGCAATGATTGCCCTTATTTAAGGAAGGAAGGCAGCAAATGTTGCACATGCTGGTTACAGTGCATTTCTCTCTGAAATTCTGAGGAAAATGGGTCGTTCCAGACATTGTTCAGAAGAACAGCGTACCTTGATTAAAAAGTTGATTGGAGGGGAAAACATATAAAGAAGTGCAGAAAATGATCGGCTGCTCAGCTAAAATGATGGCAAATGCTTTAAAATGGCAACCAAAACCTGAAAGACGTGGAAGAAAGTGAAAAACTACCATTGGAATGGATAGAAGAATAGCCAACATGGGGCGGACTCAGCCAACAATCAGCTCCAGGAAGATGAAAGAAGGTGTGACGTTCCCTGTGAGGACTGTTACAATTAGAAGACGCCGATGTGAAGCCAAGATATCTGCAAGAAGTCCCCGCAAAGTCCCACTGTTGGGAAAAAGATGTGTGCTGAAGAGGTTACAATCTGCCAAAGAGCACATTGACCGGCCTAAAGAGAAATGGTGCAACATTTTGTGGACTGATGAAAGTAAGATTGTTCTTTTTGGGTCTAGTGGGCGGAGACAGTTTGTCAGACGACCCCCAAACACTGAATTCAAGCCACAGTACACTGTGAAGTGGTTTGCTATGGTGGCAGACACAGGAGAGAGGGAGCCGTGAGCGCCGGTGGGGAACTCCAGAAGAGGAGGATAAGGGCCACTCCGTGCATTGATTGAGGCCTGAGGGCAAAAATGTGTTGGCTTTTAATGGTTTTTTGTCACTATTATCAATGAAGGATTGCATGTTTTAGCTGGTTTACACTGGTGCCCGTCTTTATTTATGTTGATTGAAGATTGGAGGTTTTCAGAGACCTTTGAGGCTGAGAGCTGTGTTACAGAAGCTAAGAATGTCTCACAGGAGGTGGTATCTCTACACTGTGTGCAATACCATTCCACAGAGCAGGTAAGTACATGTTTATTATCTTAGAAATAAAAAAAAATACTTTTATAACCACTTTAAAGTCATCATAACAAGAACCATTGCAGCAGTCTATGCCCAATTTCAATGACATGACAGAATTCCCTTGCCCCATGGTCAGTGGTGTACTTCAGCCATAAGCCCAACTCCATGGGTGACTCCAGGGAAGGCTAACAAAGAGGAAGAACAGGAACACGCCATCCAGTCCTTCACTTCCACCATGTTGCTTCTCTATTCTCCATCTCCACCCAGCAAAGCTCTGTCTATTTCTTATATGGGTTCCTGCCAGCGAAAGTTGAGACGTCACTTTCTGGGCAAGTTCCAGGAGGAACCTAAATGAAGGGGAACCTATAAACCAGTGCCTTCAACCAGATGTATTGAAAGTTTTGGTAGAAAAGTGGAGGTCTGAAATATTTTCAAGACACTAATTGGTACAGAATTAGAAATTCTTTGGAAGTGAAAAGTAACTTTACTTTAATCTTTACTTTTCAATCAGCTGCTGCAATGCTTTATTCATAGGGAAAATGGGAGATGACTTTCCAAACCTTCTACTCCGAGTCTGTCATTCCTTCTCACACAGATTTCTGGGCTCTAATGGAGGGGAATTATTTTCATTCAAAATACATTGGAGATTTTAACTGGTTTTATCTCTGTCATGATGTTACATAGTTAGTCTGGCTGAAAAAAAGACAAGAGACCATCCAGTTCAACCATAAAGAAAAAAAAAGTTGTAATCCTCCACCCACAGAATGATGTGCTAAACTTTAAAGCACTTCACAACCATTGGTGGTGTGCACATCCCTTTCTGAACCTCCCAGGATACCAAGTGATGACCAGGAACTATCAAGAAACATTTCCTTTACAAAACGGCCATCTTTCAAAATGCATCCAGTGTTTCATGTATCCCTGCTAAAACCTGCCACTCCAGATCCGTTTCTGGACCGTAGATCAAAGCCACCAATGGCCCTAAACGTTCAGGGAGAGGAGGACTTTGAAGTAGAAGCGATTCTAAACTGCAGGAAGAGAGGGGGTCAGACACAGTACCTCATAAAATGGAAAGGTTATGGGCCAGAAGAAAATTCGTGGGAACCAGCCCGAAATGTCCACGCTCCCAGGCTAATTCAAAAATTTTTGGAACCATCCACAAAAGAGGAGTCAGTTGGGCATCCCATAAGGGGGGGGGGCAATGTCAGGGAACGAGAAGATCGCCACGACGCATGAATCTGCACATGCGTAGGATCCCAACAATCATACAGGCAGACGGGCACTAGGACCCAGGTGCGCCTATCGGCGCCGGGTGGGCTATTTAAACCAGCTCTTGCAATGCTCACATTGCCGTATGGTCTTATTCCTGTGTTCCTGTTCCTAGTACCTGAGATTGCCTTTGTTGCCGAACCTGCCTGACCCGGATTATCGTGACTCTCTCCTGCCCTGATCCCTGGCTTGTCTGACCATTGTCTGACCTGGTGAAACAGCAGACTGAGGCTTAGACTCCGCGCCCTGAGGGATTCCGGCCTGTGGGTCGCTAGAGGCTACTGCCAGTCGGTCCTTAACAGCCTGCCTCTGGCACACACACCCTACTAATCACAGCCTGTCTCTGGCACACACCACCTACCAATCACAGCCTGCCTCTGGTACACACCCCCTCCCAATCACAGCCTGCCTCTGGTACACACTCCCTCCCAATCACAGCCTGCCTCTGATACACACCCCCTACCAATCACAGCCTGCCTCTGGTACACCCCCTCCCAATCACAGCCTGCCTCTGTGACACCCACTCCCAATCACAGCCTGCCTCTGGTACACACCCCTTCCCAATCACAGCCTGCCTCTGGTACACACCCCCTACTAATCACAGCCTGCCTGTTGAACACACCTCCTTCCAATCACAGCCTGCCTCTGCCACACACTCCCTCCCAATCACAGCCTGCCTCTGGTACACACCCCCTCCCAATCACAGCCTGTCTTTGGTACACACCTCCTCCCAATCACAGCCTGCCTCTGGCACACCTCCTCCCAATCACAGCCTACCTCTGGCACACACCTCCTCCCAATCACACCTGCACCTGCCAAATTCAGGAAAGTTGCCAGAAACAGGGCTTATAACGGAAAGCCTGAATGCGATCAGGGGGCAGCCTTTCTATGCGAAAGGGGACGCTCTGACGCTGAGACTCTTGCCAAGGCTATATGGGCTCATCGATTGGTCACGTTTAAGGCTTATCCGTGACCCCCTGTGCATTAATGTTCTGATGGGGTCTGTTCCTTCCCGTCTTCCCATAGCTTTGGTAATGTATTAATTCTATGCTGTGAAGCTGTCAAAAGATGTGTCTATTTCATGCTGTAATGCTCACATTATTATTGGTGTGTGTTATTATGCAGATTATGATGACTATAAGATATATCCTCCTGTGTGTTGTGTGATAATAAAAGTGGAGGTTCTGACAGTGCAAGAATATTGCAGTTGGATTATGTTATTCCTTGGAGTGCCGAGTGAATGCTATGATGTGCCAGGGCAGGCATTCATTTGGTAGACGGTCTCTCACATGCTTAGAATAAATAATGGTGTAAATGCTGGTTCAACATACATGTGTGTGTGACTACCTGTCTATTGTGTGTATAGGACTTGCTTTTAGTTATTGCATCCAGCATTGCATTACAGTGGGAGAGCATATGGACAATACTAGGAAGGAAAAAGACAGGCTCTCCATAGTGTAATCCCGACACCGCCGAATGAACAGGCCCATAGTGGAAATTAAAAAAAATTGCTCTGGTTTATAAGAGGTATAAAGGGTCAAAGGGGTCTAAAAATGAACTGTAAATGTACACAATCCTAGTTTCAAACATTTGGTAACTACTAGGGATGAACCAACAGTTCAGTCCAAACCTGGGTTTTAACTGCACTTTGGCCGTTCTGGCCTTCAGACAATTGCCCAAATTTTAGCCTGTTCTTTATTTGCAAATATTTTTGTGGTATGTATGTGTGGTAATCAGACACAAGTTTGTTTCTATAACCAGACCGGAACATGTAGCTTTCCTACAGCCCCTCTGTGCAGGATCACGTACAGCATATGCACTATATTGCCAAAAGTATTGTCCCCGCCCTCCAAATCATGTGATTCAGGTGTTCCAATCCCTTCCATGGACACAGGTGTATACAATCAAGCCCCTAGGCATGCAGACGGCTTCTACAAACATTGGTGAAAGAATGGGTCGCTCTCAGGAGCTCAGAGACTCCAAGCGTGGTCCCGTGATAGGTGGCCACCTGGGCAATAACTCCATCCGTGACATTTCCTGGCTACTAAATATTCCACGCTCAACTGTTAGTGGGATTATAACAAAGTGGAAGCAAATGGGAACAACAGCAGCTCAGCCACCAAGTGGTAGGCCACGTCACATGACAGGGCGGGGTCAGCGCATGCTGAAGCGCACAGTGCGCAGAAGTCGCCAACTGTCTGCAGAGTCAATAGCTAAAGACCTCCAAACTTGGTGTGGCCTTCAGATGAGCCCAACAACAGTGCGTAGAGAGCTTCATGGAATGGGTTTCCATGGCCGAGCAGCTGCATCCAAGCCTTCCATCACCAAGTGCAATGCAAAGCGTCGGATGCCGTGGTGTAAAGCACGCTGCCACTGGACTCTAGAGCAGTGGAGGCGTATTCTCTGGAGTGACCAATCACACTTCTCTGTCTGGCAATCCTATGGATGTGCCTGGGTTTGGCGGATGCCAGGAGAACGGTACTTGCCTGACTGCATTGTGCCAAGTGTAAAGTTTGGTGGAGGGGGGATTATGGTGTGGGGGTTGTTCCTCAGGGGTTGGGCTTGGCCCCTTAGTTCCAGTGAACTAGGGGGCCAAGGCCAAGCCCATGTCACCTCCTCTTAAGGTGACATTTTGGACGATTTCATGCTCCCAACTTTGTGGGAAGAGTTTGGGGATGGCCCCTTCCTGTTCCAACATGACTGCGCACCAGTGCACAAAGCAAGGTCCATAATGACATGGAGGAGCCAGTTTGGGGTGGAGGAACTTGACTATCCTGCACAGAGTCCTGACCTCAACCCCATAGAACACCTTTGGGATGAATTAGAGCGGAGACTGCGAGCCGGGCCTCCTCCCCCGACATCAGTGCCTGACCTGACAAATGTGCTTCTGGAAGAATGGTCCAACTTTCCCATAGACACCCTCCTAAACCTTGTGGACGGCCTTCCTAGAAAAGTTGGAGCTGTTATAGCTGCAAAGGGCGGGGCCAACTCAATATTGAACCCTACGGACTAAGACTGGGAGGCCATTAAAGGTCATGTGCGTGGAAAGGGCGGGGCCAACTCAATATTGGACCCTACGGACTAAGACTGGGGGGCCATTGAAGGTCATGTGTGTGGAAAGGCCGGCGACCCGATACTTTTGCCAATATAGTGTATATTTGATTCTGCTTTTCTGGGTAGGGGGTACGCATGCGTGCCTGCCTACCTGCACTGTCATTGGCTCCCTTCACGTCAATCATCAGGTCCTGGCCAGTGATTCATGCCTGGGTCCTGCATTCGGAGGGGCAACTGACAGTAGAGAGATCTGTGGATGTAAACAACACATATCTCTCTCCTGTCAGCGGGGATGCAAAGCAAGGAATACAAACTAGCACATCCCCTAGTAAAACACAACATGGTACACACATAATAACACTACCAGCACACAGTTAACCCTTTGATGGCCCCAGATGTTAACCCCTTCCTGCCCAGTGCCATTTGTACAGTGTCAGTGTATAGTATTATCATTGACCACTGTCTTAATGTCACTGGAGATATCAGTGTCAATTAGCCAGTTCCCACTCAGCTTCAGATAGTGTCAGATTGCCCACCGTACTATCCCAGTCTCGCTATAAGTTGCTGATTGCCGCAATTACTAGAATAAATAAAAAAAAATGATCGTTTGTAGATGCTGTCATTTTTACACAAACCAATCAATTTACATTTATTGGGATTCTATATGTAGCATAATAAATTTTGATCTAAATATATGAAGATTTTTTTTTTATTGTTGGATATATTTTAAATAGAAAGTAAAAAAATTTTATTTAAAATATTTGGTATTTATTTTATAGCACAAAAAAACCCCAGTGGTGATCAAATTACCACCAGAAGAAAGCTCTATTTGTGTAAAGAAAATTATATTTTATTTATTTCAGGTACTTATATAGTGCCGTCATTTGCGCAGCACTTTACATATATATTGTACATTCACATCAGTCCCCGCCCCCGAGGAGCGTACAGTCTAAGGTCCCTAACTCACATTCATACATACTAGAGACAATTTAGAAAAAGGAGCCAATTTACCTAACTGCATGTCTTTGGAGTGTGGGAGGAAACCGGAGTACCTTGATGAAACCCACGCAGGCACAGGGAGAGCATGCAAACTCCAGGCAGGTGATGCCGTGGTTGCAATTTGAACCAACGACCCGAGTACTGCCAGGCGGAAGTGCTAACTATTTAGCCACTGTGCTGCCCATTTCATTTGGGTAGTGTTACATGACTGTGCAATTGCCAGTTGCAGTTGGGTCTTGAAAGTAGAAAGGGGGGGAGGTGTCAGTCTTCCAGAGGGCAAGTTTGCTAACTTACTGCACAACTCACCTTGCAAAAGAAATATGTTTTTCTCTTATTTGTGAAGTCACACAAAAGGCGCCCACATAGGGGCTTAAAATCCCACTGAACTTTCAGTAAAATAAAAAAAAAAATATATATATAGCTAAAGCTATCCACCTCATACAACCTGCCAAACAGGTAAAACAAGTTACAGAGCATAGCTTGTGCTATTCTATTCAGCTGCACGCTATATTGTGCATGGAGTGGAACAAACCATCAACCCAGAGAGCATCAAAAGACCTCCAAACCCACATTAGGGAGCTGTTATGCCAAACAAGAAAAATAGAACCACAAAGCCAAGTAATGCCCGTAGCGAAAAAAGGAAAGGAAAATTAGCGCAGGGCAGGCATGACTAGGCCTAGAGTGGGAAGGAGAATAAGAAAGGGTTAATGATGTGCCAGGGGGGTGTGGAAAAGTATAGATGGGTGTGCTGGTTGGTGGAGAGAGAGCGTGGGTGGGCTCTGCCGCACCTTAGGGTGGGGTGTCCCAGGGGGGGGAGGCATCATTTCGGACCTGGACGTTGGTGAGTGAGATTCCCTCCCGCCCTCCCCTGTTATAGGGAGTTTTGTGTTCCTCTCGGGGGACAGGGGGTTGTTTCGGTCTTGGGCGGTTGTTGGTCTTGGAGGCGGTTCTTATCTTGGAGGTACAGATAATGGTGTGGGACCCATCGGTGGTATGGGATGCCCGGGGACATTCCAGTTAACCAAGGTTTAACTGGAAGGTGGTGGTGCTGCACTGCGGACGGTGTGGTTGTCTCTGAGCTGGTTGGTTGCGGCTGGAGGCCTTTGTGTAATATGGTTGTCCGCAGGTGCATTTCAGATCATTTTGGTGGGGTGCCTTCGAAGACCAACAACAACAACTCTGTATGTTTCTGTTATAAGGAATGGTTGGTGTTAAAAATGTTTGTTAATAAAAGGCCATGTTGGCCATTTACTCCAAAATTGGTGTCATGGTTTTTATTTAAGTATAGTAAGGGGGGAATTTGGATGACCTATCTCTGGTGCTCTAGTCATGTATGAGAGACAAAAGCAAATGTTTTCAGAGTAGCTGGAGTGCATGCAAGCTCTAAAATATAAAATTAGAGAGTGCTTTTCCCCCCCAAACCAAAAAACTGAACCAATTAGTAGACATGTGCAAATTGTTTCATTACCAATCAAAATTTTCCATTTTTCAGAGATTTGGATGTAAAGTGTCTCCCAGAAGTGAGTCCGCCTCTCACATGTTTGTAAATATTTGATTCTCTCTCTTCATGTGACAACACTGAAGAAATAACACTTTGCTACAATGTGACGTAGTCAGTGTACAGCTTGTATAACATGGAAATTTGATGTCCCCTCAAAATAACTCAACACTCCGCCATTAATGTCTAAACCGCCGGCAACAGAAGTGAGTCCACCCCTAAGTGACAAGGTCCAAATTGGGCCCAAAGTGTCAATATTTTGTGTGGCCGCCATTATTTTCCAGCACTGCCTTAACCATCTTGGGCATGGAGGTCACCAGAGCTTCACAGGTTACCACTGGAGTCCTCTTCCCCTCCTCCATGACGTCATCACAGAGCTGGTGGATGTTAGAGACCTTGCGCTCCTCCACCTTCCGTTTGAGGAGGCCCCACAGATGCTCAGTAGGGTTTAGGTCTGGAGACACGCTTGGCCAGTCCATCACCTTTAAATGGAATTATATGGTATCCTTATAATATAAAAAATCCCAAAACGCAAGCAAACACTTTCACCCCAAAAAGTTCAAAAATTTGATCAAAAATATGCATAAATATAGCCCCACAGTGTCCAGAAAAAAACAAAAACACAATATAAAACCAAATCCAAAATGTCAAACTGTCTTCCACAAAATAAAGTCATCCAAAATATGAGACTTTCAAAAATTCCAAAACCTTCTTGTTGCAAACAGCCTCCAAAGTGATTTATGGAACCATAAAACCTCAGAAAAAAAAAGTAAAAATTCACATAGTGCGTTATCTTCATTAACTCAGGTATAAACGTATGTGTATTCCACACAAACACTCATGATCACTAATAGTGCCAAAAGTGAACAACCGTGTGAGTGTCAGTGTGACAACCTCGTGAATACAAACAAACCAGTGAAGCTTGTGAAAAAGTGTACACTTCTAAAGTGTGCAATTAACCCCTCCCCCTCCTGAGGATTTGCCCCCCTTAATGACCACGCCTCTTTTTGCTACTCGGCGCTGCACTAATTCAACTGATAATTGCGCGGTCATGCAATGCTGCACCCAAACGAAATTTACGTCCTTTTTTTCACACAAATAGAGCTTTCTTTCGGTGGTATTTGATCACCTGTGCACATTTTATTTTTCACGCTATAAACAAAAAAAGGCCAAAAATTTTGAAGAAAAACAATATTTTTTATTTTTAGCTATAAAAAATATATAGTAAACTCAAAGCTGGTTATAAATTTAGGCCAAAATGTATTCTGCTCCATGTTTTTGGTAAAAAAAATCCCAATAAGTGTCTATTGATTGCTTTTTGTGGAAGTTATAGAGTCTACAAACTATGGTATAGATACTGCAATTTATGCCATTTTTCTGCTATACAGCGCTGCGCTAGTTTAACGGACAATTGTGCGGTCATGCAATACGGTACATAAATGAAATTTACATCCTTTTTCCCCCACAAATTGAGCTTTCTTTCGGTGGTATTTGATCGCCTGTGCGGTTTTTATTTTTTGCGCTATAAAAAAAAGGCTGACAATTTTGAGGAAAAAAAAACAATATTTTGGCCTTTTTGCTATAAAACATGTCCAGTAAAAAAAAAAATGCAAAAATCAAATTTAGTCATAAATTTCTGCCAAAATGCATTCTGCGACATGTCTTTGCTAAAAAAAAACCCAATACGTGTAAATTAATTGGTTTATGTGAAAGTTATAGCGTTTACAAATGGCGGGAAAGATACTGGGATTTTTAGGGTTTTTTTTATACTAATAATGGCGGCGATCAGCGAATTATGGCGGTGATCAGGGACTTATGGCAGCGACCAGCGACTTATGGCGGGACTGCGGGACTGCGGCGGACATTTTGACATTGGGGGGTACTGACTTGGGGTCACTGACATCCCCAAAAACACTAATACAGTGATCAGTGCAAAAAAAAAAAACTGACACTGTACTAATGGCACTGGGGAGGAAGGGGTTAACTTTATTTAGCAGGGAAGGGTTATAGGAGTGAGGGGAGTGTTTTACTAGGGGGCGGGGCTGGGGGGGTGTACTGGGCGGGACAAGGCTGATCGAGAAAGAGAAACTGTTCTTTCTCGATCAGCTCATCCTCGAGCTGACAGGGAAGTGACAGAGAGCACAGCTACTGCAGCTGTGCTCTCTGTCACTGTTTGCCGCCGATCGCCGGGACATAGCCGCTAAGGAGCGGCTGTGACCCGGCGACTGACATGTGCAGCGGTGATCCGCGGGACAAATAGGGCGGCGGCGCGCCTTGTGCGCGCCCCCTATTTGTTTACAAAACACACGTTTTAAAGCGTGGTTTTGCCTGTGAGTGCCGCCCTGCCGCCATATATGTACAGTGGCTGGGCGGCATGCGGTTAATTACCCTTACCAAATATCAAAAACATAAGGCTTGCAATCCTCTAGGCAGGATGTGTTCATGTATAGTACTTCCATCAAAGAGATCCTCCCAATCCCATAGACAGACTCTTTCAGAACACCATGCTCCAATACCAATGCCCATCCAATATATGGAGTAAATAATAGTGTAAATCCACATAAGATAAAAATATGTATACTTTATTAAATGCTTACATTCTCCTTCATCTTTTCATTTGCCATCAAATCAGAAAAATTGTCAGCCAGACCTCTGGAGATCCTCTAAGACATCCGCCTTGTGTGTATACTGGGACTTTCCAGGATCTAAAATGACCACTCGGTCACTTCCAGTTCCGCTGTGCGTCTTGACGTCACTTCCCTTGATGCATTTCGTCATTCGACTTAGTTATAAGAGATAGAGACGTCAATCAGGAAGGCCATATTTATATCTCTTATGACTAAGTCGTTTTTTCGTTTGTGACTTCACAGGGTTTTTTAAGTTCTATAATATGTGGCACACTTGGTATTGGTATGATTGACAAAAGCCGCAGTCAAGCAAAACATCAAAGTTGCAAGCAAGTTGCCTAAGTACCATAATGAGGTAGAGAATAAATCCAAATGTTCAGAAATAACCCCCCTGGCGGTATTCCCGAGTGTAGCTCGGGGTAAAGTTTCAGTACCAGAAGAGGTAACCCCCCTCCCCCCCTCCCCCCGAGCTACACTCGGGAATACACTGCAGCGTTGCTCTGGGATCCCTGTATCACTTACCTTGTCCTGCGCTCCCACGATGTCCCCCCTGCAGTGTCCCCAGCAATGTCCTCCGGCCGATGCCGGCATCCGTCTTCCGGGTTCTGTTCCCTGCGACGTACGGGATGTATGGGGGATGGAACCGGTGAAAAATTCAACAATGTAAAAAGTGACATTCACTAAATACAGTAAAATCACATCGTATAACATTCCTGTATCAAACCATTTCACATACATTGTGTCCCGAGTGCTTTGTCCGGCGCCCTGCCTGCATTTTTACTGTTCTTTCTGCCTGGAAACTGAGAAACATCCATGGCGTCCAAAAAACGTCCCTTTAGGTCAGACGCGGTTTTAGACCAGCTAGAGAACAGCGATAGTAAATCAGAACCACTTGCAGAATTGAGTGATAATGATTGGTGGGGGAAATTCCTCATCAGACACTGAAAACGATTCTGCGACTGAGCTCAGCGATGTGCCAACTTGGCGCTATATTTCACATTTCAGTGTTTTTGGTTTGATTATATTATTGAATTACATTTATTATTATTATATTTTCATGATTATTTATTAAATTATAATTTTTGATTTTGTGTTTCAAATTTTATCCTCCCCGGGATGTTTACTAGACTCTTGTCCGGACAGATTTCAGTGAGTTATTCCTAAGAATTACAAGCCTACAATAAAGAAAATACATATTTCCATGCAAAAAAAGTATCGCTTTCAGCACAGAAATATGGACATAATCAGACCGCTAGGGAGGTTAAGGAGCAGACGGCCGCTGCGTCCTTAACAACCGTGACTCATCTGCTGTCAGCAGAATGTAAACAAAAGAATTTAAACATTTTTTATACAAAACAGCGTGGGTCTCCCCCCAATCTATATATGAGGCCCTTCAGGTCTGGTATTGATTTTGATGGGATTTCACATCATTTTTTTATTTTTTTGCGATTGGCAAGGGGGGTCCCCCCAAAATCCTTCTAATTGCTTCCAGTAAAAATCATGGTTGTTAAGCAGCAAGCAGCTGCTATGCCCTTAACAACCGTGACTCATCTGCTGTCAGCGGGGTTCCCTGATGAGTCATAGTTGTTAAGGGCACTGTGGCTGCCTGCTCCTTACCAACCATTTTGTTTACTGGTTGTTATGGACTATCATGTGCCCGGACCACTGCTTATTTATTTATTTCCTTTTGTGAACCGTCACGCGGTATTTACCGAGCGTTTTTGGATTTTGAGGTAAATACCGCACAGCAGAATAGTGAATTGACATTTTCTGCATCGCATGCAATGTGTCAAGATCAAGAAAAATGTGTCAGATCACCGCGTGCGATCTGCAAGTGAATGGAGCCTAATGTATAGAAGCTGTAAAGAATTTGCCACATCTTTTTACATCCTGCAAACACAACTAGTAGAATGTGTTACTTTTAGTTTCATGTTTCCTCTCAGTATATATCACACAGGAAGGACTGTAGCGGTTGCAGATGCTCAGAAGACGAGCCGGGGGTTGCTGACACCAGATCGATACTTTTGTTTTCCTGCAGAGATGGGCATGCTAAATGCACTCAGACATTTCGCCTTGTCTCATGCCAGTCTTCTGGCAACTACAGTCCTGGCTCTTCTACTGCTAATGCTGGAGAAATTGGTGGAAAACGATTTTAAATGTCCTCAAAACTCTGCACTGGCCGTCTGGTACACGTTGATCTTTGTCATTGCACCGGCTGTGATTCTACTTATGCTTGGATGCAAGTTTAGTTGTTTGAACTATACTAGTTTTACTTGCTACACCTTCGTTCAAATCGCAACAGCTCCTATTCTATGGTTTGTCATTGTATTAATTGACGGAAGATACCTAAACTGTATTTTGACGGCAACGGGAGGAGGAAACGCAAATCCCGATGCAGCGCCAACAACCCAGGTACGAGTTATTTATTGTTGGGTGCACATGTGCACGCCTTAAACCCACAAGCAGTCAGTGATGCACGGATGCATAGCTTTGCCTGTCTGGGCCGTCTGCCTGCAGTACATTGTGGGCAGGCGGTCAGCAGGTGGATATTATAGAAAAGAATCTACCAATTTTATATTTGGACATTTTACAAAAAGGGTATTTAGGTTTCCTAGCTGTAGGACCCCTACACTGGCTTCTATTCTATCTCCCAGCCTATGTAATACCTGTGTAGTGCTATCCCCTTAGGAGTTGCTGAAGATTTGGGCCCCCCCTATAGTCCTGCAAGCCAGGCAGCACGCATTTCGCTCCAGACTTGCACAGTGGAGACAGTAAATAGTTTTTGAACTTGTTTTTTTGGATTTTATTAGGAGATTGAAACTTGGATGGGGATGAGGGGTACATGGGATGCCCAAGGAACTGTAGAAATGAGGACAACTTCCTGGAACCATGTACAATTAGTCAGAAGGGTTTTCTCATCTTGGAGAGATATCCAGCCTCTCCTTGAGTACCTCCTCAGACCCCAGATGCCTGAGGGAATCCCTAGGCAAGAGGTCCCAGAAGCTGCCACCTTAAATGAAAGCATTCCCAGATGGGAGAAAGTATTTAGCAGTTTATATTTACTGAAATAGATGTATTTCCATGTTCTGTGTACTGTGGGAGCGGATATAATGTGGGGTCCGGGGAGAGCGGATATAATGCGGGGTCCGGGGAGAGCGGATATAATGCGGGGTCCGGGGGGACCGGATATAGTGAATGCATGGTCCGGGGAGAGCGGATATAGTGAATGCGGGGTCCGGGGAGAGCGGATATAATGCGGGGTCCGGGGGGACCGGATATAGTGAATGCATGGTCCGGGGAGAGCGGATATAGTGAATGCGGGGTCCGGGGAGAGCGGATATAGTGAATGCGGGGTCCAGGGAGAGCGGATTTAGTGAATGTGGGGTCCGGGGAGAGCGGATACAGTGAATGCGGGGTCCGGGGAGAGCGGATATAGTGAATGCGGGGTCCGGGGAGAGAGGATACAGTGAATGCGGGGTCCGGGGAGAGCGGATATAGTGAATGCGGGGTCCGGGGAGAGCGGATATAGTGAATGCGGGATCCGGGGAGAGCGGATATAGTGAATACGGGGTCCGGGGAGAGCGGATATAGTGAATGCGGGGACCGGGGAGAGCGGATATAGTGAATGCGGGGTCCGGGGAGAGCGGATACAGTGAATGCGGGATCCGGGGAGAGCGGATACAGTGAATGCGGGGTCCGGGAAGAGCGGATACAGTGAATGCGGGGTCCGGGAAGAGCGGATATAGTGAATGCGGGGTCCGGGGAGAGCGGATATAGTGAATGCGGGGTCCGGGAAGAGCGGATATAGTGAATGCGGGGTCCGTGGAGAGCGGATATAGTGAATGCGGGGTCCGGGGAGAGCGGATATAGTGAATGCGGGGTCCGGGGAGAGCGGATATAATGAATGCGGGGTTCGGGGAGAGCGGATATAGTGAATGCGGGGTCCGGGGAGAGCGGATACAGTGAATGCGGGGTCCGGGGAGAGCGGATACAGTGAATGCGGGGTCCGGGAAGAGCGGATACAGTGAATGCGGGGTCCGGGAAGAGCGGATATAGTGAATGCGGGGTCCGGGGAGAGCGGATATAGTGAATGCGGGGTCCGGGAAGAGCGGATATAGTGAATGCGGGGTCCGTGGAGAGCGGATATAGTGAATGCGGGGTCCGGGGAGAGCAGATATAGTGAACGCGGGGTCCGGGGAGAGCGGGTATAGTGAACGCGGGGTCCGGGGAGAGCGGGTATAGTGAACGCGGGGTCCGGGGAGAGCGGATATAGTGAATGCGGGGTCCGGGGAGAGCGGGTATAGTGAACGCGGGGTCCGGGGAGAGCGGATATAGTGAATGCGGGGTCCGGGGGGACCGGATATAGTGAACGCGGGGTCCGGGGAGAGCGGATATAGTGAACGCGGGGTCCGGGGGGACCGGATATAGTGAATGCGGGGTCCGGGGAGAGCGGATATAGTGAATGCGGGGTCCGGGGAGAACGGATATAGTGAATGCGGGGTCCGGGGAGAGCGGATATAGTGAATGCGGGGACCGGGGAGAGCGGATATAGTGAATGCGGGGTCCGGGGAGAGCGGATATAGTGAATGCGGGGTCCGGGGAGAGCGGATATAGTGAATGCGGGGTCTGGGGAGAGCGGATATAGTGAATGCGGGGACCGGGGAGAGCGGATATAGTGAATGCGGGGTCCGGGGAGAGCGGATATAGTGAATGCGGGGTCTGGGGAGAGCGGATATAGTGAATGCGGGGACCGGGGAGAGCGGATATAGTGAATGCGGGGTCCGGGGAGAGCGGATACAGTGAATGCGGGGTCCTGGGAGAGCGGATATAGTGAATGCGGGGTCCGGGGAGAGCGGATACAGTGAATGCGGGGTCCGGGGAGAGCGGATATAGTGAATGCGGGGTCCGGGGAGAGCGGATATAGTGAATGCGGGGTCCTGGGAGAGCGGATATAGTGAATGCGGGGTCCGGGGAGAGCGGATACAGTGAATGCGGGGTCCGGGGAGAGCGGATATAGTGAATGCGGGGTCCGGGGAGAGCGGATATAGTGAATGCGGGGTCCGGGGAGAGCGGATATAGTGAATGCGGGGTCCGGGGAGAGCGGATATAGTGAATGCGGGGTCCGGGGAGAGCGGATATAGTGAATGCGGGGTCCGGGGATAGCGGATATAGTGAATGCGGGGTCCGGGGATAGCGGATATAGTGAATGCGGGGTCCGGGGAGAGCGGATATAGTGAATGCAGGGTCCGGGGAGAGCGGATATAGTGAATGCGGGGTCCGGGGAGAGCGGATATAGTGAATGTGGGGTCCGGGGAGAGCGGATATAGTGAATGCGGGGACCGGGGAGAGCGGATATAGTGAATGCAGGGTCCGGGGAGAGCGGATATAGTGAATGCGGGGTCCGGGGAGAGCGGATATAGTGAATGCGGGGTCCGGGGAGACGTGCCAAGTGTTTCATCACGTGTGGTATAGTGATATATGTTATTTCATCCTGTTTAGGGACACAAGTGAGTTTATGTATTCTATTTTTTTGTGTGTTTTCCACTTCTATTTTTTTTCTATGTTTTTGTTCATTTCATATAACTTTCACGTAAACCAATTCATTTATACGTATTAGGATTTTTTTTAGCAAAGTCACGGAGTAGAATACATTTTGGCCTAAATTTATGAAGAAATTTGATTTTTAAATTTTTTTACTGGACAATGTTTTATAGCAAAAAGTCCAAAATATAATTTTTTTGTCCAAATTGTTGGTCTTTTTATGTTTATAGCGCTAAAAATAAAAACCACAAAAGCGATCAAATACCACTGAAAGAAAGCTCCAATCCTGGGGGAAAAAGGACATAAATTTCTTTTGGGTGCAGTGTTGAACAACTGCACAATTGTCAGTTAAAGTTAGGCATGGCCTGGTCAGGAAGGGGGGGGGGGGGATTCCTCTGGAGGGTGAGGGGTTAAAGTACCTTGTCTCATCTTTTGTGTTGTGAACAAACATCCCCCCCCCCCATGGACAACATTTCTCTAATGTAATTTTGTAAATTTTTTTGCAGATGGTTGTACTTTTTTTAATTGCATGTGTGGTCATTGGACTTCTCTTACCAAGATGCGATCGTTACGACTGTTTAAAAAATCCACGGAAACAGTGGTACCAGGACAACTACAAGTTCGATCTCTTAGAAGAAGTTGAAAAAGGTGTAAGAAAGTGTGCAAAAGAGATACAGGAAACTCACGTGAAAGATTTGATTAGAGAATGTCTAAAAGAGCGTAAAAGGAATAGGAAAGCAAAAAGGGAAACAAAGGACGAGGGAAAAAAGAATGCAAATAGTCAGAACACCGAAAAGGACAATATCCAACCGGTAAGATACGTTCAAATAGATGTAAGAGATGATGCAGAGGAGATACAGGAAACTTCCATGGAACGTTTGATTAGAAGATATCTAGGAGAGACGAAAAAAAAAAAGGAAGCCAAGCGGAAAAAGATTATGGAGAAAAAAACTGAAGATGTACAGAATAATCCTGATTCTGAAGGCAGCTCAGCGCAGTCAAGCAAGGGGGCTGGGGGAAAACCTAGAGATAAAAAGGGTGTGCCTGCCTATAAAGACTGGATCATAGAGTTGGAAGATTTTGTTGATGATGCCAAAAAACATGCAGAAAAGAAACTAAAAGGTGGATCAAACACAGCAACAAAATAAGGGTCATTCTGAACTAGCACAACGAACGTCATCTGAACCAGTAGAGAGGGAATCTACTGCTTAAAAAAACCTCAAAAAGCAACAACACAAATATAGTTGACAGACAGATCAGCAAAACCGCAGACATTGAAGCCACAGAAATTCACATCTTTAAATAGTCAATATTTGGATTTGTGCTGCCTGACCACCAAAACAAACATTTCTAGGGTGAGAATTGGGTCACCCAACCTTGGGAATAGCCTGGCAGAAAGTGTTGGACTCTCAGAGCTCTGTAGAAAGAGCACTGCTTCCATAAAGAGTAGCAGCATGCTGGCAGGGGACAGGCTTTACTATTCAGGACATGGCTGACTGAAAGAAAATCTGAATGAACTCACCCATTTACCTTAGTGAACGCTAGAGATGATTGAATTCCTGATTCCTTGTAGCCCTATTGTGAATACAATTCATTTTTGGAGGGTTTTTTTTACTTCATGGCTGCGAATAATTTTGAATCTGTATAGTAACTAAATTTGAGTCTCTGCTAAGGTGGGAAATTGGGACTACACTTTGGGTCCCTTTCACACAGGTATTCCATCATCCATAATTAGAAGGATCAAAAACAGACTGCAATATATTCCTATGGGTGGCCAGATATAAGAGGACGTCCATTTATATCCACTTGCAGTCGGGGCCCTTTCAAATTTGGCGGACCGAATGCAATGAGCTTTGCTTTGGCTGACCTGACTAAATGTGTGTAGATATTGCCAAACACACGTCCATTTACATCCAGCCACCCATTGTGATTACATGAGTCCATTTTGGAGCTCATTTGGAAATGGAATGGACACGGTTGGTTAGTCTAAGATCCCTGCTAAGATGGAAGGTGCAAAGGTGAAAGGGGCCCTTATTATGGCCTTTGGCTAACACAAGTGGGGCCCCCAATTGAGATAACCTTGTCCCCAGTCACTGTACTCATTACTCTTGTCCAAAGAAGTTAAAGGATAAGTTCACCTTTTGCTTGTGCAGGTCAATAAAATGTGCATTTATTATTTTTCATTTCTGGAGCCTGTAAAGCATTGCACCAGCGGTCAGCAGATCACTGGTGCCCTGCAGGACTCCTGCAGACCTGTCAGTATATCTTCTTGCCCGTATGAGATGTAGGAGATGTACAAGTAAGCAGATATACTGACAGGACGAATCAATGAACTACCATGGCGCTCCACTGAGCCGTGGTAGTTCATTGAGAACTACAAGCCGGAAGCCGCTAAGAATGTTGGGAATGTTGGGACTTGTAGTTTCTCATTCACAGAGGGGCTCCCTTGTTAATGGGGGCACCCAGATTCCAATAAGCCCCCTTGCCCACAGACCCCCACAACCACCGGACATGGTTGTGGGGATGAGGCCCTTGTCCCCCATCAACATGGGAACAAGGTGCATTGGGGGGGAGCCCCCCTACCCCAAAGCCCCCCCCCCCATGTTGAGGGCATGTCACCTGGTATGGTTCAGGAGGGGGCGCGCTCACTCCCCCCTTTCCTGACCTGCTGGGCTGCATGCTCGGATAAGTGTCTGGTATAGATTTTGGGGGGAACCCCCATGTCACTTTTTCAAAATGTAGGTGTGGTGGCTCCCCTCAAAATCCATACCAGACCTAAAGGGCTTGGTGTGGATGGGAGGAGGGACCCCTCCTCCCATCCAATTTTTTAATTGCTGCCAATTCTTTTTGCATTCAGCTGTCAGTGAAGATACCGCTTAGTGAATTGTCCCTGTCCGAAGTTCACGGTTGAACTTTCTTTAGGTTCGAATGTTTAACTGCGAACCGAACGGGGGGGTGTTCAGCCCATCACTATAGACATTTAAAAAGACAACTGGGTTTTGATTTGCTAAAACTGGAGCACTCAGTATCTGGTGCAGCTCCGCATGGAAGCCAATCAGCTTCTGACTTTAGTTTGTTCATTTAAGCTTTGGCCAAGAAACAGAAGTTGATTGGTTTCCATGCGGAGCTGCAGTAGATTTGACAAACTCCAGCTTTAGTAAATAGCCCCCATGGTGTCATGGTGCTGGCTTCACCAAGTGGTGTTGGAGCCACGATTATGGGCACCTTCAGATGAGACAGTAATAAATCACAGCTTAGGAAACCCCTATTGACCTCTAGTCACGATGCTCCTGCTAAGAAATAGAAAAACATTGAGACAATAGAGCAGACATTCCAAATTTTCTATTTCTTAGCAGGAGCATCGTGACTATTGTCCTCACCTTGGCCGCATCTTTCAAGAAGCTTGTTCAGAATATTTGTTAAAGCCGGGTCCAAACCACGGATTATACGCATGCAGTGTAGTACAGCTGAACAAAACCCTCTAGATCTCTCAACAGAGTTACATTATAAAGCCTAGGAAAACCCTAAACCAGTGTTTCTCAAACCTTTTTTCAGTCAAGGCACCCTTTAAAATTACAGAGAGTCTTAAGGCACCCCATTCTAAAATGTAAAAAAATTAGTTTTACCTAATGCAGCAACACCCACACATGTAGGACACCCAATGTTAGAGGGGATTTATTCTTCCAAAGGAAATACAATTTTGTGCTCTGTTATTGAATAGCATCCCGATGTTTCTCCTCTCCCTCAGTTTCTATCACTCAGCTAATTTGACTCCATTACTGACAGAGGGGCGGGGGAGGGTCAAACAAGGATGCTGTGCAGGCAAAAATATCTTCTATATCAACTGATGGCGTCATTGGTTGGACGCCGGCAGCTAGAAGGTCATAATGGTGCACAATGGAAATGGGAACCTGTGGCTTTGTGTAACTATAAGGCAGGCTTGATCCACCTGCTGGCTTGTACACAATTTGTAGGTATTTTGCCAAGGCACCCCTAAAGAAACTTCAAGGCATCCCAGGGTTCTTGGGCACCCTGGTTGAAAAAGGCTGCCCTAAAGCACATCTAAACCGGAAGAAGACTGTTGAAAAAAAAACAGAGGGTGTTCAAAATGGGGCCTTAGAGGACACTTCCCCACACACTTTGGGGTCTACACTTACCGGCCACTTTGTTAGGTCCACCTTGCTTGTGCCAGGAAAATCTCCCCCACACTATGACACCACCACCACCAGCCTGAACCATTGATACAAGGCAGGAATGGATCCACCACACTATGACACCACCACCACCAGCCTGAACCATTGATACAAGGCAGGAATGGATCCTCCACACCATGACACCACCACCAGCAGCCTGAACCGTGGATACAAGGCAGGATGGATCCCCCACACCATGACACCACCACCACCAGCCTGAACCATTGATACAAGGCAGGATGGATCCATCACACCATGACACCACCACCACCAGCCTGAACCGTTGATACAAGGCAGGATGGATCCACCACACCATGACACCCCCACCACCAGCCTGAACCATTGATACAAGGCAGGATGGATCCATGCTTTCATGTTGTTTATACCAAATTCTGACCCTACCATCTGAATGTCGCAGCTGAAATCCAGACTCATCAGACCAGGCAACATTTCTCCAATCCTCTATTGTCCAATTTTGGTGAGCCTGTGTGAATTGTAGCCTCCGTTTCCTGTTCTTAGCTGACAGGAGTGCCACCCGCTGTGGTCTTCTGCTTCTGTAGCCCATCTGCTTCAAGGTTGGACATGCTATGCTTTCAGAGATGGTATTCTGAATACCTTGGGTGTAACAAGGGGTTATTGGAGTTACTGTTGCCTTTTTATCATCTGGAAACCGATCTGCCCATTCTCTTCTGACCTCAACAAGGCATTTTCCTCCACACAACTGCCGCTCACTGGATATTTTCTCTTTTTTGAACCATTCTCTGGAAACCCTAGAGATGGTTGTGTGGGAAAATCCCAGGAGATCAGCAGTTTATGAAATACTCATACCAGCCCTTATGGTAACATCAACCAGACCACGTTCAAAGTCACTTAAATCTCCTTTCTTCCCCATTGTGATGCTCAGTTTGAACTTCAACAAGTCGTCTTCACCACATCTAGATGTCTAAATGCATTAAGTTGCTGCCATGTGATTGGCAGATTAGCAATGTGTGTTACCAAGCAATTGAACAGGTGGACCTAATAAAGTGGCCGGTGAATGTGTTTGCCCCCTGCATTTGCACAGAAATCACAAATAATCCCTGTTATGTGTCACATGTGTTTATTTTCCATGACCATCAGCCCCATCTAGTGGCCATAATGCTGCATTTTCCTGAATTACCCCAATCAGCAAAATACTGCATTACTGCCAATAGATGGAGCTGATAATCATAAAAAATAAACATACTAAATACATTACAGTAATTGTTTGCGACATCTGCATCGTTGCTTTGTAAATAGTCCCCTAATTGTCCATTATCTAGAATATTTGTGTTTAGATCTTTCTAACCTGCAGAGAATCACACAGTGAAGGAACCCAGGTCATTGTGATCCATGAACTAATCATTCTGCAAGGGCTGTACAAATCAACTTGCATATATATATAAAATCTATGCCTGCCAAACTTTCCATTTGCTTCTCATTATTCAAAAGGTTGAAAAGAGATTAGATAGTTTTATGGGTAAAGTAGTATAAAAAAACCTTTAACTCCTTGGCACTGACTGTATGCAAATATCCGGCCTCTCCGCGGCTGGGCCTTGATGCCAAGAGGCCGCATATTTGTGTACCCAATGTAAACAAAGCATGCTGAGAGCTCTCACCCTGTGCCATCCCGGCACATTTACCGGCGCCTCATGGAAAGGTCCTTGCGATTGGGACCTTTCCAATCATGTGACTTCTGTGACAGCCAATCACAGCAGTCACATGGCCCTACACCTCACTTCCCGGTGTCACAAACTGGGAGGCGTCGGTGCCAAGGGGTTACATAAGCCTCATGAGGTCACAAATCCTAAAGTATATGTGAAGTCATCTAATGAGGTAGAGGGCTGGGGGGGGGGGAAGTACGTTCCTTGTCCTTCCTACCTTGTGAGCCACAATGCTGCCGTTTTGAGTCTCCTGCTTAGAGATGTTGTCAATGAAGCAGGGCTGGGTGGTGGCTTGTCAGCCAGTCTGACTATGGGACTACCAACACACTGGAAGGAACTGTCCCCTCAAAGAGGAACTTCAGTCCCCTTTACTTTTGGCCCCACTTCCCCTTTGCCGCTGCCACTTGGTTGGTCTTCCACTTGGCCAGGCGTGCCGAAGGGCTCTGCCTAGGTGTCCCATCAGAGCTATGCAGAACAAGACATGGCAAGGTTTTGGATCTCCATCCCCATGCATCTTTGCGCATGCATGGGAAGCCATAGGGCTCTACCGGGACCTAAAGCCCTGTGCAAAATCTACACTGCATTGCAGCAGAAAAACCTTAGGTGCAAAAAAAAAATAATATCCCAATGTGGGAGGGGATGGGGGAGAAGGCAGGGAAAATCATTTTTTAGGGTGAAGGGTTGCTTTACATTCCCTAAAATTTAGGAACAATGGTGTAACTTTACTCTCTCGAATTTTGGGGCCGACCTTCCCTGGCTCACTGATATAATCAGTATATGTTCTCCTCTTTGTATCATATTATATAAAGTGTGTATGTAACAAAGACACGCAACACTGTCGCCGCTTCTACATTTGTATCTTTTTGATGAATATTTGTAATCAGATATCTTTGCATATTCTTTGTGATTGGAAACATTTATATACTTTTATACAATAAACAGAGTTTCCAAAAATATGACTATTACTGCAAAAGAAGCAACGTGTACAAATATTATTTCAAGAGGAAAGCACTACTAGAATATCGGTAGGAAGGTTTACATACATTATTATTATTATTATTATACAGGATTTATATGGTGTCAGCAGACAGTACAATTCCAGTACAATTTAATACAGAAGGGATCAGAGGGCCCTGCTCCTTAGAGCTTACAATCCAAAAGGGAGGGTCAAGAGATACAAGAGTTAATAACTGTGGGGGATGGGCTGATGAAGAAAATACATGTTAGGTGGGGGCAGCATAGGTCTCGCTGAAGAGATGAGCTTTCAGGGATCGCCTAAAAGTGGACAGAGTGGGAGATAGTCGAACAGATTGGGGTAGGGAGTTCAATAGGATGGGAGAAGCTCGGGAGAAGTCCTAGGGGGCATTAGAGGCGGTGACAAGGGAACTAGAGAGCAGCTGGTCCTGGGAGAATAAAGAGAACTATTGGTTGATATTTTGAAACCAGGTTAGTGATGTAACTAGGGGCTGAGTTGTGGATGGCTTTGTAAGTTGTTTTAAGTATATTGAATATAATTCGCTGGATGAGTGGAAGCCAGTGGAGGGATTGGCAGAGAGGGGTGGAGGACACTGAATGGAGGCCAGTGGAGGGATTGGCAGAGATGGGTGGAGGACACTGAATGGAGGCCAGTGGAGGGATTAGCAGAGAGGGGTGGAGAACACTGAATGGAAGCCAGTGGAAGGATTGGCAGAGAGGGATGGAGGACACTGAATGGAGGCCAGTGGAGGGATTGGCAGAGAAGGGTGGAGGACACTGATTGGAGGCCAGTGGAGGGATTGGCAGAGAGGGATGGAGGACACTGAATGGAGGCCAGTGGAGGGATTGGCAGAGAGGGGTGGGGAACACTGAATGGAAGCCAGTGGAGGGATTGGCAGAGAGGGATGGAGGACACTGAATGGAGGCCAGTGGAGGGATTGGCAGAGAAGGGTGGAGGACACTGATTGGAGGCCAGTGGAGGGATTGGCAGAGAGGGGTAAAGGACACTGAATGGAGGCCAGTGGAGGGATTGGCAGAGAGGGGTAGAGGACACTGAATGGAGGCCAGAGGAGGGATTGGCAGAGAGGGGTGGAGGACACTGAGAGGAGGCCAGTGGAGGCATTTGCAGAGAGGGGTAGAGGACACTGATTGGAGGCCAGTGGAGGGATTGCGGACACTGAACGATTGGTAAGATGGATGAGTCTGGCAGCAGCATTCGTGGTGGACTGGAGGAGGATAGAGTATATAAAGGTAAGCCAAGAAGTTGCAGTAGTTGAGGTGAGAGATGACCAGGGAGTGAATTAGAAGCTTTGTGGTGTCTTTGATTAGGCAGGGGCGTATCTTGGAGATGTTGCGGAGGTTGTGGCGGCAAGCTTTGAACAGTGATTGGATGTGGGGCTGGAAGAATAGTTCAGAATATTCAAGATTACACCTAGAGCCTTGGCACACGGGGACGGGTTGATAGTTGATAGTTGATTTTGATGGAGAAGTCAGGGGAATGCACACGTGGGGGAAGAAATATTATACATTCACTATACAGAGAGAGATCATGGGAAAGATGAAGAGCTGGAAACGTGGCAGAAACACCAAAATATCGTAAGGAACAACGGATTCACTTCAGTGTAAGGAAACCATAATTCTACCTATACCTCTGTGTGTAGGGTGACTACCAGGTAGGTGGGCAGGGTAGTATGCAGGCGCACACTCAGCACTGGTATTAGCACCCAGTGGTCCATATAAACTGAAGCACTACAGAGGGAGGGTCCTGAGTGGTCTTCAGCTTGTTCCTGATTACCTGAGACCTGATCTGCTGATTCTGCCCCTCCATGTATGACCCAGCTTGTCTACCGACCTGCCGCCTCATTGTGACCTCAGCCTGCCTTCTGGACTCTGCTTACTGCCTTCTGCCTTGTAGTTTGTTTGCCCGGCTGTTACCGAGATTGGCTTGATTCCTGGACTCTGTCTTTGCTTTCTGATCTGGTGCTATGCTGCTCGGATATTCCTGACCTCAGTTTGTGCCTCAACTCTGCCTCTGTCTCCTGATCCTAAAAAAATTGAAAAGATGGGAGCTCCAGTCCATAAAAGATTTTATTCTGTAATAAAATCCATTGCATTTTGGGGGCTCAACACTCCCCCGTTATCAGGGCTTGTAGAATAATAATCATAGGATGAGGGATTGATTCATGAACTGTAAGTTGGAACCCAAAGTCCACACAATTTCAGTATGGAGTATGTGATGCCGCTGCAGCTTTCCATACCGGAGCATCTCTTGTGACTATCATATTATTTAGATGTTCCGTAACTTGCACTTAGTATATGAAGTGCTACCCTCGTGAGGGCCGCTGTCCCCAAAGGTTGCCCTGACCTTGCAAGTCCCCTGATGCCTCTGACACCCTGGGTTCAAGCATAATGCCCAAATTGCAGTAAACAACTGTGTCAGGGATCCGGGTGTGACCAGAAATGTGTGGACTGACACAAGGAAGTAACAGGCTTCAGGAATGATATAACAACAATATAATTTATTATTAGCCACCCAAATATATAAAACGCTCAGTAAACACACCAACCTTCCACTAATATTAGTATGTGCAGGAACACAGGTGTAGTCAGGTCTGGAGAGGTGGAAGGGTCAGGCCGGCCATATGGTTCTGTTACCAACCGTCTGGTGGTACCTCTAGCAGTCCTCAGGACAGGATGCCCCAGGGTGCGGAGTCTAAGTCCCAGTCTGCTTATTCACCAGGGCCCCTGATGGTGGGGATGGACTTGGAGCAGACAGGAACCAGGTCGCGGCCCCTGAGTACACCTGCTCGTGGTAGAGGGATCCGCCAGAGGTATATGCAGGTAGAGAGCCTAATGAGAAGAGGCAGAAGGTGTGAGCAGGGATGGCTGGATCCGTGCAGGATGGATGAGTAATTAGCGTGGTCAGACGGGCCGAGTCAGTAACAGCGGGTCAGCGTGGTACTAAGCAGCAGGCAGAAGAGTAGTTGGGTCACTCGTCAGGGTCGGTAACAGGAGTTCAGATCAGATTAGGGATGTCCAGGAGAGTAGTCAAACGAGCCAGGGATCAAGCAGGAGAAGTCAGCAGAGGTCAGGATCAGGCAGGGTCGGCAACAAATCAGATAGGCAGAAGAACTGGACCACAGGCTACAAGGTACAGGGGCTCATGGGAAACATACACCAAGGCACTGACTGCAGGTCTGGCCATTCCTTAAATACACCTCCTGCAATCAGCCTCAGGTGATGGCTGATTGCAGGAGTGAGCTTCTGGTTGCTGAGAGCACCCTCTGGCCAGCCCTGGTACTGCAGCCCACATGGCAGATGAGTCCCACCACTAATGGTGAATCCATTCCTGACAAACTGAGTATTTATTAATGGTTCTTTAGTTGCAGACACTTCTTAAGGCAGTCACCTGATTACTAATCTCAAAGTGAAACACAAAAGTAGCTGCAGTAGTGAACACAGCAAGTCAACAGTATTTCAAATATGCCCATTTTTGTGCTTATGAGCTCTGGATTATTGGTGCTTTACTCCATTTGCACCATTGGACCTCTCTTTTGGTTTTAACATTATTATTTTCCTATATACACATTTTTTTTGGTTCAGTTTTATTTCCATATATTTTCCTTCTCTCATTTTTTGTGCTTATGAGCTCTGGATCAGTGGTGAATTTTTCTTTTTGCACCACTAGATGTCCCCTTGAGTCTGGGTAAGGTCTCCTCCCTGACTTTCTCTTCAGCTACAGCCGTTTCCCATTAGCTTGATTGAAGGTCTCTGTTGCAGTGGTGTATTTATGTTTTGTGCTGCCCTAGGCAACACAAAAATAGGTGCCCCCTGTGCACCCCCACTGTCTCTAGTGCACCAACGTTTGCTGGGTGGAACTTAGTGGTCGGCCACATCTTTCTGTGAAGGTGTCGTTGCTGGTATGAGCGGCGAGAAGGTGTCATTAGTGGTACGAGTGGTGAGAAGGTGTCATTAGTGGTACGAGTGGTGAGAAGGTGTCATTAGTGGTACGAGTGGTGAGAAGGTGTCATTAGTGGTACGAGTGGTGAGAAGGTGTCATTAGTGGTATGAGCGGTGAGCAGGTGTCATTAGTGGCATAAGTGGTGAGAAGGTGTCATTAGTGGTACGAGTGGTGAGAAGGTGTCATTAGTGGTACGAGTGGTGAGAAGGTGTCATTAGTGGTACGAGCGGTGAGAAGGTGTCATTAGTGGTACGAGTGGTGAGAAGGTGTCATTAGTGGTACGAGTGGTGAGAAGGTGTCATTAGTGGTACGAGTGGTGAGAAGGTGTCATTAGTGGTACGAGTGGTGAGAAGGTGTCATTAGTGGCATGAGTGGTGAGAAGGTGTCATTAGTGGTATGAGTGGTGAGAAGGTGTCATTAGTGGTATGAGTGGTGAGAAGGTGTCATTAGTGGTACGAGTGGTGAGAAGGTGTCATTAGTGGTACGAGTGGTGAGAAGGTGTCATTAGTGGTATGAGCGGTGAGCAGGTGTCATTAGTGGTACGAGTGGTGAGAAGGTGTCATTAGTGGCATGAGTGGTGAGAAGGTGTCATTAGTGGTAAAAGTGGAAAGAAGGTGTCAGTTAGTGGTATGAGCAGCGAGAAGGTGTCATTAGTGGCATGAGTGGTGAGAAGGTGTCATTAGTGGTACGAGTGGTGAGAAGGTGTCATTAGTGGTACGAGTGGTGAGAAGGTGTCATTAGTGGCATGAGTGGTGAGAAGGTGTCATTAGTGGTACGAGTGGTGAGAAGGTGTCATTAGTGGTACGAGTGGTGAGAAGGTGTCATTAGTGGTACGAGTGGTGAGAAGGTGTCATTAGTGGTACGAGTGGTGAGAAGGTGTCATTAGTGGTAAAAGTGGAGAGAAGGTGTCATTAGTGGTACGAGTGGTGAGAAGGTGTCATTAGTGGTACGAGTGGTGAGAAGGTGTCATTAGTGGTACGAGTGGTGAGAAGGTGTCAGTTAGTGGTATGAGCAGCGAGAAGGTGTCATTAGTGGTAAAAGTGGAGAGAAGGTGTCAGTTAGTGGTATAGGCAGCGAGAAGGTGTCAGTAGTATGAGTGGCGTGAAGGTGTCAGTTAGTAGTATGAACGGTGTGAAGGTGTCAGTTAGTGGTATAAGTCAGTCACCTGGCAGTCTCTGTCAGTCCCCCCCCACACAATAGTATACATGGTATACAGAGTAGCAGGATGGAGATCACTCACCAGGCCTGGTGGAGGGGCGGAGACCGAGGGGGGGGGGGTTTGGTTGCCATTTTAAAGCATTTGCGATCATTTTAGCTGAGCAGCCGATCATTTTCTGCACTTCTTTATATGTTTTCCCCTCCAATCAACTTTTTAATCGCGGTACGCTGTTAAATATCGTGACACTTATATTATTTAAGTGTCTGTCTTAGGCGTTTGAGGTGAAGTGTTCTAGTGCCAGGCTGATTTAAATCAGTGTGACTTTTATTTAATTCACACTTGGCATCAACATAAAATGAATACAAAAGAGAAAATAAAATACAGAGTAAAATATAACAAAAGTTGTAGATTATGGAAAAAGAAATAAGCTTTGGAGAAATGTCTAATCTCTTGCCTGTTCTATGACAAGTGTTTCAGTCTTGGCAAGGAAGACAACAGGTGTATCAAGGCTTTGTAGGCCTTAAGAAAACAAAGATGTCAGTGAGTGTCAGCTGTATAATGTATGGATGTGTATCTGTGAGTGAGTGAGTGTATGTCTCTATCACTAAGGCACATCTTATATATATTTTTAGAGATGAGCGAATCGAACCAGGCGAACCGGAATTCGATACGAATTTCAGGAAAATTTCGATCCGCGGCGAATCCGAAATTTTGCCTACTTCGGGTGCGCGAATCGAAATTTTCCCGATCAGCCGGCAAAAGTGTCCCTGCAGAGAGCTTCGCTATTTCTGACATTTCTCTGACAGTTCCTTCACATGTACAGTGGTTGAAACATTGTATCTATTTGTTTCCATAAATGGATCAATTTATGGAAACAAATAGATACAATGTTTCAACCGCTGTATGGAGTGAATGTCCCAGAACTGTCAGAAATAGACAGAAACTGTCACAGAACTGTCCTTCTTCTCATCCTTCTCCTTCTTCTCATCCTTCTTCTCATCCTTCTTCTTCTTCTCATCCTTCTCCTTCTTCTCATCCTTCTCCTTCTTCTCATCCTTCTTCTCATCCTTCTCCTTCTTCTCATCCTTCTCCTTCTTCTCATCCTTCTTCTCATCCTTCTCCTTCTTCTCATCCTTCTCCTTCTTCTCATCCTTCTTCTCATCCTTCTCCTTCTTCTCATCCTTCTCCTTCTCCTTCTTCTCATCCTTCTCCTTCTCCTTCTTCTCATCCTTCTCCTTCTTCTCATCCTTCTCCTTCTCCTTCTTCTCATCCTTCTCCTTCTCCTTCTTCTCATCCTTCTCCTTCTTCTCATCCTTCTCCTTCTCCTTCTTCTCATCCTTCTCCTTCTCATCCTTCTCCTTCTCCTTCTTCTCATCCTTCTCCTTCTTCTCATCCTTCTCCTTCTCCATCTTCTCATCCTTCTCCTTCTCCTTCTTCTCATCCTTCTCCTTCTCCTTCTCCTTCTTCTCATCCTTCTCCTTCTCCTTCTTCTCATCCTTCTCCTTCTCCTTCTTCTCATCCTTCTCCTTCCTCATCTCCAAGGGCATTTAAATTAAAGGTACAGTGTTCTGCACTAATTTAAAGGCTCTCTGAAGCCTAGAAACCCTTTTTATAAGTCATCTTCGTAGCGAATAAATTCGCATCGAATCGAATTTCTTCCTGGAATTCGCCGAATCAGCCGAATCGAATTTTTGAATACTTCGCTCATCTCTATATATTTTACCAGACCAACCCACTAAACAGTTATTTCCTAATTCAGTGTGAGCTAAATAAGTAAAAGCCTTTTTTGTACTTCTTCTAAACTTATACTCTTAGTGTCCATATTTGTAAACCTTCTATACTTATATTCTTAGTGTGACGTTATCTTCAAACCTCTTAGACGACAGAAATACATGATACTGTTACATGATATACAATGGCTTCACATATCTTTAGAAAGGGACAATGTTCACATAAATGCATATAACCAACAATAATTGATACTAAACTTATCACACACTATTCCTAACTAATAAATTAATTATATATATATACAGTCAGGTCCATAAATATTGGGACATCGACACAATTCTAACATTTTTGGCTCTATACACCACCACAATGGATTTGAAATGAAAGGAACAAGATGTGTTTTACCTGCAGACTGTCAGCTTTAATTTGAGTGTATTTACATCCAAATCAGGTGAACAGTGTAGGAATGACAACAGTTTGCATATGTGCCTCCCACTTGTTAAGGGACCAAAAGTAATGGGACAGAATAATAATCATAACTCAAACTTTCACTTTTTCATACTTGGTTGCAAATCCTTTGCAGTTAATGACAGCCTGAAGTGTGGAACGCATAGACATCAGCAGACGCTGGGTGTCATCCCTGGTGATGCTCTGCCAGGCCTCTACTGCAACTGTCTTCAGTTCCTGCTTGTTCTTGGGGCATTTTCCCTTCAGTTTTGTCTTCAGCAAGTGAAATGCTCAATCGGATTCAGGTCAGGTGATGGACTTGGCCATTGCAGAACATTCCACTTCTTTGGTTGCTTTTGCAGTCTGCTTTGGGTCATTGTCCATCTGCACTGTGAAGCGTCCAATGAGTTGTGAAGCATTTGGCTGAATATGAGCCGATAATATTCCCGAAACACTTCACAATTCATCCGGCTGCTTCTGTCAGCAGTCACATCATCAATAAATACAAGAGAAGCAGTTCCATTGGCAGCCATACATGCCCACGCCATGACACTACCACCTCCATGATCACTGATGAGGTGGTATGCTGAGGACCATGAGCAGTTCCTTCTCCATACTCTTCTCTTCCCATCACTCTGGTACAAGTTGATGTCGGTCTCATCTGTCCATAGGATGTTGTTCCAGAACTGTGAAGGCTTTTTTACATGTCGTTTGGCAAACTCTAATCTGGCCTTCCTGTTTTTGAGGCTCACCAATGGTTTCCATCTTGTGGGGAACCCTCTGTATTCACTCTGGTGAAGTCTTCTCCTGATTGGTGACTTTGACACACATACACCTACCTCCTGGAGAGTGTTCTTGATCTGGCCAACTGTTGTGAAGGGGGTTTTCTTCACCAGGGAAAGAATTCTTCGCTCATCCACCACAGTTGTTTTCCGTGGTCTTCCGGATCTTTTGGTGTTGCTGAGCTCACCGGTGCGTTCCTTCTTTTTAAGAATGTTCCAAACAGTTGTTTTGGCCACGCCTAATGTTTTTGCTATCTCTCTGATGGGTTTGTTTTGTTTTTTCAGCCTAATGATGGCTTCACTGATAGTGACAGCTCTTTGGATCTCATCTTGAGAGTTGACAGCAACAGATTCCAAATGCAAATAGCACACTTGAAATGAACTCTGGACCTTTTATCTGCTCATTGTAATTGGTATAATGAGGGAATAACACACACCTGGCCATGGAACAGCTGAGAAGCCAATTGTCCCATTACTTTTGGTCCCTTAACAAGTGGGAGGCACATATGCAAACTGTTGTAATCCCTACACCGTTCACCTGATTTGGATGTAAATACCCTCAAATTAAAGCTGACAGTCTGCAGTTAAAGCACATCTTGTTTGTTTCATTTCAAATCCATTGTGGTGGTGTATAGAGCCAAAAATGTTACAATTGTGTCCATGTCCCAATATTTATGGACCTGACTGTAATTATCCAACTAACTATATTATAGATTAGACATGATTTTCTTTATAAAAGACATATCCTTTCTTTGTTCTACTGCATACCAATATCTTTTTACATTCCAATTTGCTATTCTTAAAACAAGCTTATGACCTGCTGACCTCTTAGACATGAATATACCATGGTTCATCTTTAACACCTGTTTTCCAAAGCTTCATACACACGCAAAGTTAAAAATTACTTTACTTGTCATTTTAGAGGAGACACTGATATGAAAAGATACAGACGTCTGTTTTATGGTGAATTCATTTCTGACAATATTCCCCCTAAATATAATTTATCATATAATATTATATATACATTCATACTTCATTCATGGCCCAACTATACACGCTCTGAATCAGTTGTTCCAGCTGCACCATTTTCTATAACCAGGTCAGTTAGGTCAGAGGTAACCTTCCTTCTAATAATACCTGACAGGATTTTTTCACCTTCTTTCATTTGTTTCTTAATCAATTTGTAAAATCGTTTCATTCTAATCATAATACAGATTTGAAATAAAATACATAAAATCATAATAATAAATATAATAATTAATGGGTGTAATAATATATTTCCAACAGCTGCTCTTACTGAGGTTTTTCCCCACATTGATACAGTATTTTTAAATTTTGACCACCATGAACGACCTGAAAATTCAGACCAATCATGTTCTATCTCTAGTAGATTTCCTTGTTCATGCTTAAATATTATTTCTGCTTTCTGAAGTTCTTCAGACAAAGCAATTATTAATCCCTTATCCTTTTGTATGATCTCTGCCCATTCCTTCCATGGAAACTCATCTACTTGAGATATATTATATTGTATAGGTAGAACACTCACATTTTTCATAAGTATATTAGTTAAATTTACTTTAATTCCATTTAAACTAATTCCTGTAAGATCTCCTTCTATACAATACAAGCCTCGACTCAGGATATCTGTATGTGTGCAGGATAGGAAGAAAGCTTTAACTGTTTCAGTGTCTGTCATGACTTGAAAACAGACTTTCCTCTTTCCTACAACAGTGACTAGGTCAAATGAAGTTTTTACTTTTTCTATTCTTGCTGTACATAATGAATGATTATGAAAACAAGAGTGAAAAATACTTTTGTCCTGATTAGGCAAACATATTACTTTTGATTGAAAATGTAAACAAGAAGATAAATCTAGTTGTTCTGGTTCAGATGTATTAGTATCCAAAGCAAAATCTACAAATTGTAATTGATAATATAACAACTGAGCATTACTAACTGGCAATCCTAAGACTGTAACTGGAACTAACATTTGTTCTTTCCCAGCTATGGGAATCATTGAGGTATCATAACATTCATGTTGATTATATCCTACCCATTTATTTACCCATAAATCTGTAAGATATTTTGCAAATAAATATTCATTAGGTAAACTTTGCAAAAGACTTAGAGGAGTTATGCCACTTTGGAATGCTTGTGCAATTATTTTAAAATTGGTAGAATAGTCTGTCTGTATTTCTAGACATGTTCTGGCTATGTGGGAATGTTGTTCTCTGTCCATTAAATTCAAAGTAACATCTTGTAAGTGGACTACAGCTGGGCCTATAACCGTAGCTGTCTTCATTAACATATTTTCTAATATTTGATTTACATTTCTTTGAACTTTAATACTTTTACTACCCACTAAGCCCGCTGTTTCCAGATCAGACTTTAATGTATTAATATCCATACTATTGGTAATACTTCCAATAGTACCAACTCCTCCTAGAATTCCTTCTACGATACCTCGTTTAATCCTATTGTTATTTTTATTATTAGCTCCAAACCATTGATCCATACCCAATTCCATATTAATTAAGTATTCTTGGCATTGAGGATACTTTGATGAAATTTTCCATTCAGATACATTAAATTTCCAAAGTATAATCACAAAATGTCCTTCTCTTAAGAGATGTCTGGGTTGGAAATGATTAATTTGAAATGGACTAGAAGGAATACATTTTTCATCAGTACACTTAATGTTCTCAGGAGATGAAATTATAACATTTGCAGTATCACATTTCATTGGATTATTTTCTAATGATATGCAACATTCATATATGCCTCTGTCATTAAGATTTGGACTACTGTGATGATAAATCAAGTTATTGTTAGTCCAATCTACATTTCCAAAATTACTCTTACGAATTATATTAGTAGAGCTATGGAAAAGACTACCCAAAAAGTCACCATTTCTTTTCCAAGTTAATAGGGAATTTTGAGGTAAATATATTTGTGTAGTACATATCAAATTTAAATCATCCTTTCCTTCAATAATTTTAACAGCTTGAGGAGATACTTTTATATCTGGAATAATCAAGTCTACAATTGAAATAGTCACTCTCACTTTAACGTGAGCTGAACCTCTTGTTATTTGAAAATCCCATACTCTAATTACACTGTTCAACAAATTTTTATTTTTTGCCAGTTTTGGAAACAAAAGGATCCATTTCTTAATGAATTTCACATTCTGAGTTCAAATATAACAATGAAATTTGTCAATTGGCTCTAGTTTTTCTGTAAACGGAAAGTTTTCTACTATAGGCGTAATGACTACATAATGCACAATAATTATATAGATAGATGTCTTTCCACAAATATAAAGCAAGTGATATGACTACATAACAAAGCCTAAATGGCAGAATATATTGCATAGGATTACCAAGAAAAATTATAGCCATAAGCTAAGTTGAATCATTTTAATACTTAGGATTCTCACTAGTTTTGTCTTCAGTTTGTGTCGGTTTTGCTTCTCTTGGCTTTTCTCTTGTATTCGAGGAAAGGGCTATCTCTTACAACTGCACGTGACTACACGCTTCAGGTTCTTCCTCACTTGACTCAACCACGAAGGATTCTGGTGCTTTAGGAATTGGTAGCCCCTCTCCATGAGCAACTGGACGTATTGCCGATGGAATATTTGGATAGTGCACAGATAACTTTTTCTTCTTATTTAGCCCTTTTACAATTGGAGGCGCCATACAAAAGTAACAATTACTAACATGATCTGTTGGCTCTCTCCAAATCATTGGCACAGCGAAAGGCATAGATGCCTTTTTTCCATTCAACCATTGCTCCAGTGCCGTCCCACAAGAATTGCAGCATATATGTGGTGCCCAGCTCTTGTCCTGGTCTCCTATCTTGCAGCCAAAATACAAGTTGTAGGCTTTCTTAATCATTCCTGTTATCCTCCTTTTTTGTGAGATAAAAGTTATTTCACCGCAGATATAGCAGAAATTATCTGCTTTATTCACACAAGTTCGAGGCATTACTGAGTAGCCTATATAAGCAGAAAACAAAATGTAAAGACGAACTACAATCAGCTACAGATACTGCAGCTTTTATGCAGTGAAGTGATGCAATTAAAGGCTAATATTGCATCATCTCAGTATACTGGCAATTTTCTATTGGTCACCAGTATCAATTGCGCAATATGCAGCTGAAGTTTCATCATAATTTTGAATGGCTTACGTCATTAGATGGGTGAATATATCATGGAAACTAGAGCCAATCAACATTTTTTAGGGTCATTTTCATTTTCAGCACCCCAAAATTATGTAAGATTAGCTAATTTTATGCCCAAAACTTTTTACCTGTTGAACAGTGTTACATCTCCTTCTTCATCTCCTGTAATCTTTAAGTGTTCAGGATCCATAAACTGTAAATAATATTGGGTCAAAAACCAAATATCTGTTTTGGATCCTCCTACAGAAGAAGAACCTACTCTATCTCCAGTTACATCGCCAGTCCAAATTGTAGACTCATTTCCTTTTAAAACTATGGACCAGAATCCCATCTCAGTTAAATTACATTCATATGTACCAGTTTTATTATTATGTACATGTGATCCTTGCATTTTTGTAAACTTTGTTTTAGATTCTATTCTAGCTTGTATTTCAATAGAGTTACTATGAAGAAAATAAAATTGCATACAACAAGTAGCTCCATGACCTATACAAGCAAGTCCATACAAGTCTACGGCTGTGTCAATGTCACTGTATCTTGGAAAATGTCTCTTGTTTCTGGATAAAGGCAATTCTCTTTTATGCAGGGTCTCAGACTTGTTCTTCTCTGCTGGGCTGGAAAAAGTCATATAAGTTTTTAGGAATAAAAATGTCATTAATGAGAAAAGGAGTCCTGTAATGACGAATTTTCTCCTTTTAATGTTCTTTCTTTCTTTCCAATTTTCTGATGTTGTCAGTATTTCTCTTTGGAGTTTGATGTTCCTCCATATTTGATTATCAGATGTCATTTCTGCAAAAGAAATGCAGTATCATTATCTTGGCATAAACAACTTGCATTGATCAGTGTGAACCCATATTTTTTGTTGTCTCCGTGCATTTTTAACAGAATTGAGAGGTCTTTGGACTTGTATCATTACACCACGTGTGTCCAAAATTTCAAAAGGACCTTCCCAATTACTTTGCCACGGCCCACTTTTTCTAAATGTTTTAATCATGACTTGTCCACCTTTCTCAAATTTTGAGGAGTGTGGAGGGATCATTTTCTGCATGTGAGTAGCTGCATGTGGCAAAATGGCGTTTAGATTGTCTTGCAACATCTGTAACCATTTGGTTTTCTCAATTGCTTCTTTCTGCGGAGTCGACAAAAACGGTTCATGTGGAAAAACAAGCGGCATTTTTCTACCTGTCATTAGTTCAAATGGACTGTATTGTGTAGATGAAGATGTTGTACTTCTGATACTCATCAGAACAAAAGGTACGGCATCTACCCATGTATGTCCTTGTCTAACAACATTTTAGCAATTCTGGATTTGATAGTCCTGTTCATTCTTTCCACAATACCTGCAGATTGCGGATGGTATGGAACATGAAATCTTTGCTGGATTCCCAAAATTTTACACATTGCCTGCATTACTTTACCTGTGAAATGAGTTCCACGATCTGAACTGATGTCAATTGGGATCCCCCAAGTTGGAAAAACATGATTAATTAACATTCTTGCAGTTGTTAGTGCATCGTCTGTGCGTACAGGTAAAATCTCAACCCATTTTGAGAAAACATCAACAATTATGAGAGCATATTTGAAACCGTTTTTTCCTGTTGGTAATGGTCCTATATAGTCAAGTTGTAATGTGGACCATGGACCATTAGCTGGAGGAGTTCTTTGTAAAGGAGGTTTCTGTCCTTTTGGCCTGGGGTTCACTTGAGCACAAATAAGACAAGATTGAATTACATTGTCTGCAGTCTCATCCATTTTTTCCCAGAAAAATTTCTCTTTGAGAATCTCTAACAATCTCTGCTTACCTATATGGCCTAAACTTTCATGATTGTATTTTGTGAAGTCCACTTGTAAATGTTTTGGTATGACAGGACGCAGAACCCCGTTACAGTCATGAAACAAAATCTCGTTTTCAAAAACAAAGGAAGATTCTGTATCAACCTGAGAAGCAGAAAGGGACGGGTCCTTTTTCTGTTCTTCTGCAAATGAGGGGATCTGTGTATCTGTTTTTCTGACTGTGTTTACTGAAACTACTTCAGATGGAGTCTCTGACTGTTCATTAACAGCTGCTTCTTTTGCTAAGGTGTCAGCTATCATATTTCCTATGCTCAGTTCATCATTGTCTTTCCTATGCGCTGGTACTTTAACAATTGCATAGGCACAAGGGTTTATTCCTGCTAGTGTAAAAATTGACTCTAGTATTTCTCTGTGTGCTAAAGCTTTGTTTGAAGCATCTACAAAACCTCGTCTTTTCCAAATTGGAAGATAATCAGTAAGAGAACGCACAACATATGAACTGTCACTATAAATCACTAGTGGACCTTGATTCTCTTCTTTGTCTACAGTTAACACTGTCTCAATGGCTATCAGTTCTGCTTTTTGTGCTGAAAAGTGTCCTGGAAGTCTGTGTTGTATGGCATATCCTCTCTTTGGAAACCAGATTGCATAACCTGAAAAATACTCCCCTGAGACACAATAACGTGAACCATCCACAAACACAGGTTCATCAGTCTTCTCTGCTTCTCTGCGAAACAGAGGAGAGTGAGCGTCTTGGACTTCACATGAACATTCATGTTCTGATCCATTATATTCCATCAATTGAGGGAGTACATATTTGGCATTATGTTCAACCTGGATCTGTTTGGGTGATAAAGCCAACAACCATTGTGAAAATCTTTGATTGGAAACACCTGGGATGTTTTTTTCAAGGAGAAATTTCAGGGTGGAATGGGGTGTTTGTAAGATAATTTTGTTGAATCCTACAATGTGCTCAGTTGCTTTTACTGCATAGTGAACTCCTACCAATTGTTTAACACGTGTCAAAACCTTTCTCAACAGGTGTTAAAAGCCTAGAGAAATATGCTAGGATCCTCCAATTTCCTCCTTGTAGCTGAAGCAACACCGAAGAAATAGCAGTTTCAGATGTATGCACCTGCAAAGCAAACGGTGCTTGATGTCCTACTGTAGTTAGGGCTGGTGCTGTCTGCAAATCTTTTTTCAAAGATTCAAAGGCCTTTTGCTGAACTTCTGTCCAAGGACCAAAACCATTTTCCTCATTATTCTTTAGAAGTTCATACAGAGGTTTTGCTTTATCAGCAAATGACTCAATGAACTCTCTAGAAAAATTCACTAATCCTAGGAATTGTCTTACTGCTTTGAATGTTGTTGGTACAGGAAGTGCAGCAATAGCATTAACCCTTTCTTGCAAAGGTTGGTGTTTACCCGGACTGATCTGAATGCCGAGAAACTTGACCTCGCGTTTCATGAGCTGAACCTTACGAGTATTCAGCTTGAGACCTGCATCTTGCAACAGATCAAACAATTCTACCAAAAGGGTTAAATGTTCTTGCTCATTTTCTGTTGACAACAAGATATCGTCCACATATTGTAGGATACAATCTGGCCTAGAAAATTTGGATAGGACTTCCGCTAAAGCTTGATGAAATACGCTAGGACTCAAATGGAGGCCTTGCGGAAGACGGTTAAAGGTATACTGAGAATTTGCGAAGGAGAAGGCAAATTTATATTGACAGCTTTTAGATAAAGAGATTGAGAAAAATCCATTTGCAATGTCAATCACAGAGAACACTTTTGCTTTTGCATCAATTCGGGACATTATATCTGGTGTATCTGCCACTATTGGAGCGCAGCTTGGGGTATATTTATTCAGCATTCTGAGATCTACCAGAAGCCTGAATGATTTAGGGTCATCACGTTTAGGTACTACCCATAATGGATTGTTTGTTACAGAATTTGTTTTTCTGATAATACCTTGTTGCAGAAGCTCCTGTATGACTATTGATACTGGTTCAATAGATTCTGGTGGCAATTTGTATTGCTTCTGTGGGGGCGGATCCTTGCCTTGCACGTCTACTTCTATGTCTTTAAATAGACCGGCCTCATTTTTGCCTTGGCTCCAAAGATTTTTGTATGATTTGACCAATTGTTCTAATTGTTGATTGTCACCACTATCTGGCCATTTATGGTCTGCAGCAAGCACTTCTGTTAAACAGATGCTGCCGACCTCACAGTAATCTGCTGGGTCAATTACCACAGGCTTACGATTAATGGAACCTTTCCATACAATGCCATTACCAAGGTCAATTATCCAACCTCTTCGTTGAAGGATATCTGTCCCAATGATATTCTCTGCACCTTGACAATACCAAATATCAATCTCAGTATCCAAATAATCAGGGATTTCAAATGAAACATTTTTACACATTGAAGCTTTCGAATTACCTGATCCGTTAAATCCAACAACTGTACATACTGTTGCATCTGTCAAAAGAGGTAATCTTACACCGGTAATAGAGATTTCAGCACCTGTATCGATTAGAAACTTGAGCTTTTGTCCATTCAATTTTGCTTTAATGTAAGGGCGTCCACATTTATCTAGACATATTGGTGTTACATATTCTAGATGATGAGACTTTATTTCCTTTTTATTGTCTAGTCACGGAGTAGGCAATAATGGAGCTGAATTAACAGTGGTTGACTGCAAGTTCTTTTCAGTCAAACCGCTGCTGACCGATAACTCTCTGATTTGTTTTATCAGAGGAGCATAAGGAGAAGAAGATTGAGTTTCCTTCTGACTAGGAGGAGCAGATGGTTCAAGAGAAATAAGTCCATTTTCTTTACCTAAATTTCTTGAATCCTTTATCTGCAAATCCTTTAAGAATTTTTTACACTTCCATTTTAAATGTCCAGGCTTTTGACAGTAGTAACAAGTTATTGGCTCTCTCTGTCTCACCTGCTTGTATCTGTCACTTTTACTAAGAGCAGTCATTCCTGTCTTAGCTGCAGTTTGACCGTTCCTATTTAAAGTGTCATTTTGAACTAGAGCTATCTTAGACTTGAGATAGTTCTGTTTCATTTGTCTTCTGATTTTATCAATGAATGAACAAGCATCTGTAATCCATAGCCCGCTTCCCGGATGACTTCGCCGCCTGGCTTCCCTTCTTCCTCTCCTCTGAGCTACCGACCATCATCCTCGGGGACTTCAACATCCCCATCAATGACAACACCCCAGCTACCTCCCAACTCCTCCACCTAACCTCCTCCTTTGCGCTCACACAACACACTCAATCCTCCACCCACATCAATGGGAACACCCTGGACCTCGTCTTCTCCCACCTCTGTACCCTCAACCAGTTCTCTAACACCCCCTTCCCTCTCTCCGACCACCACCTCCTCACGTTCTCCACCTCCCCTTCCCCCAACTCCCCCCCCCAGTGCGCCAAACCATCACCAGCCGCAACCTCCGCAACCTGCACCCGGCCCCCCTCCACTCGGCTGCCGACCGCCTACACGACAGCATCCTTCCACTGTCATGTCCTGACCTAGCCACCACCACGTACAACGACTCACTATCAGCTACACTAGACTCTCTGGCACCCCTAACCACACGCAACATCAAACCCAGACCACTCCAACCCTGGCAGAATGACCACACTAAATGCCTCAAACGTCGCAGTCGTGCGCTGGAGAGACTATGGCGCAAAACCAGGTCCCCTCATGCATTCTCCCTCTACAAATCTGCCTTCCTCACCTACACCTCCTCCCTCCACACCGCCAAGCAGGCCTACTTTGTTAACCTGATTAACACCCTCTCCTCCTGCCCTCGCCGACTCTTCTCCACCTTCAACTCCCTGCTCTCTCCCCCCCCTCCTCCACTCAGTACCTCACTTACCGCCCACGAGATTGCCACTCATCTCCACAACAAGATTGACGCAATCCGCAAGGACATAGTCAACTTGCAATCTACCTCCCCATCTAGCCTCCCCCCTTCTATCACCCCCTCATCTCTCCCCTCCTCTGACCTCGCAACGGCACTGCCCCCCACCACACCCAAGGCCCTGCCTACCGTAACCCCCCCATCACTGCACTCCTTCAGCCCTACTACCACTGAGGAAGTCAGCAGAGTCTTCTCAGAAGCCCGCCTCACTACCTGCCCCCTGGACCCTATCCCCTCTCAACTCCTCCGGTCACCCCCCTCTTCCCTCATCCGCTCCCTTACCCACATCTTTAATCTCTCCCTCTCTACTGGCGTCTTCCCCTCCCCCCTAAAACATGCGCACATCACCCCCATACTCAAAAAGCCCTCCCTGGACCCCACTGACCTCAACAACCTCAGACCAATTTCCCTGCTGCCACTCACTTCCAAGCTCCTTGAGCGTTTGGTCTTCGATCGCCTAAGCGCCCACCTAGATGACAACAACCTCCTTGACCCACTACAGTCCGGCTTCCGTCCCCTACACTCCACCGAAACTGCCCTCCTCAAAATCACCAACGATCTACTAACCGCCAAAGCCAAAGGCGACTACTCTGTCCTCCTTCTCCTTGACCTCTCCGCGGCCTTTGACACAGTCGACCACCCCCTCCTCCTTAATAAACTACTCTCCCTTGGCATCAAAGACACCGCTCTCTCCTGGTTCTCGTCCTATCTATCCCAACGCTCCTTCAGCGTTTCCTACAACGGTGCCACCTCCTCCTCACTCCCCCTCTCTGTTGGGGTCCCCCAGGGCTCTGTCCTTGGACCCCTTCTCTTCTCCATCTACACCTCCTCCCTTGGCAAACTCATACACTCCCACGGCTTCAATTACCACCTCTATGCTGATGATACTCAAATCTACCTATCCACCCCTCTCCTCACCCCCTCATTCTCCGCCCGCATCACTCACCTCCTAAACGACATCTCTGACTGGATGTCGCTCAATTTCCTCAAACTCAACCTCTCCAAAACCGAGCTTGTCATCTTCCCCCACCCCGCGCCCCCCCCCCCATCCTTTCCATCACTACCAACAACACCACCATCAATCCCGCCCAGCAAGCCAAGGTCCTTGGCGTCATTCTGGACTCAAACCTTTCCTTTCAACCTCATATCAAATCTCTCACAAACACATGCAGGCTCCACCTCCGGAACATCTCCAAGATACGCTCCTTCCTTACCCCAGACACCACTAAACTACTCGTACACTCCCTGATTATCTCACGCCTGGACTACTGCAACTCCCTCCTCACCGGCCTACCCCAGTGCAGGCTCTCCCCGCTTCAGACCATCCTGAACTCAGCGGCCAGACTCATCCACCTCACCAGCCGCTCCACCTCTGCCACCCCCCTCTGCCTCTCCCTCCACTGGCTCCCCATTGCCCAACGCATTAAATTCAAATTGCTCACCCTGACCTATAAGGCCATTCACAACACTGCCCCTAACTACCTCACCGATCTGATTCCCAGGTACCACCCTACCCGTACCCTTCGCTCTTCACAAGACCTCCTTCTATCTTGCTCCCTGGTCTCCTCCTCCCACGCACGACTGCAAGACTTCTCCAGGTCCTCCCCCATCCTCTGGAACTCACTACCCCAATCCATCAGACTGTCACCGTCCCTCCTCACCTTCAGGCGCTCCCTGAAAACCCACCTCTTCAGGGAAGCCTACCCCACCCTCACCTAACAGCCGCTGCCCTTCCCTCCTCCTACCACTCCATCCCCCACAGCCGTTTCCTCCTGTGCCTCTACCCCCTCCCTCCTAGATTGTAAGCTCGAAAGAGTAGGGCCCTCTTACCCCTTGTGTACTGTTTGATGTTGCTGTTCTGTTTCATGTATTGTCCCCCCTCTATTGTACAGCGCTGAGCAAACCCTTTGGCGCTATATAAACTCGATAAATAAATAAATAAATAAATAAAATAATCGAATTTTTATCTTGCACAATGGCCAAAGAAGTTGGATCAAGATATTTAAATTTTTTTACAAATGCTTTTATCATACCTGTATCGTTTTCATCATTTACGCCCAAGACCATTTTGTATGCCTTTGTGAATTAAATTTTAAATTCATAAGGGTCCTCTCTAACTGAAGTCTGTAATGAGTCTAATACTTCTAAAGAAGGTACTTCCTCACCAGTGGCACATAATAACAATTGTCGTAATCTGTCTGATGCGTCACTATGTATCTCCTGTCCGTCATCGTCAATAACAGGGTGATTGCACAAGTCGTCTAGCAAAATGAGCTGGGATCCATAGATAATAGATACGGTTACGCTGTTCGTCAGTCAAGTGATAACGATCTGTATAAGACTCGAAGATGTCCGCATTATAAAAGGCATCGACCTTTGAGTCATACGCTGGAATATCTTTTAAAATTTTAATTAATTGATTAATTTAGCTGCACGGTCTAGTAGTTTTTTCTTTCTAACTTCGGCTTCGTCATTTGCGTCATCTTCCCCCATTTCAGGAATGCAGGAAGCTTGAGGCTTTGACTTTTTAGAATCAATCTTTTTACCATCTTTTGTTAATACAGCAACCTCTTTTCTATCATTCTGCAGTCTTAACAAAAGATTTGTTTTAGAATCAATTTGCCCCTCAAGATTTTCTATGTAGTTACAAAGAATGTCACAATTTGGACAATTAAGAGGATCTTGAGACAAATTTCCATGCATTTCTGTGTTCTGTACAGTGCTACATTCTGTCTGCTTTAGTGTAGAAACACTTTTAGCAGGTAAGTCAATATTCAGGGTGACAACAGTCTGACCTGAAGGAGGGAGGAGCCTAATCGTGGCGGTGTGAGAGAGAGCGATGTGAGCGCTCTCCGCAGGATAACCGCCCTCCTTCCCTTAACGTTCCCCATGGAAGCTGCTAAACTCCCCGCCTGAGATCTTACGGCAGAGGGGGGGTCCTGAGAGTGAAGTGGAGGAGACGGAGCTGCGGGAGTTCTGGACGGTGAGACGGCTGGGAATCTCTCACCTCTGACTGCTGGGAGTGCGGGTGACGGGAGGTGGTCACGTGACCCGCCGAAGGGCAGTACTGGGAGACGGAGAAGCCGGCCGGCTTCCTGAAGCAGAGGGAGACCCCGGCTTTCCGACCCAACAGAAGAGGAGGGAGAGAGAAACGGCTGGCTTCCTTTGAAACTGAAGCCGCTCGGGCAGAGAGATTTACATGACCGTCGGTACCCACGAGAGAAACGGAGAGAGAGAGAAGAAAAAGAGCCTCGGAAAACCCCCCCTTCACCTCTCCCCCCCCTCCTCTACTAACCCCTCTCCCCCCCCCTCCCCTCCTGAGCTGAAGGGAAAAGGAGCAGAGCCACACCAGAATGCTGACAGCCTCACTGGAACGAAGCAGCGGGAAGGAGGGTGAGTGAGACTATCTGGACTATATATTAAATCTGTTTATGGATAGCTTCTTGGTGTGGCAGAAGAAATATATATAGAGAAAAAGGGGGAACCACCAAATAGCTTGAAGAAAGTAGAATTTACCTAAAGGACTTATTATCAGTATATATCTTAAAGTTTAAAAAGAGAACTCGGATACAGTTAAAAATATGAAGAGCAAAAATAGTAAAGGGAATGCCCCTAAACACGCCCAATCAGGAACAATTAGAAAATTTACATCTCAAGGTAATGTGACCCCAGAAAGAACTCAGGGGGCAGGTGAAAAAAGTATAATGGAGAACAGTATGGATAAAAGCGCCAGATCTCCAGTAGAAATGGATAATAATCAACAAATATCAGGAGAAATAGAGTCAAAGGAAAATGAAGGAGAACTACAAATCCCAAATAAAAAGGAAATGGCGGAAATGTTTAAAAATTTGGAAAAATCAATTAAACAGGAAATGGGAATTATTCGGAAAGATCTGGGTCATCTCTTGACTAGAGTAGAAGATACAGAAGAAAAAATCAATAAACATGCTCAAACTCTTTCTGAACTGAATAATCAGATACTAGAGATTAGGCAAGAACAAAAAAAACTGGGATATAAACTGGAGATACAAGGTAACATACACAGGAAAAAAAATCTCAGGATAAAAGGAATTCCGGAGCTTATACAAGATAAAGAATTAAGAGAGACGATACAAAAAATCTTAAACTCCATTATGGGTAGACCTAGAACAGAGACATGCATATTGGACAATATATATAGATCAGGAAAGGCCCAACGAGATCGGGCGGAAGAGAGACCGAGAGATGTAGTGGTTCAATTTAATAAAATTGGAGAGAGAGAAGAAATATGGAAGAAGACAAAAGGAAGATATAATATTGAGTATGAAGGGAAAAATATACAAATCTTTGCAGACTTGACACCTGAGACATTATGGAGAAAGAGATCACTGAGACCCTTAATAGAACAGATGAAAAAACAAAACATACAGTATAGATGGAGCGGCTCAATGTGTCTAATCGGATGGAAGAATGGAGTTACTGCATACCTGAGATTTCCTGAGGATTTGAGAGACTTTTTTGACAAACTTAACATTCAAAAAGTAGAGGTTCCAGGCTGGGAGGTTGAGGGAGGGGAAAACGTCGAGGGAAAAGAGCAATGGCAGCAAATTAGAAGAAAGAATAAAGAAGGGATAGAAAGGGGAACATTGAGGGAAATGGAGGGACGGTGAACCGTACAAGGTTAGAGTTCAACCTCAGGGCCAAGATCCAAATGTGACAGTAAGCTCACAAAGGATTAGATGGTAAAAAATAGGCCTGATGGGAGGGGGGGGTTCGAGGGGGGAGGGAGGAGGGAGGGCCAGGGGAGGGGGGAGGTGAAGAGGGAGGGTAAGGGGGGGGGAGGAGGTAAAAGATGGTATAGGGGGAAGGTTTTAAAAATACTCTGCATAGGGACGAGATGTACTCAAGAATTATGGAAGATATAAAATTTATAACATATAATGTAAAAGGGTTGAATAGTCCTGGGAAGAGATTTAAGCTATTTAAGGAGTTACAACACAGAGAAGCCTCGGTAGTTTTTTTACAGGAGACGCATTTTGAGATTAAGTCAAATATCAAATTAAATACTAGAAACTATCCAACATGGTTTTATGCAGACTCCCCAATTAAGAGAGCCAAAGGGGTGGCAATTGGGTTCGCTAAAAACGTAAGGTGGGAGGTGGAAGAGAGAGAGACAGATCCTGAGGGGAGATTCTTGTTTCTGAGGGGCAGATTACAGGAAATAGAGTGTACAGTGGCGAATATTTATTGCCCAAATAAGAGACCGGAGGTATACCTGAAAGGGATATTAAGAAAATTGAGGGACTTTAAAAAGGGAAGACTGATAATGGCGGGAGACTTGAATTTATGTCTAGATCCACAGATGGATACAACATCTCGTGTGCAACGAGAGGGAGGTAGGTCTATGAAGACTTTGAAGAAGGAGATATATGAAGGGCAACTAGTGGATATATGGAGGATAATGCATGGAAAGGAAAAAGACTATACTTTCTTCTCTAATGCACACGAGATTTATTCAAGACTGGACTATATAATGGTAGAACATCAACTTATCGAGAGGGTGGCCAAAGTAGAAATAGAGACAATGACTCTCTCAGACCATGCCCCAGTTATAATGAAGGTGAGATGGGGGAGACAACTGACAAGGGGGGTGGGATGGAGATTAAACGAGGCCCTTCTATTAGATCAAGAGATCGATCAGCAGATCAGACGAGAAATGGAAAGATATTTTCAGGAGAATGAAACAGGAGATGTCTCAATGGCCACTGTCTGGGAGTCCCATAAGGTATATATTAGGGGTATATTGATTGCGTTAGGAGCAAAAAAGAAAAGAGAAAGGAGTAAGAAAATGACAGGGCTCTTAAAAGATATAAATGACCTGGAACAGATCCATAAAAACAGAATAACATGTGAGATAAGACAGAAGATAATAGGAAAGAAGAAAGAATTGGAGATATTAATGGAAGAAGAGATGAGGAGAGTACTTAATAAAGTTGCAGTGGAGAGGTACAGATGGGGAGATCGTCCAGGAAAATATATAATGAAGGCCCTGAGAAAAAAGAAAACTAGAAATTACATAGAAAAAATAAGAAACCCCAAGGGAGAAATGGCTCACTCTACTAAAGAGATTGGGAAGGTGTTTGAGGAGTATTACAATAAGTTGTATAATATTAAGTCTCAAAACTTAGTAAATAATAGTGAAAATGAGAATAGAGAAAAAAGAAAGGCATATCTAAAAAATGCAGAACTACCAAGGATAGATAAAGATCTATTGAAATCCCTGGAATTAGAAATCACACAGGAGGAAATAAAAATAGCACTAAAAGACACTAAGGTGGGGAAAAGTCCTGGCCCGGACGGATACACCGTGAGGTACTATAAAAAATATAGTGAACTATTGATACCAAAGTTGAAGGAATATATGAATGCCCTGGGGGGAGAAATGGAGATTAGACAGGAATCCCTACAAGCTCATGTAACACTTATACACAAGGAAGGGAAGGATCCTACTCAATGTTCAAGTTATAGGCCAATTGCACTCCTAAATGTAGATACAAAGTTATATGCGAAGGTCTTAGCAAATAGGATCAAAGACTTAATGCCAGAATGGATCCAGGGAGATCAGGTTGGCTTTGTGTCAGGGAGGGAGGGTAGAGATAACGGAATTAGAACTCTGTTGTTGATCCAGAAAGCTAAGAAAGGGAAAACCCCGGCAGTGATTCTCTCGATCGACGCTGAAAAAGCTTTTGATAGAGTAAACTGGAGCTTTATGATGGACACTCTAGAGATCATGGGGGTAGGTAGTAGAATGAGGGAATGGATAGGAAAATTGTATAAAATGCCATCCGCGGTTATTTTGGTCAATGGTGAAAAATCGGCACCTATAAGGATGTCAAATGGCACTAGACAGGGATGTCCACTGTCCCCTTTGTTGTATGTGTTAACATTGGAACCCTTACTAGAAACAATTAGGAGGAATGCAGATATAAAGGGAATACAAATAGGGGAAACGGAACATAAGGTGGCAGCTTTTGCAGACGATCTCTTGTTCTATGTGGGTAATCCTAGGATAACACTCCCGAATTTAATGAAAAGCTTAAAGGAATATGGAGAAATATCAAACCTAAAAATCAACCTGACAAAAACTGAGATCTTGAATATAAATCTCCCGAATGGTGAGAAAGAAAAGATAAAAAAAGAATTCCCTTTTACATGGAGAGATAGAGAGATAAAATATTTAGGAGTCAAACTTTCTGCTTCATATTCAAAATTGTATAAATTAAATTATATTTCCCTTTTAAACGAGATTAAGGAGGAACTGAAGAAATTGGGAGGAGGAATCCCCTCCTGGTTAGGACGAATAAACCTGATAAAAATGATAATTGTACCCAAAGTTTTGTATAAATATCAAATGATCCCAATAAAACTCCCAGAAGCATTTTTTAAAGAAATTAAAAGGATGATAACAAAATTTATATGGAAAAATAAAAAACCTAGAATATCGTATGATTTGATAAGTAGACGAAAAGAGAGAGGGGGACTGGGAGTGCCAGACTTTGGGAGATACTATAATGCTGTAGTTTTAGCAAGAATTTATGATTGGACACACAATAAAAGGGGGAAAAGATGGGTAAAGATAGAGAATGACTTGAGCGGAGTTGACCTGAGTAGAAACATATGGGCACCAACACAATATAGAGGTTTAAAAGAAACCACGAGCGTGTTTACATTGAACGTTTTAAGGGTTTGGGATAATCTACACAAGTATATGCACTGGGATTTTAATTCACAATTAATGTCACTAAGGAATATAGAATACTTCCCACCAGGTATTGAAGGGAGTATGGGAAAATGGATTAAAAAGGAAGACATTCAACTAAGAGATATTATGGACGGAAAGAAGTTGAAAACATTGAAAGACTTAAGAAAGAGTGGAAGGGAACTTTTTATTAAGATTGATGAGTGGAAATATCACCAATTAAATCACTTTGTTGAGAGTCTTCCGAAACCCATAAGAGGGAGAAAGGAGTGGAACATGTTTGAGAGGTTACTGGAATCACGGGGAGACGGAAAACGGGGCACGGCAAAAATTTATAAAATTCTTACCGAGTTAGCTACGGAATTAAAACCAAGCTATATAGAAAAATGGGAAAGGGATTTAGGAGTGGAGATAGATGAGGATAAACAGAGGAAGATATATAGACTCACGCACGAGAACACTAGTATGAGAGAGGTGGAGGTAAACTATAAAAGTTTAGTAAGATGGCACATTACACCAATTCTAGAGCACAAAATAGATATAGAGAAAACACAAGAGTGTTGGCGTGGTTGTGGAAAGATTGGTACATGGTTTCACATCTGGTGGGAGTGCCCAAGGATACAAAATTTTTGGAAGATAACAGTCAACTTAATTGAGAAAATCTCAGGAATAAAGATAGGATTAGACCCACAAGTGTGTTTACTACATAAAACAGATTTACCAGTGAATAAATATAAAAACTCGGGTATATGGTACTTTGTGAACGCAGCGAAGGGGTTGATACCCAAATTCTGGCATAGCTTGGAAGTTCCGAAAGAGAAGGATTGGGTAGAAAGAGTAAATCAGATTAGTAGGATGGAGAAACTATACTATACCCAGGAAGATAAGATGGAGATATATAACAGGAGATGGGAAAAATGGGAAGATTTTGTACACCATAGGAATATATATGAAGAAATGCCAGGAGAAGATTCTTAATTTTATATAGATGGAAGTAAGAGAAAAATGCAGAGTGGGAGGGAGGAGGGATGGGGTAGGGCATAAGGGTAGAGGGAAGGGAAAGGAAGAAAAAGGAGGTAACAGAAAGAAAATAAGAGTAAAAATATTATATGAGAATGTAGATGAAATGCATTATGCTCTTCTTTCATGTTCCCCTGTTTTTTTTTCTTTTTTTCTTTTTTCCTTTCTCTTTTTATATGTAATTATAAATGTGAAAATTTAATAAATATTTGAATAAAAAAAAAAAAAGTCAATATTCAGAATCATTTTGTTGAATATTCTTACCAACTTTAAGATATTAGATATCTTCTTATGCTGTTTGTTTACAGTAAATCTAGATTTATCTATCTGAACATTGGCCTGTAAACATTCCTTGTACATGTACTGCCATAATTTACCATCATCAGGATATAAAGAAACATCCTTAAACTCTAACTTGCTTTCTATAGCAAGTTTATCAATAAATTCCATAACTTTTACTCACCGTAATCAGATGATTTTCTTTTTTGCAGCCGGTGGCTCAGTCACTGGACCTCTCGTCCACGTCTGACGAAACACAAACGCCTTCACTTCTAGGTTCTTTTCACCGTGTTTTTCCCAAGACTTGATCAGTCTTTGCTTTCTCCCCCTTGTCAAAGAATGGAAAACCGGAGAAAACCGTGGCGGAGGCTGGCTTAGCCAAATGTTAAATATCGTGACACTTATATTATTTAAGTGTCTGTCTTAGGCGTTTGAGGTGAAGTGTTCTAGTGCCGGGATGATTTAAAACAGTGTGACTTTTATTTAATTCACACTTGGCATCAACATAAAATGAATACAAAAGAGAAAATAAAATACAGAGTAAAATATAACAAAAGTTGTAGATTATGGAAAAAGAAATAAGCTTTGGAGAAATGTCTAATCTCTTGCCTGTTCTATGACAAGTGTTTCAGTCTTGGCAAGGAAGACAACAGGTGTATCAAGGCTTTGTAGGCCTTAAGAAAACAAAAATGTCAGTGAGTGTCAGCTGTATAATGTATTGATGTATGAGTGTGAGTGAGTGTATGTATGTGTGTATATATGTGTCTCTCTATCACTAAGGCACATCTTATATATATTTTACCAGACCAACCCACTAAACAGTTATTTCCTAATTCAGTGTGAGCTAAATGAGTAAAATCCTTTTTTGTACTTCTTCTAAACTTATACTCTTAGTGTCCATATTTGTAAACCTTCTAAACTTATATTCTTAGTGTGACGTTATCTTCAAACCTCTTAGACGACAGAAATACATGATACTGTTATCTGATACAATGGCTTCACATATCTTTAGAAAGGGACAATGTTCACATAAATGCATATAACCAACAATAATTGATACTAAACTTATCACACACTATTCCTAACTAATAAATTGATTATATGAAATAATTATCCAACTAACTATATTATAGATTAGACATGATTTTCTTTATAAAAGACATATCCTTTCTTTGTTCTACTGCATACCAATATCTTTTTTACATTCCGATTGCTATTCTTAAGAGAAGCTTATGAGCTGCTGACCTCTTAGACATGAATATACCATGGTTCATCTTTAACACCTGTTTTCAAAGCTTCATACACACACAAAGTTAAAAATGTACTAGCTCAATGACTTTGCTGTCATTTTGAAGGATATGAAAAGATACAGACGTCTGTTTTATGGTGAATTCATTTCTTACAGTGCGTCATAATCAATGATGACCAGTGTGATCGTAAAAGAGAAAGGAAACATCATAAACAAGAAATAGAGAATAGTGAATACTCCAATGAAGAAACAAAATAGACGGTATTATAAATAACAAATGAAAATAAAAAAGTCTTCTAAATATCATACAGTGAAGGAAATGTGTATTCGCTCCCCGGCTGATGCTGAATGTTCGCCCCTCACACAGAAATGATCGGTCTAACAATGGAATGTTCGCCCCTCACACAGAAATGATCGGTCTAACAATGGAATGTTCGCCCCTCACACAGAAATGATCGGTCTAACAATGGAATGTTCGCCCCTCACACAGAAATGATCGGTCTAACAATGGAATGTTCGGTGTAACACTGAGAGACAGAATACAACAACAAATTCAGCAGAAATGCGTCTAACAAATGATGACGGATCTGCATGTTCATGAGGGAAAGAAGGATTTGATCCCCTATCATTCAGCAGGATTTCTGGCTCCCAGGTGTCTTTCATACAGGTAACAAGCTGAGATTAGAAGCAGTCTCTTAAAGGGAGTGCTGCTAATCTCATTGTGTTACCTGTATAAAAGACACCTGTCCACAGGAGCCATCAAACCATCAGATTCCAAACTCTCCACCATGGCAAAGACCAAAGAGCTGTCCAAGGATGTCAGGGACAAGATGGTAGACCTACACAAGGCTGGACTGGGCTACCAAACTATGGCCAAGCAGCTTGGTGAGAAGGTGACAACAGTTGGTGCAATCATTCACAAATGGAAGAAACACAAAACAAGTGTCAGTCTCCCTAGGTCTGGTGCACCATGCAAGATCTCATCTCGTGGAGTGTCAATGATCATGAGAACAGTGAGGAATCATCCCAGAACTACACGTGAGGATCTTGTCAATGATCTCCAGGCAGCTGGGACCACAGTCACCAAGAAAACAATTGGTAACACACTACGCCGACAAGGACTGAAATCCTGCAGTGCCCGCAAGGTCCCTCTGCTCAAGAAAGCCCATGTCCAGGCCCGTCTGAAGTCTGCCACTGAACATCTGAATGATGCAGAGGAGGACTGGTGGGAAGTGTTGTGGTCAGAGGAGACCAAAATCCAGCTCTTTGGCATCAACTCAACTCGCCGTGTTTGGAGGAGGAGGAATGCTGCCTATGACCCCAAGAACACCATCCCAACTGTGAAACATGGTGGTGGAAACATTCTGCTTTGAGGGTGTTTTTCTGCTAAGGGGACAGGACAACTGCACCGCATCAAAGGGACGATGGACGGGGCAATGTACCCTCAAATCTTGGGTGAGAACCTTCTTCCCTCAGCCAGGGCATTGAAAATGGGTGGTGGATGGGTGTTCCAGCATGACAATGACCCAAAACACACGGCCAAGGCAACAAAGGAGCGGCTCAAGAAGAAGCACATTAAGGTCCTGAAGTGGCCTAGCCAGTCTCCAGACCTAAATCCAATTGAAAATCTGTGGAGGGAGCTGAAAGTTTGAGGTGCCAAACATCAGCCACCAAACCTTAATGACTTGGAGAGGATCTGCCAAGAGGAGTGGGCCAAAATCCCTCCTGAGATGTGTGCGAACCTGGGGGCCAACTCCAGGAAACGTCTGACCTCTGTGATTGCCAACAAGGGATTGGCCACCAAGTACTAAGTCATGTTTTGTGAAGGGGATCAAATCCTTCTTTCCCTCATGAACATGCAGATCCGTCATCATTTGTTAGACGCATTTCTGCTGAATTTGTTGTTGTATTCTGTCTCTCAGTGTTACACCGAACATTCCATTGTTAGACCGATCATTTCTGTGTGAGGGGCGAACATTCCATTGTTAGACCGATCATTTCTGTGTGAGGGGCGAACATTCCATTGTTAGACCGATCATTTCTTTGTGGGAAAACATTCAAAATCAGCCGGGGAACAAATACACATTTCCTTCACTGTAATAGTCCCAAAAATAGTGATGTGATCAAATCAACAAAATGTAGTGACTTCTGTGACTCCCGCGCTGCACCTCCACCATAATGCATTCACCAGAAGGAAGTAGCAAGCAAGCCCAGAGCAGAATGACACTAAGGGGTGTTCCTGCTTGTTCCTCCTGCCGGTGACCCGGTTGAAGGCGGGATCTCTCCCGAAGCCAGTGATGCACCAAATGAACAATCAAAAGTAGAGTAGCCAAGTCTCCATCTCCAGCCCATGGTGAACCAAGGAAAAGTGATTCCTCCTAGAGAGCAAGCTCTTAGACCGAGCCCGGAGACATTATCATATAGTGTAGTATGTTTTATTAAAAAGATAGCAACCATGTGGAGCATAAAATCATCAATGGATAAAAAGCACTTACAAAGATGGCCGACGGACCATCACGTGGACACGGCAGCGTGACATTAGCACAGAGGCTCCTTCCCTGACACGTTTCGTGCGCATGCACGTTCTCAAAGGCATCCACCTAAATTATACATTTATGTTTCTGCTTTCACCATCTGTAGTCTTCTCCACATTATTGGGATGTTTATTGTTTTTATATGTTTTCTTTATTGCCTTACCTAAATTTCGGGCCCTCTTGCTATGTGTCATATGTGTCTTTCATTAACTCCTGATTGATTAATTGGCAAGTACTCCCCCACCTATCGCAGCAGAAGGCTAGACAATCCTTTATGGGGGGAGCACATGCTGGTGAGCACATGCTGGTTCTCTTTGGATAAAGTGGGTTCTCTGATTATGTATTGCACTTCTGCCCAGCACTTCAGCAAATCAACAAAGAGAAAATCTACAGCCAACCACTTTGTAAAACACCAAATAGACTGCAGATGACCCCGTTTCCCCATTCAGCTCTTCATCTCTTACCCGGTCTTCTTCTTAACTCTTCCACCTCTTCTCCCCCACATTATACATATACAGTATATACTGCAGATATATACTGTATATCTCACCCTCATTTCTGCCCCCTACTTATTGTAGCTTAGTATCAGCAAAGCTGCTGTTAGAAATCCTGGGACCCCATACAGTAGACCTGAAAGGACCCCCCCCAAAAAAAAACACAGTTTTACGGTGCTTCATTTTGAACACAGTGAGTGATCGGTACTGATCACTCATTGTGACCATTCAGGAAAGGCTAGTAAATGTGACATATTTACCGGACCCTTCCACCACTCTCCATCCTGAAGGATCCTATTGTATGCTGGCAGCTGCCAGTGGGAAGGAGAGGAGGGAATCCGCCAGTACTGCGAGGGTAGAGGGGGAATGGGTAGCAGGGGGGAAACGTATTGTGCAACGGGAGGGAGAGCAGAAGAAGCCAGCTTACAGCTGCTGCAGAGAGAGCCATACAGGGCATTGGTTCCAGACATTGCCACCCACCATGCTGGTCACCCTCCCTGCCCACATCTAATTCACCCAGCTGCCTGGGCCCCCTACAGGAGAACTGGTGGTACCCCGTAATCCACAGCCCTGAAAATCAGCACTCATACTGGTATCATGCAACCCTACTTGCAATTGCTCTCAGAAAGCAAGAAGACCGCTTTTGAAAGACCTGATTTTATTGGTTTAATTCAAATGTTCAGACAAATACAAATTATTATACAGGATTTATATGGCGCCAACAGTTTGCTCAGCGCTGTACAATATAACGGAAGACAATACAACAACAATACAGTTCAATACAAGAGGGTTAGGAGGGCCTGATCCTGGGAGCTTACAATCTATAATGGCCCCTCTCTAGACAATGGCATTGGAAGCAGCAACCCCTTCAAGAAGAATGGCTTACTTCTAAATATGGAGTGTCACCTTAATGTTGATTTCACATGACCGTGGACCTGCCTGGTTGTGGGCATTAGTGGGCGTGTTCACAAAAGTGCCCCCACGTGTAGTTGGCCTCGCCCACAAACATCTTCTCAATTACAAGCTGACGATGCCTGCCACTACACAGAGAGTTTGTCTGGAGGACCCCATTAAAATGTTGCTATAGGGCCCCGCGATTCGTAGGTACACCCCCGAATGTGTGTGGAACTGATTGAATTCCATCCTGGGCAGAGATTAATGGGAACATTTCTCTTTAAAATGCTTCAGATTGTGTTGATCTATACCTATACCTGAGCAGAGTACAGCTTCATGTCAGGAGGCGTTCTTGTCTCGTGTCATCGAAGAACACACCAGAATGTTGCGGAGGGACTTTTCAGGTGCTTTTGCATAACAATAACACAGGAATTTTTTCGGGACTTTTCAGGTGCTACAGTGAGGGCAGCAAAATATTACATAAAACCTTTTCTTTTATTAGTGCAAAACCTTGTTTAATGATCAGCCAATCACAACCGACTATCAGAATGTTATGCACCTTAGGGCTACGTTCACACCCGAAATTACACAGTGCTAGGTGTGGCCTCCATCCAGGGCCGGTGCTAGACAATTTTGAGCCCTATGCAAGACCAGATACGTGAAAATTCCCCCCCCTCAAGAATTTTTTTCAAAACAGTAGAAAATATTAAATCTACAAAGAAGCATGAAACTGCAAAACGTCTTTTCATCTGCAAAAATAAGCACCATAAGATGCCACCAGAACCAATATTAAAGCCAAGATCAATGTCCTGGATGGACTGTATCTGTGGCTGGCGGTGGCAGGGTGACAGTGGCAGTGAGTGGAGGATGATGGATCCACACTCTGACAGGTCACAGGCTGGAATCTTCCAGGCAATGGGGGGAGGTAAAACGCTGTGACAGCAGGCAGCTGAACTGAGCGATCCCACACAGCGACAGATCCAACACAACACACCACCACCAACACTGACACAGATCAGCAGTCACTAGAAGAGCAGGCTGAGGGATCGTGATGATGTCATCACTCACTGACACACTGCACATGTGATGGATGGCCAGCCAGGTCACACTCACACAGACACGAGACATCAGAGTCAGGCATTTCCTTCCTCCGCCTCCGCTGATGAATGGGAAGAGAAGGGCTGGAATTCCACAGTGATCAGCAGCAGCCATCAGTCATCTTGTAGTAAGGGACTGAGTCTGAGAGGAACACTGGCAGGAGCGGCAGCTCAGCTGGAAGAGAAGAGAAGGGAAGAGAAGGGCTGAAACTCCACAGTGATCAGCAGCTGCTAGCCTGCTTGCAGTAAGGGACTGAGTCTGAGAGGAACACTGGCAGTAGCAGCAGCTCAGCTGCTACACTAGCCAAAGACAGCCGGCATCTTCCTCTGTCCTTTCTTCCTCCCCTTTGCCTCCCCTCCTCTCAGCTGAAGAATCATTCATGATGTGGAAGTGTCCCACACAGAGAGAGTGCAAGCCTGTGCTGCACCCAGGTGCCCCTAGGTGGCATTGCGCCTAGGGGCACCTCTCCCTGCTCTCCCCGGACCCCGCATTCACTATATCCGCTTTTCCCAGACCCTGAATTCACTATATCAGGTCTCCCCGGACCCCGCATTCACTATATCCGCTATCCCTGGACCCCGCATTCACTATATCCGCTATCCCTGGACCCCGCATTCACTATATCCGCTTTTCCCGGACCCTGCATTCACTATATCCGCTCTCCCCGGACCCTGAATTCACTATATCAGGTCTCCCCGGACCCCGCATTCACTATATCCTCTCTCCCCGGACCCCGCATTCACTATATCCTCTCTCCCCGGACCCCACATTCACTATATCCGCTGTCCCCGGACCCCGCATTCACTATATCCACTCTCCCCGGACCCCGTATTCACTATATTCGCTCTCCCCGGACCCCGCATTCACTATATTCGCTCTCCCCGGACCTCGCATTCACAATATCTGCTCTCCCAGGACCCTGCATTCACAGACATGAGACATCAGAGTCAGACATTACCTTCCTCTGCAGACGCTGATGACTGGAAAGAGAAAGGAAGAGAAGGGCTGGAACTCCACAAGTAATCAGCAGCTGCTAGCCGACTTGCAGTAAAGGACTGAGTCTGAGAGGAACACTTGAGCAGCAGCTCAGCTGCTACACTGGCCCCAGACACCCGGCATCTTCCTCTGTCCTTTCTTCCTCCCTTTTGCCTCCCCTCCTCTCAACTAAAGGATCATTCATGACATGGCGATATCCCACACAGAGAGAGTGCAATCCTGCGCTGCGCCCAGGCGCCCCTTGGTGGCAGTGTGCCCTAGGCGGCCGCCTAATTTGCCTACTGGAAGCACTGGCCCTGTGTTCTGGCTTGATCCAGAAAAGTTGCAAAACTGACTTGCAGTATGTTGTAGGTGACTGCACCGGATTGGTAAACCAACTGGCAGAGTGTTGGTGGGTATCTCTGAGGTGGCTAAGGTAAGAGTCTCTTCCTGGGGGGGTCATCCCCATAGTAGGGCAATGTTGCCGATTCTGTTAGGATTTCATGGCTGCTACCTTCCTGACACAATGTAAAATGCCCTTCCAACAGGAGTAACTTGAGTATGAAGGAGCGCCAGGTAGCACAGGGTCACTTTGGTGGTTGTCACTGAAGTGACACCAAGGCCGGGACAAGGGGTGGGCAGGAGGGGCGGCTGCCCTGGGCGTAGCAGTTTACTGTATGTATGGGGGTGCCAGTGAGCTCATTCCGATACAAGGCATTTTGACAAGTGGATGACTGCTGGGGGTAGCACCCCCTAAGCTCGGACATAATGAAGGAAGGGGGGGGTTGGCTTCTTTGCCCTGGGTGCTGGATGACCTTGTCCCGGCACTGAGTGTCACTGGTTACAGTAGAGCCAACGCATTGTGGGGGAATAGCCTCCCCCTTCCTCAGGGCTGTTGATGCAATCATTAGAAGAGGGGTCACATTCCAATAAAGGAAGATTAAAGACAATGAAATGCTGTTGGCCGTGTGGAAGAATTTAGCCGCACTATGAGTGAGATGCAGCCTGGCTTCAACGGAGTGTGACCTCTCTTTATCAACATCCCCGAAGAAGAGGGGTGCTGTTCCCCCAAAACACGTTGGCTCCACTGTAACCTGCATCACTTCAATAAAGTTTTACCACCAGGTAAGATGACCCTCTGTTACCCGACGCACCTTCATACTCGCGTCACTTGCAGTTTCCCAGGATGGTTAGGTCCTCATGTGGGACTCAGAATTCGGAGGCTCAGAGGGATTTGGGGAGGGAAAAAGCCTCCAACCCTGATTATGGGTACAGCGGACCTGAAAGGGTTAACCAACCTGCAAGAGAGGACTGACAAGGGCAAAGAGTAGTCAGCAGGAGACCATGAGGTGTTGGGTGAAGCAGGACAATGGAAAATAACGCATTATGGCCACTAGATGGAGTTGAGGAACATAGGAAATACATACATCTTTGCAGCAAAAGATACAATGTAACGATTCTAGAGAATGCTAGAGGGAATCCGGAGACAAATGTAACCACTGGTTACTTGTTAATTCCCTCTAGCATTTTCTAGAATTGTTACAAATAATAAACTATATTGTATATATAAAATGTGCATATAAAATGGCTTACGCGTTTCGGCTATGACTAAGGCTTATTGCCAAAATGCGTAAGCCATTTTATATGCACATGTTACGCACTCAATAAAGTTTATTATTCATGAAGACGAGTGCCGGCCATACCAATCCTCATCAACCAGGGTTCTGAAGGTTCTAATTCCGCCTCTGAAATCTATAAATTATCAAAAACCACTTAGGGGGCTTATTGTAAACAGTTTGCATAGCCATCCATGTGGGGAGTCTTCACGTACATTCATTCTTTTTGAATTGGGCAAAAAACCCAGAATGTTCCCTATCTTCTCTTCTGATCGAATGTTCATCTATTATGAGCAGCAGTAAAATACTGCAGTGTGGCCAATAGATGGAGCTGAGGAGCACAGGACATACATTTGTCTTTGTATGGAGAGATACAATGTAACAATTCTAGAAAACGCTAGAGGGAATTAGCAAGTAGCCATTGGTTACATTTGCCTCCCGATTCCCTCTAGCATTCTCTATAATCGTTACATTGTATCTCTTGTTACAAAGATGTATGTATTTCCTACGCTCCTCAGCTCCATCTAGTGGGCATAATGAGTTATTTTCCATTCACCCGCTTCACCCAACACCTCATGGATGCTGCGACTCAATGCAGAACCCATTGAAATGAAGGTGTTTTGACTTGTCATGCGACTTTATGGGTGTAAAGGGTCCCAGGCTTGGAGGAAAGGGCCCCGGGGCCAATGGAAAGGGCCCCTTCGGTCAGGGTGGCCTTTCGTGGTTTCCTGGCACAGGGTCCTGAACAAGTATGTGGAATGTCGGTGCTCTGGCTCTGTGTGTTTTCCCAGCACAGATGCAACTGAATGATGAGGATTGGTATGGCCTAGTATTGAACATGTTATGCAGCGGGCCCCCTTCCTGCCACCTTGGTGGCGGAACCCCAGGGCCCAGTTGCAAGCCAATGCCGGGTGGTGGCGGAACCTCAGGGCCCAGTTGCAAGCCAAAGAAAGGAAGTAGTGGCCGAACCCCAGGGCCCATTTGCAAGCCAACACCAGGTGGTGCTGGAACCTCAGGGCCCAGTTACAAGCGAATGCAGGTAGTGGCCAAACCCCAGGGCCCAGTTGCAAGCCAACGCCAGGTAGTGGCCGAGTCCCAGGGCCCAGTTGCAAACCAACACTAGGTGGTGGAGGAACCCCAGGGCCCAGTTGCAAGTCAACGGCGGGTAGTGACCAAACCCCAGGGCCCAGTTGCAAGCCAACGCCGGGTAGTGGCCGATCCCCAGGGCCCGGTTGCAAGCCAACGCCGAGTAGTGGCCGAACCCCATGGCCCAGTTGCAAGCCAACACTAGGTGGTGGTGGAACCCCAGAGCCCAGTTGTAAGCCAATGCCATGTGGTGGTGGAACCCCAGCTGTGACCCTGCTAGTTGGATCACTGATAGATCCAATCAAAAACAGATGTGTTAATGCAATTAGTAAACTGCATCAGACATGTCATCCTTTTTTCTTCCCCTGGAGCTCACTCTCCACTCACAGACTGCAATGTAAAGAATTTGTTTACTAAAAATAGCGGAAATTTTTTATCTTTTTCTTCCAGCTTTCAAGAAGATCCTGAAGTTCCACCTCTAATTCACCCTCACAAATAGGAGACACCAGCTACCGAGGCTCAGAAGTCCAACGAATAATCGGTGACACCAGACCGATACATTTCCTTGGATAATGAGTGGGCTGGAGGCGCTCAGAACCTTCGTCTTGTCCTATTTCAATATCCTGTCCACGACGGGCCTGGCTCTCCTCCTTCTCCTGCTGGAGAAATTTGTGGAAGGCGACTTTGACTGTCCCGGAGACTCTGCCATGGCCTTCATCTACAGCTTGTTCTTCATCGTCGTGCCGTGCCTGATTCTGCTGTTTCTGGGGTGCAAGTTTTCTGACGTTCCTTGTTCATCGTGTCGATCGTGCTGCTCAGGATGTCGCTCTTGTTACAGCTTCATTCGAATCTCCACCGCTCCTATTTTATGGTTCTTGATTGTATTGAGTGATGGAAGATACCTGAACTGCTTGGTGAGGTTTCTAAGAGGGGGAGAAAAAAATGCCATAGTCAAGCCGATAGGCCAGGTACGGGATATTTATATATATGGACACCATAGCGGGGCGCGTGTACTCCACACAATGCCATGAGAGTGGTGGGGGCAGGGAAAGACGGGTTCCAAACTGTCACTAATACATGGTGGGGGCAGGGAAAGACGGGTTCCAAACTGTCACTTATAAATGGTGGGGGCAGAGAAAGACGGGTTCCAAACTGTCACTAATACATGGTGGGGGCAGGGAAAGACGGGTTCCAAACTGTCACTAATACATGGTGGGGGCAGGGAAAGACGGGTTCCAAACTGTCACTAATACATGGTGGGGGCAGGGAAAGACGGGTTCCAAACTGTCACTTATAAATGGTGGGGGCAGAGAAAGACGGGTTCCAAACTGTCACTAATACATGGTGGGGGCAGGGAAAGACGGGTTCCAAACTGTCACTAATACATGGTGGGGGCAGGGAAAGACGGGTTCCAAACTGTCACTAATACATGGTGGGGGCAGAGAAAGACAGGTTCCAAACTGTCACTAATACATGGTGGGGGCAGAGAAAGACGGGTTCCAAACTGTCACTAATACATGGTGGGGGCAGGGAAAGACGGGTTCCAAACTGTCACTAATACATGGTGGGGGCAGAGAAAGACGGGTTCCAAACTGTCACTTATACTTGGTGGGGGCAGGGAAAGACGGGTTCCAAACTGTCACTAATACATGGTGGGGGCAGGGAAAGACGGGTTCCAAACTGTCACTAATACATGGTGGGGGCAGAGAAAGACAGGTTCCAAACTGTCACTAATACATGGTGGGGGCAGAGAAAGACAGGTTCCAAACTGTCACTAATACATGGTGGGGGCAGGGAAAGACGGGTTCCAAACTGTCACTAATACATGGTGGGGGCAGAGAAAGACAGGTTCCAAACTGTCACTAATACATGGTGGGGGCAGAGAAAGACGGGTTCCAAACTGTCACTAATACATGGTGGGGGCAGGGAAAGACGGGTTCCAAACTGTCACTTATACATGGTGGGGGCAGTGAAAGACGGGTTCCAAACTGTCACTTATACATGGTGGGGGCAGTGAAAGACGGGTTCCAAACTGTCACTAATACAAACTCCAAATGATTTACACACTCCAATTTGCTGCTGCAATCTTCAGAGACATTTATTCATCAGGTACAAAGGTAAGAGCAACTCAACAGTTTTGTGCTTCCCCGCTCTTTTTCTGGTGTATAGTAATTACGAAAATAATAGGCAGGTCCAGGGGCGGACTGACCATTCGAACACTTGGGCACTGCCCAAGGGCCCGGGGTCAGTAGGGGGCCCCATGAAATGCCCCTGGTACCTTTTTATAGGCTTTTTTGGGTGTGCTTTGAGAGTGAGCAAGGACACAGGGGCCCCATGATCCCCTATTGCCCGGAGGCCCCATGAGTTGTCTGTCTCTGGGCAGGTCCCCCTGATTTCTTTTGTATTGTAATTGTATTGTCTGCCCATATTTTGTAAAGTGCTGTGCAAACTGATGGTGATATATAAATCCTGTATAATAATAGTAAGTTATTATTATTATTATAATTATTAGTATTATTATTATATATAAATTATTATTATTGTTATTATTATTATTATTATTTTAATGGTTTTATTATTATTATTATTATTATTATCATTTATATATAAATTATTATTATTATTAGTAGTAGTAGTAGAAATATAATTTATATATAAATTATTATTATTACTATTATTATCACCATTTTATTGGTGTTATTATTATTATTATTATTATTATTAATATTATTATTATTATTATTATCATTTATATATAAATTATTATTATTATTGTTGTTGTTATTACTATTTTATTGGTTTTATTATTATATTATTATTATTATTATTATTATTATTATTAAATAATAATAATAATAACTTATGATTATTTTATTGTTATTATTATTAGTAATAGTAATACTAATAACAACATAATAATAATAACATAAAATAATCATAATAATTTTTTATTATTTTTATTAATTATTTACATGTAAAGTGGTTGTAAACCTATGAAATGAAAACTGAATAAAGCATATCCCTCTATAGTGTGCACTTGCCTCAATCACCTAGCGTGGATCCGATCTGCTCTCTCTCTGCATGAGTCCCTTCTGATAGGTTATCCTGACACCATAGAATCTCAGAAGACAGCCTCACCTCCCCTCCAGCACACATGAGGTGATTAATAGCATCAGCTGTGCATGTATTCATAGGAGACTGTGTAGAGGAAGGGTGTGTGCATTCCCTCCACTCGCGTCTCAGATTACACTCAGCTCTCCTCTCAATGTTGTGCAGTGTATGACATCAGATTCCCACCCCCTGCCTGCTGAAGATGAGAAAAGGCCTTTGACCTGAGTGTTTTAGAAGGCTGTAGGCTGAAAAGAGGGCTGCAGATAAACAGGTACAACATGTGTCAGAGGATTTGTTTCATCTCTTTGTATCACCTGAGGCTCGTCACTTCCCTGGAAGCTCTTTAACTACAAAGAGCAAAGGAAGTTGTACAGAGAATCTCCCACTATTGCCACTGCCATCTTAATAGCATCATGAGGCCCTGGGCAAACAAATACACTGGGGCCCCCACCAGCCTGCATCAGGTGCCCCCCTTACATCAGCTTCCCCATCACAGTGCCCCCTTACATCAGGTTCCCCATCACAGTGCCCCATACATCAGGTTCCCCATCACAGTGCCCCCATACATCAAGTGTCACCCTCACAGTGCCCCCATACATCATGTGTCCCCCTCACAGTGCCCCCATACATCAGTTGTCCCCCTCACAGTGCCCCCATACATCAAGTGTCACCCTCACAGTGCCACCACACATCAAGTGTCCCCATCACAGTGCCCCCATACATCAGGTGTCCCCCTCACAGTGCCCCCTTACATCAGGTGTCCCCCTCACAGTGCCCCCTTACATCAGGTTTTTCATCACAGTGCCCCATACATCAGGTGTCCCCATCACAGTGCCCCCATACATCAGGTTTCCCATCACAGTGCCCCCATACATCATGTGTCCCCATCACAGTGCCCCCATACATCAGGTTTCCCATCACAGTGCCCCCATACATCATGTGTCCCCCTCACAGTGCCCCCATACATCAGGTTTCCCATCACAGTGCTCCCATACATCAGGTGTCCCCCTCAGAGTGCCCCCTTACATCAGGTGTCCCCTTCACAGTGCCCCCTTACATCAGGTTTTTCATCACAGTGCCCCCATACATCATGTGTCCCCCTCACAGTGCCCCCATACATCAAGTGTCACCCTCACAGTGCCCCCCCACATCAAGTGTCCCCATCACAGTGCCCCCTTTCATCAGGTGTCCCCCTCACAGTGCCCCCTTACATCAGGTTTTTCATCACAGTGCCCCATACATCAGGTGTCCCCCTCACAGTGCCCCCATACATCAGGTTTCCCATCACAGTGCCCCCATACATCATGTGTCCCCCTCACAGTGCCCCCATACATCAGGTTTCCCATCACAGTGCCCCCATACATCATGTGTCCCCCTCACAGTGCCCCCATACATCAGGTTTCCCATCACAGTGCCCCCATACATCAGGTGTCCCCCTCACAGTGAACCCCTTACATCAGGTGTCCCCCTCACAGTGCCCCCTTACATCAGGTTTTTCATCACAGTGCCCCCATACATCATGTGTCCCCCTCACAGTGCCCCCATACATCAGGTGTCCCCCTCACAGTGCCCCCATACATCAGGTTTCCCATCACAGTGCCCCCATACATCAGGTGTCCCCATCAAAGTGCCCCCATACATCAGGTTTCCCATCACAGTGCCCCCTTACATCAGGTTTCCCATCACAGTGCCCCCTTACATCAGGTTTCCCATCACAGTGCCCCCTTACATCAAAGTTGTGCCCCCCCCCCCCTTCCCCCTTGTACTCAGAGATCACAAATGTTGTTCCCACCAGCAATAAAGGCAGCTCCTCCTTCCTCTTTCATGGAGGGACAGAAGTGAGTTCTAAATCTCAGCGTCAGCTCTCTTCCGCCCCCTGCAGGAAGGAGGAGAAAGGTGAATCTTCTCCCCAGCAGAAGCTAGCAGCAGCTCCTTCTGACAGGAGTGACATTGCAGTTACTCCTGTCAAAGAGGAGTGGAAGGAGCAGCCAAGCCGCCAGTGCAACCCCCCCCCCAAGATGGTGCCCACCCCAACCTTGTCCTGGCCCTGATAATGGGCCCCCGTGCTTCTGGGGCCCCTGGGCAGTGCCCATGTCCACCCATTCATTAAGACAGCCCTAACCTGAGCTTGATCTCAATCCAGGGCTGTGCACAAGACCAGCGGCTCTCTTGGCTCTCTCCCTCCTCATAGGCTCAGAGACAGCAGTGGGAGCCATCTTCCTTTGCTCTTTGTATTTTAATATATCTCATTACTTTGTTCATTGCTCTTCACCTGAGGCTGAGGGGACGCTGGGAACGTGTTGGACTTTTGTACCGGATAAATAAATGTCTCTGAAGATTGCAGCAGCACATTGGAGTGTGGAAATCAGTTGGAGTTTGTATGTACGGTATATATTCGATGTATTTGTGTGTGGCGCCTGCAATGATCAATGAGCCTCTTTTATCTGCTGCCCTTTGTTCTGTTAAATATTTCATAGAAAGTCGGTTACTCTATATCAGTTTGATATGAAAGATATCCCCTCTGATCCTGCCAGAAATCTTTGTGGGCTGATGACTTCCTCTCTGCCTGTGCTGTCTGATCACAGCTACATTGTTCCCAGTTCTCTCTGTGGACTACAGATCACCTTCCCCCTCCATGTTGTGGAGATGAGGAGAGGGGCAAATTTTCTGCAGTTCAAACACAATCCATTATATAATACATTGTATACATACAGGATCCATTATATCACACATTGTATACATACAGGATCCATTATATCATACATTCTATACATACAGGACACATTATATCATACATTGTATACATACAGGATCCATTATATCATACATTCTATACATACAGGACACATTATATCATACATTGTATACATACAGGATCCATTATATCATACATTGTATACATACAGGATCCATTATATAATACATTGTATACATACAGGATCCATTATATCATACATTCTATACATACAGGACACATTATATCATACATTGTATACATACAGGATCCATTATATCATACATTCTATACATACAGGACACATTATATCATACATTGTATACATACAGGATCCATTATATCATACATTGTATACATACAGGATCCATTATATAATACATTGTATACATACAGGATCCATTATATCATACATTGTATACATACAGGACACATTATATAATACATTGTATACATACAGGATCCATTATATCATACATTGTATACATACAGGATCCATTATATAATACATTGTATACATACAGGATCCATTATATCATACATTGTATACATACAGGATACATTATATAATACATTGTATACATACAGGATCCATCATATAATACATTGTATACATACAGGATCCATTATATCATACATTGTATACATACAGGACACATTATATAATACATTGTATACATACAGGACACATTATATCATACATTGTATACATACAGGATCCATTATATCATACATTGTATACATACAGGATCCATTATATAATACATTGTATACATACAGGATCCATTATATAATACATTGTATACATACAGGATACATTATATCATACATTGTATACATACAGGATCCATTATATCACACATTGTATACATACAGGATACATTATATAATACATTGTATACATACAGGATCCATTATATCATACATTGTATACATACAGGATCCAGTCTATGATACATTGTATACGTACGGGATCCATTAAATAATACATTGTATACGTACGGGATCCATTAAATAATACATTGTATACGTACGGGATCCGTTCTATCAAACATTGTATACATACGGGATATATTATATCATACATTGTATACATACAGGATCCATTATATAATACATTGTATACATACAGGATACATTATATCATACATTGTATACATACAGGACACATTATATCATACATTGTATACATACAGGATCCATTATATCATACATTGTATACATACAGGATACATTATATCATACATTGTATACATACAGGATCCATTATATCATACATTGTATACATACAGGATACATTATATCATACATTGTATACATACAGGATCCATTATATCACACATTGTATACATACAGGATACATTATATAATACATTGTATACATACAGGATCCATTATATCATACATTGTATACATACAGGATCCAGTCTATGATACATTGTATACGTACGGGATCCATTAAATAATACATTGTATACGTACGGGATCCATTAAATAATACATTGTATACGTACGGGATCCGTTCTATCAAACATTGTATACATACGGGATATATTATATCATACATTGTATACATACAGGATCCATTATATAATACATTGTATACATACAGGACACATTATATCATACATTGTATACATACAGGACACATTATATCATACATTGTATACATACAGGATCCATTATATAATACATTGTATACATACAGGATCCATCATATCATACATTGTATACATACAGGATACATTATATAATACATTGTATACATACAGGATCCATTATATCATACATTGTATACATACAGGATCCAGTCTATGATACATTGTATACGTACGGGATCCATTAAATAATACATTGTATACGTACGGGATCCATTAAATAATACATTGTATACGTACGGGATCCGTTCTATCAAACATTGTATACATACGGGATATATTATATCATACATTGTATACATACAGGACACATTATATCATACATTGTATACATGCAGGATCCATTATATCATACATTGTATACATACAGGATCCATTATATCATACATTGTATACATACAGGATCCGTTATATAATACATTGTATACATACAGGACACATTATATCATACATTGTATACATACAGGATGCATTATATACATACAGGATCTGTTATATCATACATTGTATACATACAGGATCCATTATATAATACATTGTATACATACAGGACACATTATATCATACCCTACCCCACCCCCTGCTAACTTGCCGACCTCCTCCACTCTTCCTACCACCCCATCCCCCACAGCTATCTCCTCCTGTACCACCATCCCCTCCCTCCTAGATTGTAAGCTCCAAGGAGCAGGGCCCTCGATCCCCTCATGTTTTGCATTGTATTGGTATTGTTCTGTCACATGTTCTGTCCCCCTCTGTAATGTACAGCGCTGAGCGAACTGTTGGCGCTTTATAAATACTGTATAATAATAATAATAATAATAATAAATACATTGTATACATACAGGATCCATGATATCATACATTGTATACATACAGGATACATTATATCATACATTGTATACATACAGGATACATGATATCATACATTGTATACATACAGGATCCATTATATAATACATTGTATACATACAGGATCCATTATATAATACATTGTATACATACAGGACACATTATATAATACATCGTATACATACAGGATCCATTATATCATACATTGTATACATACAGGATCCATTATATCATACATTGTATACATACATGATCCATTATATAATACATTGTATACATACAGGATCCATTATATCACACATTGTATACATACAGGATCCATTATATCATACATTGTATACATACAGGACACATTATATAATACATCGTATACATACAGGATCCATTATATCATACATTGTATACATACAGGACACATTATATCATACATTGTATACATACAGGACACATTATATAATACATTGTATACATACAGGACACATTATATAATACATTGTATACATACAGGACACATTATATAATACATTGTATACATGCAGGATCCATTATATCATACATTGTATACATACAGGACACATTATATAATACATTGTATACATACAGGATCCATTATATCATACATTGTATACATACAGGACACATTATATAACACATTGTATACATACAGAACACATTATATCATACATTGTATACATACAGGATCCATTCTATAATACATTGTATACATCCAGGAAACATTATATCATACATTGTATACATGCAGGATCCGTTATATAATACATTGTATACATACAGGACACATTATATCATACATTGTATACATACAGGATCCATTATATCATACATTGTATACATACAGGATCCATTATATCATACATTGTATACATACAGGATGCATTATATAATACATTGTATACATACAGGACACATTATATAATACATTGTATACATACAGGATCCATTATATCATACATTGTATACATACAGGACACATTATATAATACATTGTATACATACAGGACACATTATATCATACATTGTATACATACAGGATCCATTATATCATACATTGTATACATACGGGACACATTATATCATACATTGTATACATACAGGATCCATTATATAATACATTGTATACATACAGGATCTGTTATATAATACATTGTATACATACAGAATCCGTTATATAATACATTGTATACATACAGGACCCATTATATCATACATTGTATACATACAGGACACATTATATCATACATTGTATACATACAGGATCCATTATATCATACATTGTATACATACAGGATACATTATATAATACATTGTATACATACAGGACACATTATATCATACATTGTATACATACAGGATCCATTATATAATACATTGTATACATACAGGATCCATTATATAATACATTGTATACATACAGGATCCATTATATCATACATTGTATACATACAGGATACATTATATAATACATTGTATACATACAGGACACATTATATCATACATTGTATACATACAGGACACATTATATAATACATTGTATACATACAGGACACATTATATAATACATTGTATACATACAGGATCCATTATATCATACATTGTATACATACAGGACACATTATATAATACATTGTATACATACAGGATCCATTATATAATACATTGTATACATACGGGATCCATTATATACAGTTGCAAGAAAAAGTATGTGAACCCCTTGGGATTACGTGGAGTTTTGCATGAAGTGGGCATAAAATGTGCTCTGAACGTCATCTAAGTCACAACAATAGAAGAACACAGTCTGCTGAACATAATACTACACAAACATTAGATGTTGCCATGGTTTAATTGCACATAACATGTAAACATTCACAGTGCAGGGAGGAAAAAGTATGTGAAGCCCTAGCTTAACGACTTCTCCCAGAGCTAAATGGAGCCAGGAGTGAGCCAACCTTGACTCCAATCAGTGTGATGATATTGGATGTGTTGCTGACAGCTGTCCTGCCCTTAAAAAACACACACCTGTTTTGGGTTTAATGGTTTCAAGAAGCACTGTCTGATGTGAACCATGCCTCGCAGAAAAGAGCTCTCAGAAGACCTACGATCAAGAATTGTTCACTTGCATGAAGCTGAAAAGGGTTACAAAAGTATCTCCAAAAGCCTTGATGTTCATGTGTCCACGGTAAGACAGACTGTCTACAAATGGAGAAAGTTTAGCACTGTTGCTACTCTCCCTGTAAAAATGACTGCAAAAGCACAACGCAGAATGCTGCATGAGGTAAAGAAGAATCCCAGAGTGTCAGCTAAAGACCTACAGAAATCTCTGGCACATGCTAACATTTTTGTTGACACATCTACAATAAGGAAAACATTAAACAAGAATGGAGTACATGGGAGGACACCACGGAGGAAGCCATTGCTGTCCAAAAAGAATATTGCAGCACGTTTGAAGTTTGCAAAAGAGCACCTGGATGTTCCACAGCACTACTGGCAAAATATACTGTGGACAGATGAAACCAAGATTGAGTTGTTTGGGAAGGACACACAACACTATGTGTGGAGAAAAAAAGGCACAGCACACCAACATCAAACCTCATCCCCACTGTGAAACATGGCGGAGGGAGCATCATGGTTTGGGGCTGCTTTGCTGCCTCAGGGCCTGGACGGATTGTTGTCATTGATGGGAAAATGAATTCCAGAGGTTATCAAGACATTTTGCAGGAAAACGTATGACCATCTGTCCGCCAACTGAAGCTCCGCAGAGGATGGGTGATGCAACAGGACAATGACCCAAAGCATACAAGTCATTCAACAAAACAATGGCTGCAACAGCACAGAATACGCCTTCTGGAGTGGCCCAGTCAGAGTCCTGACCTCAACCCGATTGAAATGCTGTGGCATGACCTTAAGAGAGCGATTCACACCAGACATCCCAAGAATATTGCTACACTGAAACAGTTTTGTGAAGAGGAGTGGTCCAGAATTACTCCAGATCATTGTGCAGGTCTGATCTGCAACTACAGGAAACGTTTGGTTGAGGTTATTGCTGCCAAAGGAGGGTCAACCAGTTATTAAGTCCAAAGGTTCACATACTTTTTCCTCCCTGCACTGTGAATGTTTACATGTTATGTGCAATTAAACCATGGCAAAATCTAATGTTTGTGTAGTATTATGTTCAGCAGACTGTGTTCTTCTATTGTTGTGACTTAGATGACGTTCAGAGCACATTTTATGCCCAATTCATGCAAAACTCCACTTAATCCCAAGGGGTTCACATACTTTTTCTTGCAACTGTAATACATTGTATACATACAGGACACATTATATAATACATTGTATACATACGGGACACATTATATCATACATTGTATACATACAGGATACATTATATAATACATTGTATACATACAGGACACATTATATCATACATTGTATACATACAGGATATATTATATAATACATTGTATACATACAGGATCCATTATATAATACATTGTATACATACAGGATCCATTATATCATACATTGTATACATACAGGACACATTATATAATACATCGTATACATACAGTACAGGATCCATTATGTGTGACGTCCCTGACGCTCACACATAATGAAGGGGGGGGTGCAGTTTGGCTTGGTTGCCCTGGGTGACCTTGCCCCAGAACTGCCCTCCTTCATGAAGGGGTTGTTTCCTTGCCTCATCTTTTGTGTTTGGATTACATATCTCCCAATGGATAACATTTCTCTTTTTGCTCTCATGCAGATGGTTGGTCTGATGGGCATTTGTGTTCTCATCGCAATGAAACTCTTCCTATCGAGCTGCGTTTGCTGCCGTTGTGCACAAAATACTCGCACCAGCTGGCATGAGCAGAAGTACGAGGAATATCTGCTAAGAGAGGTGGAAGAAGGCATAAGAAAGAAGGCCAACAAGATACACGAAGCCTATGTAGAGGCCTTGGTGGAGAAAGCATTTTCTGCCGGAAATTGTAAAACCGGAGTCCTCGGCTGGATGAAAAATCTGGAAACTCTCGTCAGCAAAGCTAAAAAGAATGCAAAAAAAGAAGTAAGGAAAAAGAAAAAAAAAGGTCAAACAAATGCCCAAAAATCATACCAAACGTATGCCGAAGAATTTACTGTTTCCTTAAATGCTGCATTGCTGGCCAATAGCAATATCAACGTCTAAAAACAACAAAAACAATGGAATTATAGTCGAGAGAAAAGCAAATCAATAGACAATGAAGCCGCGGGGAAGCAAGTCTCCGAGAAGCCATTGTTTGGAGTCCTGCTGCCTAATCACCAAAACAGACATTGGAGGAGTTGGCCTGCCAGAAAGTGTTTGTCAGGAATGGACTTGCCAATAATGGTGGGACTCACCTGCCTTGTGGGCTGCAGTACCAGGGCTGGCCAGCGGGTGCTCTCAGCAATCAGAGACTCAACCCTGCAGTCAGCCAAACACCTGAGGCTGATTGCAGGTGTATTTAAGGGATGGCCAGACCTGCAGTCTGGGCCTTCGTGTGTGTTTTACCATGGGCCCCTGTATCTTGTTACCTGCATTCCTGTTCCTGTTCCTGTTCCTGTTCCTGTCTGACTGATTTGTTGCCGACCCTGCCTGATCCGGACCTCTGCTGACTTCTCCTGTTTTATCCCTGGCTTGTGACCCCGACCATTCTCTGCCTGACCCCCCTGTACCTACCTGCCCGTTAGTTGCTGTACCCGGCTCGTGACCTGACTACTCTCTGCCTGCTCCTCCTGTTCCTACCTGTCCGATTGTTATTGACCCGACCTGCCTGACGACTTTTGCATTGTATGTATTGTTATCTGTGGGTGGTTGGTTTGGTTCGTTTGCACTGTGTTATGTTTTAGTATTGCACTGCGTTTATGTATTGTTAGTATTAATAAATTATATTGTTTATAACATATCTGAAGCCTGCGTTTCCCTGCGTCAGTTCACATACCTCTGGTCATACCTGGAGCCCTGACAGTGTTGGACACTGCTGGACCTCTGCAGAGAGACCACTGTGTCCGTAAAGAGTAGCTTTCTGTAGCCTGCTGCCAGGGGACAGGCTTTGCTACTCCGGATGTGGCTACTTTCTAAAGAAAACAAACTGTAGGAAATCCTGCATGCCTCACATGTCTGTCTTAGTGGACAGTAATGATGGTTGGGCCCTATTGGCCCTATTGGGTGTTTTTCACTTCTTGGCTACTTAATCATTTTGAATCTCTATGGTAACCAAAGTCTGAGCCTCTACTAAGGTGGACAATGGGACTGCACTGTAGGCCCCTCGCTGTCTTCCGTGATCAGATCCCACATGGAAGAAAATATGTATTTGAAATATATTTTAAAAATATTCTTCCAAATATATTGTCATATATTTGAAATGCTACAATTTTGACTGTATTCAATATACTTCAAAATATATTTCAATAAATATATATATATATCTTTTCAAACTAGGGTAAAAGAACGTATTGCTAATATGAAAAAGGGCTTTCCCAACCATAGCGTTTCAAAACATTTTGCCCTCTTTCATAATAAAAACCCAGAGGGTACGCTATTTGCTGGCATTGATACCCTTTCTAAGAAGCAGAGAGGTAGCTTCAGTAAACGTGAGATTGCCAGATTGGAAGTATGTTGGATATACACTCTGAAAGCTTTTGTGCCCCATGGTCTCAACATTAAGTGGGATGTGAATGCATTCATTAATAATGGGTGAATTTAAGTGGCATTTCTTGTTTTTATTTTTTTTTCATTATTTTAGGTATTATTGGATTTAAAATTCATTATTAGTATTGTTAATATATTTTATATTAAAGATTTTTGTAATTATTTTAAGTTTTATTAAAATGTGAAATATATAATGCTTTATTTCTGTATTTGTCAGCATTTGGTGATGTCGACATGATATAATTTTTTTGCTTCCATAAGTGTTTTTCAACACATTATTATCTTTTTATTTATTTCAGGTACTTATATAGTGCTGTCAATTAACGCCACGCTTTACATATATATTGTACATTCACATCAGGCCCCGCCCCCCGAGGAGCGTACAATCTAAGGTCCCTGACCCTCAAGGGGCATACAATCTAAGGTCCCTAACCCTCAAGGGGCGTACAATCTAAGGTCCCTAACCCTCAAGGGGTGTACAATCTAAGGTCCCTGACCCTCAAGGGGCGTACAATCTAAGGTCCCTAACCCTCAAGGGGCGTACAATCTAAGGTCCCTAACCCTCAAGAAGCGTACAATCTAAGGTCCCTGACCCTCAAGGGGCATACAATCTAAGGTCCCTGACCCTCAAGGGGCATACAATCTAAGGTCCCTGACCCTCAAGGGGCGTACAATCTTAGGTCCCTGACCCTCAAGGGGCGTACAATCTTAGGTCCCTAACCCTCAAGGGGCATACAATCTTAGGTCCCCGACCCTCAAGGGGCGTACAATCTTAGGTCCCTGACCCTCAAGGGGCCTACAATCTTAGGTCCCTAACCCTCAAGGGGCGTATGATCTAAGGTCCCTAACTCACATTCATACATACACATACTAGGGACAATATAGACAGGAGCCAATTCACCTACCAGCATGTCTTTGGAGTGTGGGAGGAAACCGGAGTACCCAGAGGAAACCCATGCAGGCACAGGGAGAACATGCAAACTCCAGGCAGGTGGTGCCATGGTTGGGATTTGAACCAGCGACCCGAGTACTGCCAGGTTGAAGTGCTAACCATTTAGCCGCTGTGCTGCCCGTTAGAAGATTTACATATAATATAATATATAAATCACCGTATTTATCTAGGTAAAAAAAAATTGACCTTCAAAACACAAACTGCGCTAAGTAAAAAATGCCCCAAAATAAATGAAATAAATAATCAACTGCCACATTCCATTATAAAAAAAAATATAACAAATCATATTCTGTAATTCCAAAATATTAGTGCGGCGCTCTGTAAATAATAAAGTGATAACATAATATACTGTGTAGTTGTTATGTGTGCCAAGTGTCCCATACATTCTATCCTTAGGGACACTGACACTGGCAATTGATTAATATAGGGGAGGAGTTGGGCTCCCTCCTACCTATATATAGGTGTTGCCCTCATACGCTGGCCACGCCCCTGAAGACATCATAGATGACTAAACACGTTGGGAGGAGTCAGAACACATGACATCATCACGCACCGGAACATGGTGGCCATCTTGTTGGTTAGAAACGTATAACTTGGTTATATGGTGACATGATGTTTAACCTCCCTGGCGGTCTGAATATGTCCGTATTTCTGTGCTCAAAGCGGTACATTTTTTTGCATGGAAATATGTATTTTTTTTATTGTCGACCTGTAATTTTTAGGAATAACTCCCTGAAATCTGTCCGAACAAGAGTGTAGTAAACATCCCGGGTAGGATAAAACTTGAAACACGAAATCATCAATTACAATTTAATAAATAATCATAAAAAATAATAATATAATAATAAAAAATGTAATTCAATAATGTAATCAGACCAAAAACACTGAAATGTAAAATATAGCGCCCAGTTCGCACATCACTGGTGTTTGGTACTGTCGCGATCGGCTGACGCACTGGTGTCGGAAATCCAATCCTCGACTTGGTGTTCAGGCCAGTCTTGGCCCAATAGAACTTGGAGGTCCGTACACCGTACCTCTTGTGGGCAGGTCAGGACCACCTCCCCCAGGGTCAATTAGCCAAAGACTAATGTCCCGCCCATGTCCAAATCCCAATAAATTGGGTACACGGACATTTGGACATTGGTGATTCGTACGGAGCTGGTTCGATTGACCAATGGATTGCTAAGTTTCTGGCTTGCTCCAGCCGCAGGGTAAAGTGTTATTCTGTCTTTTTATTCCCTTTTATTTTATAGTAATTAGTCATTTGTGTGTCTTCTTATATCTTTTGTATTTTCTGTAACTTTTTATACTTTGTACATATTTTATGCTCCGCCCACTTTGGGAAATTAAATCTTAAAATTAATTAGTGACTTCTGTGTATGTAAGCACGTGCTCATATCTTCGGAGAGACGAGATCGGAGAGATTAGATCGGAGAGACTAGATCGGGGAGATTAGATCGGAGAGATTAGATCGGAGAGACTAGATCGGGGAGATTAGATCGGAGAGATTAGATTGTATTGTATTTTAGTGCCTTTAAAACGCACGGCTAAGCTCATTGCCAATCTGTATGCAACTGCACTGTGAGTGGGCAGATTGCACGCAGATTGCAAAGGTAACCGATCTGCCAGACGGAGATCTGTGTGTGTGTGGTGCCTCAACAGACCGTTCTGCGGATAAACTGTTGGGTGGTGGCAGGCTACCTTTGTGGTGTGTCTGGTGCAGGGGAGTGTGGACAGTGGAAGGGTGATTAGCACCGGGGTTCTGGCTTGTGGAATAGCTGGAGGAATCCTAGAAGGGTGTAATTACTAAACTGGTCCTCGACTCTAATCCGTGCACCAGGTTGTATGTAAGATTCCTATCTGCCAGTGTGTGTGGTCAGCTAGCTGGCTTGGAGTGGAGTCTCCATCTTCTGGTGGCCAGAGGTAGTGCGGGCTGTGAACGGTATCACGACTGATCTTACATACGGTTTGAGATATTCAAGTGTAAGTCCCCTTTATTCCCCCTCTTTACCACCCTGTCGCGGCCGCACGTGCGTGTCTCGGTTAGCTAGTCGCTGTGGGCGTGGCGTGTGGTGGACACCTGACAGGGTAATCCTTGACGGTTTCCTAATTGGTTGCAAGCGTTCGCAAGGCGCCGGAGCATTGTTTTGCTCTTTTTTGCTACTTGGACGCAATTGGGGAGGCTCATCGTGTCTACGGGGGACTAGCTTGGTTGAGATACGACGAGCAGTTCCAGCAGTGGAAGGCAGTTCGGCTGTCCTTACGTTGGGATCACAAGGACGTTAGTCTTTGGATGCGGCTGATGACTTTGGCTCAGGTGGGTACTTTGTTTTTTCAGTCCGGGGCCGGTGGGGCCGCAGCCTCGGGTCCCCTGGCCGGTCGTAAGAAGGGTATTTTTGGCTATACAACAACAGATTCGTTTTGAAGCGTCGTGCCGCTTTAAGCATGAGTGCTCCGGCTGCGGAGGCTCTTATCCCGGTTTGCGGTGTAACACAAGAGAAAGAGCTAGGTGAGGCGATGCTGCAGGAAAAAGTGTATATACGGATTTTCGGGGGGCTCGCCTGCTTCAGGAGGGTTTCAGGATCTCCTGCAATCTTGCTTGCCCCCTCCTCCTGCAGATAATTTGCACTCGGCTTTTGTTCATCAATCGGTGGTGTCTTTGAAGCTTGTGAAGGAGGTGGCACTGGGACGCATGGTGGGTCCTTTTGGCTCTCCACCGTTGCCTGCTCTGGTGGTTTCACCATTGGGGTTGGTACCTAAAAAGGAGCCGAATAAGTTCCGGCTTATTCATCGTCTTATCCCAGGGGGGGGATCGGTTAATGAGTACATTGACCCGGAGTTGTGCTCGGTTTCTTATACATCCTTGGATGCTGCGATTTGTTGGGTTCGGCATTATGGTCTGGGGGCCCTTTTGGCTAAGATGGATGTTGAGTTGGCTTTTTGCCCCTTGCCAGTGAGTCCCGACAGTTTTCATTTGTTGGGTTGTGTAACGTAGATGTGGGATTCAAGTGATTGGACTGAGATGTGATCTGTAGCAATATGTAATTTATTATTTATTTCAGGTACTTATATAGCGCTGTCAATTTACACAGCGCTTTACATATATATATTGAACATTCATATCAGTCCCTAACCCTCAAGGGGTGTACAATCTAAGGTCCCTAACTCACATATTAGGGCCAATTTAGACAGGATCCAATTAACCTACCAGCATGTCTTTGGAGTGTGGGAGGAAACCAGAGTACCCAGAGGAAACCCACGCAGGCACAGGGAGAACATGCAAACTCCGTGCAGGAGGCACCATGGTCAGGAATCGAACCCATGACCCATTTACTGCAAGGCAGATGTGCTAACCACTAAGCCACTGTACCGCCCAATATTGTTTCATTCCTTGTTATTAAAGATATATTCAGTCAGAAATATTTAGCAACTGAAAAGACAGAGCAGCCTCCAGGCTGGAAGTGACACCTAAGTGTCAATAAGATTTGTCTATATATATATATATATATATATATAAAGTCAGACTTTGCCACCTTCCTGGAGTTTAAAAGAGGAACGCCAGATGCAGGAGACCAGGGGGGCTCCGATCTGTCTGGGGAGCTTTAAAGTATATACACAGATCAAAGGAATAGATTTCATCTCTCATAAAAGCTAAAATATTAGTTGCAGAGAGATGAAAATACTTCCTTCTGATGGGGCACTCTGTGGGCTACATCTGCATGTAAAAACTGTATTTGTGGCCTATGTAGAATGCCAGAAAAATGCAGGAAATGGTTATGTGGCGCCTGATTGCGACAGCTGAACAGTGACTGGTACTGTCGCGATTGGACTGATGCGCTGGTGTCGGAAATTCAATCCCTGACTTGGTGATTCAAACCGTTCCTGGTCCAATTGACTTTGGGCATTTCAGCACTCAGAACGTCCTCTGGGCTGGTACAGGAACACCCCCCCAAGGTTGATTGGCCAAGGAGTAATATCCAGCCCTTGTCCATAGTCCCATAAATTGAGGACTTGAAGTATGGACGTTGTAATTCGTACGGAGCCCATCCTATTGACTGACGGATCGTGGACTTTCTCTGACTTGCTCCAGTCGCAGGATAAATCTGGGTAAAAGTTTTATTTCTGTTTTTATTTCCCCTTTATTTTATAGTGAATAGCCAATTGTGTTTCTTCTTGTATTTTTTGTATTTTCTGTAACTTTTTATACTTTGTACATATTTTATGCACCGCCCACTTTGGGATATTAAATCATAAAATTAATAAGTGACTTCTGGGATACTTAAGCTCGGGCTCATATCTCCGGAGAGATTAGATTGTATTTTAGTTTCTTTAAATGCTCGGTCAAGTTCATTGCCAATCTGTATGCAATTGCACCGCGTGTTGGCAGATTGTAAAGGTAGTAGATCTGCCAGACGGAGATCTGTGTGTGTGAGGTGTCCCAGCAGACCGTTCTGCAGATAAACTGTTGGGTGGTGGCAAGCTACTGTTTGTGGTGTGTTGACAGTGGAAGAGTGATTAACACTGGGGTTCTGGCTTGGAGGAATCCTAGAAGAGTGTGTGATTGCTGGGCTGCTCTGCAACCCTAATTAGTGCACCAGATTGTATGTAAGATTTGTGTCTACCTGTGTGTGTGGTCAGCTAGCTGGATTGGAGTCTCCCTCTAGTGGTGGCCAGAGGTAGTGTGGGCTGTGAAGGTTTATCATGGCTGATCTTATATATGTATATTTTATTTATTTCAGGTACTTCTATAGCGTCATCCATTTACACAGCGCTTTACATATATATATATATCATACATTCACATCAGTCCCTAACCCTCAAGGGGTGTACAATCTAAGGTCCCTAACCCTCAAGGGGCGTACAATCTAAGGTCCCTAACCCTCAAGGGGCGTACAATCTAAGGTCCCTAACCCTCAAGGGGTGTACAATCTAAGGTCCCTAACCCTCAAGGGGCGTACAATCTAAGGTCCCTAACCCTCAAGGGGCGTACAATCTAAGGTCCCTAACCCTCAAGGGGTGTACAATCTAAGGTCCCTAACCCTCAAGGGGGGTACAATCTAAGGTCCCTAACTCACATACACACATACAAGGGTCAATTTAGACAGGATCCAATTAACTTACCAGCATGTCTTTGGAGTGTGGGAGGAAACCCACACAAGCACAGGGAGAACATGCAGGAGGCGCCATGGTCAAGAATCAAACCCATGACCCATTTACTGCAAGGCAGATGTGCTAGCCACTAAGTCCGCAAACGTCCGCCCGTAAGTGATCACAAAAAAAGTGCAAGTGCGAACACCACACGAAAAAGTGCACTTAGGGGTGTGCTTTTGTCCTACCCCTAAAGGGGCTGGACCACTACCCTGATCCCCCGGGGCACGAAGCTCCTGACAGGGACAAGGTTCCCATTTGGTCCTCCTGGCCAAAAGGCCTGGTGGACCACCGTTCCTTATGTCCAGCCGAAGCCGGACACCCAGTACTTGGTCAAGGGGCTCTCCCGGAGAGAAAACCCCCTAGGGATCAGGGGAGGAAGGAACCAAAAGGCCACACATCCTCCCCCTAGACTTCAGGGCAGGCCCGAGGACCCACACCCTCCATCCTGTGAAAAACACACACAAAAGCAGAAAAAAGTGACAAACGTGGGAGTGAAATAAATTAAATAAATAGAAAATAAAAAAGTGGTACCGTGCCAAATTGTGCACAGACCAGGCCCTGGGGCCCGTAGCAAAAATTGCCCTGAACTTAGCCAAAAGGCCCGGTCCTAAGGGCGCTGTGCAAAAAGAGTGTAAAAACAGTGACCTTGTGCCATCTTCACACTGTGGGGTCCCACACCCAGGTGTTACTAGTGGCACCCCTGAGGGCGTCTACTCAGGGGGCACTGAGTTTGCTGACTTTCTGCCTTCTCAGCCCCTGGCCAGACAAGGTAGATCCGTCCAAATCAGGAGGTACTGGGTCCTTCCGGTCTCCTCGGGGGAATTACTCCCACTAAGCCACTGTGCCACCCCATATATATATTCAGATTAAGTCCCCCTTATTCCCTCTTACCCCAAGTCACGGCCCCACGTGCGAGCCTCAGTTAGCTAGTCGCTGTGGGCGTGTGTTTGTGGGTGGACTGTGACACCCTGCCTGTCGGAACGATGTAGGAGTGCTGACGTCACCTGACTTCTCCTCATGCGTATCATCACACACCACGTGACTTCATAAGGGGTAGGTGACACGTGCAAGCGATAGTATATATAGCCAACAGAGACCTTCAATGTGAATCGGCTGTAGCTGGAGAGAAAGGCAGGGAGGAGACCTCACCCAGACTCAAGGGGACATCTAGTGGTGCAAAAACAAAAATCCACCACTGATCCAGAGCTCATGAGCACAAAAATGGCCGGAGAGAAGGAAAAAGTATGTAAATAAAAACAAACAAAAAAAAAGTGTATATAGGGAAATAATAATGTTAAAATTAACCAAAAGAGAGGTCCAATGGTGCAAACGGAGTAAATCACCAATAATCCGGAGCTCATAAGCACAAAAATGGGCATATTTGAAATACTGTTGACTTGCTGTGTTCACTACTGCAGCTACCTTTGTGTTTCACTTTGAGATCAGTAATCAGGTGACTGCCTTACGAAGTGTCTGCAACTAAAGAACCATTAATAAATACTCAGTTGTTTACTTCAATTTGGGCATTATGCTTGAACCCAGGGTGTCAGAGGCATCGGGGGACTTGCAAGGTCAGGGCAACCTTTGGGGACAGCGGCCCTCACGAGGGTAGCACTTCACGTACTAAGTGCAAGTTACGGAACATCTAAATAATATGATAATGTCAGGGATCCCCTCGATCCCCGCTGCGATGGTCCCGGCGCAGGCGCAGTGCGCCGCCCTGTGCAGGGACACAGGCACTAGGTCCGGGCCGGCCGCGGCGTTCGAGTTCGCGCATGTGCAGTAGTCCGGGCCGCCCGCTGGGCACCAATGGCAGCGCAGGGCGGGATATTTAAATGACCCTGAGCTGTCATTCAGTGCCTTCTGGTCTTTCCTGCATCCTGTGAATCTGTGAACCTGTGCCCTGTAAGTTATTGACCCGGATTGTACCTGACCTTGCTAATTTCTCCTGTCCTGACCCTTGCTTTGCCTGACCTCTCTCCTGGATGCCCCCTATTGGATTTGACCTGCTGTTGCTGACCTTGCGTGTGACCCGACCATTCTCTGCCTGCTGCCTTGTACATTACCGTCCTCTCTGTTACCGACCCGGCCCGTCTGACCTTGCTCATCCATCCATCCATCCGTCCATCCCTCGCAGTGGGGTCTTCTGACATCCTCATATCAGACTCTTACCCGTGGGAGCCCTTGGCGCATACCACTACCACTGACGGACGTACCCAGTAGCCACGACCTGGTCTCGGGGTGCTCCAAGTCCATCCCCACCATCAGGGGCCATGGTGAACAAGCACCCTGGGACTTAGATTCCGTGCGCTGGGGGCTCCTATTCAGTGGAGTGCTAGTGGTACCGCCGGGCGGTCCCTTACAGATAGTCACAAGAGATGCTCCGGTATGGAAAGCTGCAGCGGCATCACATACTCCATACTGAATTTTTGTGGAGTTTGGGTTCCAACTTACAGTTCATGAATCAATCCCTCATCCTATGATTATTATTCTACAAGCCCTGATAACGGGGGAGTGTTGAGCCCCCAAAATGCAATGGATTTTATTACAGAATAAAATCTTTTATGGACTGGAGCTCCCATCTTTTCAATTTTTTTAGGATCAGGAGACAGAGGCAGAGTTGAGGCACAAACTGAGGTCAGGAATATCCGAGCAGCATAGCACCAGATCAGAAAGCAAAGACAGAGTCCAGGAATGAAGCCAATCTCGGTAACAGCCGGGCAAACAAACTACAAGGCAGAAGGCAGTAAGCAGAGTCCAGAAGGCAGGCTGAGGTCACAATGAGGCGGCAGGTCGGTAGACAAGCTGGGTCATACATGGAGGGGCAGAATCAGCAGATCAGGTCTCAGGTAATCAGGAACAAGCTGAAGACCACTCAGTAACCTCCCTCTGTAGTGCTTCAGTTTATATGGACCACTGGGTGCTAATACCAGTGCTGAGTGTGCGCCTGCATACTACCCTGCCCACCTACCTGGTAGTCACCCTACACACAGAGGTATAGGTAGAATTATGGTTTCCTTACACTGAAGTGAATCCGTCGTTCCTTACGATATTTTGGTGTTTCTGCCACGTTTCCAGCTCTTCATCTTTCCCATGATCTCTCTCTCTATAGTGAATGTATAATATTTCTTCCCCCACTTGTGCATTCCCCTGACTTCTCCATCAAAATCAACGGCTCAACTATCAACCCGTCCCCGTGTGCCAAGGCTCTAGGTGTAATCTTGAATATTCTGAACGATCCTTCCAGGCCCACATCCAATCACTGTTCAAAGCTTGCCTCCACAACCTCCGCAACATCTCCAAGATACGCCCCTTCCTAATCTAAGACACCACAAAGCTTCTAATTCACTCCCTGGTCATCTCTCACCTCGACTACTGCAACTTCTTGGCTTACCTTTACATAGTCTATCCCTCTCCAGTCCACCACGAATGCTGCTGCCAGACTCATCCATCTTACCAATCGTTCAGTGTCTGCAATCCCTCCACTGGCCTCCTCTCAGTGTCCTCCACCCCTCTCTGTCAATCCCTCCGCTGGCCTCCTCTCAGTGTCCTCCACCCCTCTCTGCCAATCCCTCCACTGGTCTCCACTCAGTGTCCTCCACCCTTCTCTGCCAATCCCTCCACTGGCCTCCATTCAGTGTCCTCCACCCCTCTCTGCCAATCCCTCCATTGGCCTCCACTCAGTGTCCTCCACCCCTCTCTGCCAATCCCTCCACTGGCCTTCATTCAGTGTCCTTCACCCCTCTCTGCCAATCCCTCCACTGGCCTTCATTCAGTGTCCTTCACCCCTCTCTGCCAATCCCTCCACTGGCCTCCATTCAGTATCCTCCACTGGTATCCACTCAGTGTTCTCTACTCTCTCTCTCTGCCAATCCCTTCACTGGCCTCCATTCAATGTCCTCCACCCCTCTCTGCCAATCCCTCCACTGGCCTTCATTCAGTGTCCTTCACCCCTCTCTGCCAATCCCTCCACTGGCCTCCATTCAGTATCCTCCCCCCCCCCTGCCAATCCCTCTACTGGCCTCCACACAGTGTCCCCTCCCCCCTCTCTGCCAATTCCTCCACTGGCCTGCATTCAGTGTCCTCCACCCCTCTCTGCCAATCCCTCCACTGGCCTGCACTCCGTGTCCTCCACCCCTCTCTGCCAACCCCCCCACTGGCCTCCATTCAGTGTCCTCCACCCTCTCTGCCAATCCCTCCACTGGCATCCACTCAGTCTTCTCTACTCTCTCCGCCAATCCCTTCACTGGCCTCCATTCAGTGTCCTCCACCCCTCTCTGCCAATCCCTCCACTGGCTTCCACTCAGTGTCCTCCACCCCCCTCTGCCAATCCCTCCACTGGCCTGCATTCAGTGTCCTCCACCCCTCTCTGCCAATCCCTCCACTGGCCTGCACTCCGTGTCCTCCACCCCTCTCTGCCAACCCCCCCACTGGCCTCCATTCAGTGTCCTCCACCCTCTCTGCCAATCCCTCCACTGGCATCCACTCAGTCTTCTCTACTCTCTCCGCCAATCCCTTCACTGGCCTCCATTCAATGTCCTCCACCCCTCTCTGCCAATCTGTCAGGAATGGACTGGCCAGCAATAGTGGGACTCAGCTGCCTTATGAGCTGCAGTACCAGGGCTGGCCAGCGGGTGCTCCCAGCAATCAGAGACTCAACTTTGCAGCCAGCTAACACCTGGAACTGATTATGCTGGGGTATTTAAGGGATGGCCAGACCCACAGACTCTGCCTTGGTGTTGTGTTTGTCCTGGGCCCTGTATCTGTCCTGCATCCTGTTTCTGTTCCTTTGCTGACCCTGCCTGATCTGAACTGCTGCTGACTTCTCCTGCTCTGATCCCGCCTCGCTCCTGACCATCCCTCTGCCTGACCCTCTGTACCACGCTGCTTGCTACCTGTTCTGATCCCTGGCTTGTGACCCTGACCATCCCTCTGCCTGACCCTCTGTACCACGCTGCTTGCTACCTGTTCTGATCCCTGGCTTGTGACCCTGACCATTCTCCGCTTGCTCCCCCTGTACCTACCTGCCCAATTGATATTGACCCGGCCTGCCTGACGACGCTTGCATTGTATGTACTGTTATCTGTGGGAGTACCGCCCTCCTCAAAATCACCAACGACCTACTTACTGCCAAAGCCAAAGGCGACTTCTCTATCCTCCTCCTCCTGGACCTCTCCGCGGCCTTCGACACAGTTGACCACCCCCTCCTCCTTAATAAACTATTCTCCCTTGGCGTCAGAGACACCGCTCTCTCCTGGTTCTCCTCTTACCTATCCCGACGCTCCTTCAGCGTTTCCTACAATGGTGCCACCTCCCCTTCCCTCCCCCTCTCTGTTGGGGTCCCCCAGGGCTCTGTCCTTGGACCCCTTCTCTTCTCCATCTACACCTCCTCCCTTGGCAAACTCATACACTCCCACGGCTTCAACTACCATCTCTATGCTGATGACACTCAAATTTACCTCTCCACCCCTCACCTCACCTCCACTTTCTCCGCCCGCATCACTCACCTCCTAAACGACATCTCTGACTGGATGTCGCTCCATTTCCTCAAACTCAACCTCTCCAAAACCGAGCTTCTCGTCTTCCCTCCTGCCCGCGCCCCCCCCCCCATCCTATCCATCACTACTAACATCACCACCATCAATCCCGCCCCGCAAGCCAAAGTCCTTGGGGTCATTCTGGACTCTAACCTCTCCTTCCAACCTCATGTCAAATCACTGACAAACACATGCAGGCTCCACCTCCGCAATATCGCCAAAATACGCACCTTCCTTACCCCAGACACCGCTAAACTACTTGTGCACTCCCTGATTATCTCACGCCTTGACTACTGCAACTCCCTCCTCACCGGCCTACCCCAGTGCAAACTCTCCCCGCTTCAGACCATCCTGAACTCAGCTGCCAGACTCATCCACCTCACCAGCCGCTCCACCTCTGCCACCCCCCTCTGCCTCTCCCTCCACTGGCTCCCTATCGCCCAACGCATCAAATTCAAACTACTCACTCTGACCTACAAAGCCATTCACAACACTGCCCCTAACTACCTCACCGACCTGATTCCCAAGTACCACCCTACCCGTACCCTTCGCTCTTCACAGGACCTCCTTCTATCTTGCTCCCTGGTCTCCTCCTCACACGCACGTCTGCAAGACTTCTCCAGGTCCTCCCCCATCCTCTGGAACTCACTACCCCAATCCATCAGACTGTCACCTTCCCTCCTCACCTTCAGGCGCTCCCTGAAAACCCACCTCTTCAGGGAAGCCTACCCCACCCTCACCTAACTGCTGCTCTCCTTCATTCCTCCTACCACTCCATCCCCCACAGCCACTTCCTCCTGTACCACTACCCCCTCCCTCCCAGATTGTAAGCTCGAAAGAGTAGGGCCCTCTTACCCCTCGTGTGCTGTTCGTAGCTGCTGTAATGTTTCATGTATTGTCCCCCCCTCTATTGTACAGCGCTGAGCAAACCCTTTGGCGCTATATAAACTCAATGTAATGTAATGTAATGTAATGGTTGGTTGGGTTTGTTTGCACTGTATTATGTTTAGTATTGCACTGCGTTTATGTTTGTATTGTTAGTGTTAATAAATTATATTGTTTATCACATATCTGAAGTCTGCGTTTCCCTGCGTCAGTCACACACCTCTGGTCACACCTGGGAGCCCTGACACAATCCCTCCACTGGCTTCCACTCAGTGTCCTCCACCCCCCTCTGCCAATCCCTCCACTGGCCTTCATTCAGTGTCCTTCACCCCTCTCTGCCAATCCCTCCACTGGCCTCCATTCAGTATCCCCCCCCCCTCTGCCAATCCCTCGACTGGCCTCCACACAGTGTCCTCCCCCCCCCTCTCTGCCAATTCCTCCACTGGCTTCCACTCAGTGTCCTCCACCCCTCTCTGCCAACCCCTCCACTGGCCTCCACACAGTGTCCTCCCCCCCCCCTCTCTGCCAATCCCTCCACTGGCATCCACTCAGTGTTCTCTACTCTCTCTGCCAATCCCTCCACTGGCCTCCATTCAATGTCCTCCACCCCTCTCTGCCAATCCCTCCACTGGCTTCCACTCAGTGTCCTCCACCCCTCTCTGCCAATCCCTCCACTGGCCTCCAATCAGTGTCCTCCACCCTTTTCTGCCAATCCCTCCACTGGCTTCCACTCATCCAGCGAATTATATTCAAGATACTTAAACCAATTTACAAAGCCATCCACAACTCAGCCCCTAGTTACATCACTAACCTGGGCTCACAATATCAACCAATAGTTTGCTTTATTCCTCCCAGGACCTCCTGCTCTCTAGTTCCCTTGTCACCTCCTCTAATGCTCCCCCCAGGACGTCTCCCAAGCTTCTCCCATCCTACTGAACTTCCTATCCCAATCTGTCTGACTATCTCCTACTCTGTCCACTTTTAGGCGATCCCTGAAAGCTCATCTCTTCAGCGAGACCTATGCTGCCCCCACCTAACATGTATTTTCTTCATCAGCCCATCCCCCACAGTTATTAACTCTTGTATCTCTTGACCCTCCCTTTTGGATTGTAAGTTCTAAGGAGCAGGGCCCTCTGATCCCTTCTGTATTAAATTGTACTGGAATTGTACTGTCTGCTGACACCATATAAATCCTGTATAATAATAATAATAATAATGTATGTAACCCTTCCTACCGATATTCTAGTAGTGCTTTCCTCTTGAAATAATATTTGTACACGTTGCTTCTTTTGCAGTAATAGTCATATTTTTGTAAACTCTGTTTATTGTATAAAAGTATATAAATGTTTTCAATCACAAAGAATATGCAAAGATATCTGATTACAAATATTCATCAAAAAGATACAAATGTAGAAGCAGCGACAGTCTTGCGTGTGTCTTTGTTACATACACACTTTATATAATATGATACAAAGAGGAGAACATATACTGATTATATCAGTGCGCCTGGGAAGGTCGTCCCAAAATTCGAGAGAGTAAAGGTGGTGTCATGGTGTGGGGGATCCATCCTGCCTTGTATCAACGGTTCAGGCTGGTGGTGGTGGTGTCATGGTGTGGGGGATCCATACTGCCTTATATCAACGGTTCAGGCTGGTGGTGGTGGTGTCATGGTGTGGTGGATCCATCCTGCCTTGTATCAATGGCTCAGGCTGGTTGTGGAGGTGTCATGGTGTGGGGGATCCATCCTGCCTTGTATCAATGGTTCAGGCTGGTGGTGGTGGTGTCATGGTGTGGGGGATCCATCCTGCCTTGTATCAATGGTTCAGGCTGGTGGTGGTGGTGTCATGGTGTGGTGGATCCATCCTGCCTTGTATCAATGGTTCAGGCTGGCAGTGGTGGTGTCATGGTGTGGGGGATCCATCCTGCCTTGTATCAACAGTTCAGGCTGGTGGTGGTGGTGTCATGGTGTGGTGGATCCATCCTGCCTTGTATCAACGGTTCAGGCTGGTGGTGGTGGTGTCATGGTGTGATGGATCCATCCTGCCTTGTATCTACGGTTCAGGCTGGTGGTGGTGTCATGGTGTGGGGGATCCATCCTGCCTTGTATCAATGGTTCAGGCTGGTGGTGGTGGTGTCATGGTGTGGTGGATCCATCCTGCCTTGTATCAATGGTTCAGGCTGGCGGTGGTGGTGTCATGGTGTGGGGGATCCATCCTGCCTTGTATCAATGGTTCAGGCTGGTGGTGGTGGTGTCATGGTGTGGGGGATCCATCCTGCCTTGTATCAATGGTTCAGGCTGGTTGTGGTGGTATCATGGTGTGGGGGAGTTTTTCTTGGCACAAGCAAGGTGTTCCTAATAAAGTGGCCAGTAAGTGTAGACCCCACAGTGTGTGGGGAAGAAAATAATTTTCACTATTTTTTTTTTACATACTGTCACCAGTGCAGTACAGCATCATCATATAACTGGCATGGCGGTGAACAGGGACACTGACTGGTGACAGTATGAAAAAAAACAAATATATATATTTTTTTTTTTTTTTTAATTTTTTGTTACTTTTTTTTTTTTTTAAGATTTTTTTTTCATATTTTACTATGACCAAAGTAGTACAATGTTACCATAGTAACATTGTACTACTTTGGGGAAGTGATCAGTATTTTCTTTTTTTTTTTTTTTTTACACAATTTGCTTATAGCAAAGAAATACTTTGCTGTAAGCAAGCATTTACCTGAATGAAATGGATTCATTCAGCTTTTTTTTTTTTTTTGTGCTTAGCTGTGATTTGGTCACAGCTAATCACATGACATGTGCATGTGATTAGCTGTGACCATTCACAGCTAGGCACTAGTATACAACGGATGGCATCCATTGTATACAACTGTCATGTGACCTGCTGTGATTGGTCACAGCAGGTCACATGGTACCTGCAACGGGGGCCGGTACTCGGATCTGTCATCGGCCGTGTCCGAGGTGCACGGCCGGTGACAGATCGCGCCGCTGCGCCGCTCTGCATTAGCCCAAATGGCGTGCACCCGGAGTGCAGAAGCACTTTTGAAGCCGCCAAATGGCCATTGGCCGGGTGGCTAATGGTTAAAGGGTGCCTTGACTGAAAAAAGGTTTGAGAAACACTGGTTTAGGGTTTTCCTAGGCTTTATAATGTAACTCTGTTGAGAGATCTAGAGGGTTTTGTTCAGCTGTACTACACTGCATGCGTGTAATCCGTGGTTTGGACCCGGCTTTACCAAATATTCTGAACAAGCTCCTTGAAAGATGCAGCCAAGGTGAGGACAATAGTCACGATGCTCCTGCTAAGAAATAGAAAAACATTGAGACAATAGAGCCGACATTCCAGATTTGATTTAGAGGTCAATAGGGGTTTCCTAAGCTGTGATTTGTTACTGCCTCATCTTATGGTGCCCATAATCCTGGCTCCAACACCACTTGGTGAAGCCAGCACCATGACACCATGGGGGCTATTTACTAAAGCTGGAGTTTGTCAAATCTACTGCAGCTCCGCATGGAAACCAATCAACTTCTGTTTCTTGGCCAAAGCTTAAATGAACAAACTAAAGTCAGAAGCTGATTGGCTTCCATGCGGAGCTGCACCAGATACTGAGTGCTCCAGTTTTCGCAAATCAAAACCCAGTTGTCTATAGTGATGGGCTGAACCCCCCCCCCCCCCCTTCCCGTTCGGTTCGCAGTTGAACATTCGAACCTAAAGGAAGTTCAACCGTGAACTTCAGACAGGGACAATTCACTAAGCGGCATCTTACCACATTCGAGTATGAGATCCCGCTCAGTGACTACAATCCGGCGGGAGTTCTATGATGAAGTCACGCGGTAATTTAATATTGAGACATTCATTCACATTTCTGCTGTCAGTGGGTGTTCCCTGCTGACAGCCGAATGGAAAAAGAATTGGCAGCAATTAAAAAAATTAACAAAAAAAAAGGCATGGGGTTCCCCCTCCCTCCCACCCACACCAAACCCTTCAGGTCTGGTATGGATTTTGAGGGGAACCCCCACGCCAACATTTTTAAAAAAAGTGGCATGGGGGTTCCCCCAATATCCATACCAGACCATTATCCGAGCATGCAGCCCAGCAGGTCAGGGCTGGGCGACAGGCCCTCACCATGGGGGGTGCTTTTGGGTAGGGGGGGCACCCCCCAATGCATCTTGTTCCCATGTTGATGGGTGACAACGGCCTCTTCCCCACAACAATGGCTGGTGGTTGTGGGGGTCTGTGGGCAAGGGGGCTTAGTGGAATCTGGGTGCCCCCATTAACAAGGGAGCCCCTCTGTGAATGAAAAACTACAAGTCCCAACATCCTTAGCGGCTTCCGGCTTGTAGTTCTCAATGAACTACCACGGCTCAGTGGAGCGCCATGGTAGTTCATTGATTCGTCCTGTCAGTATATCTGCTTACTTGTACACAGGGCTTTCTTTCTGCCGGAACGCGGCGGTACTGCGTTCCGCCACCTTTTTCTTCTTGTCCCCGCTCACCGACTGCCTCTGCAGAGCTGACAAGCTATGCAGAGCAGCGAAAGTGACAGGTGCCGGACGCGGCTTGTTTATGTCATGCTTGCGCGTGCCCGGCACCTGTCACTGCCGCTGCTCACAGCCGGTGAGCGGGGACATGCACGCTTCACCCCCCCCCCCTCTACCGCCAGCGTGTAAACATCGGGGGCGCGGACAATGGGCGAGGACACTATGCACGCTTCACCGCCCCCCCCCGCCGGCGTGTAAACATCGGGGGCGGCACGGCGACATCAACGGCAGTGACAGCGTGGACGCAGGGGCCGTACAGCTTGGAGTAGGTAAGCTGCGCTCGGCTCCCTGTCACTGACTGCAGTATCATGTATTGCTCTAAATTTTTACTCTCTCCCCAGCCTGTGCCCACCTAAACTATCCCAACCACCTGTGCCCACCTAAACTATCTGAGCCCACCTAAACTATCCTCACCCACCTGAGCCCACCTAAACTATTTCAGAACGCAATTGCTCAGCGCTCAGCGGCGCCGATCGAGAGCGCCCCTCCTGTGCATGAGGAACAGGAAAGATAAATTCAGTGATGGACGGTATTTTTTGGAGGAAAAGGTGGCAACCCTAGGGGAGCCTGTAGGAGCAGGCACATCTACCAGACAGGGTACACATGCATGCTAGACTGATTTTATATCTATGCTGGACGTTTACAAACGGCCTGCCATGATTTTATATCTATGCATGTGTTCCTGGTGTCAGTACGGTACTGATTTTATATCTATGCGTGTGTTTCTGGTGTCAGTACGGTACTGATTTTATATCTATGCATGTGTTTCTGGTGTCAGTACGGTACTGATTTTATATCTATGCGTGTGTTTCTGGTGTCAGTACGGTACTGATTTTATATCTATGCATGTGTTTCTGGTGTCAGTACATTAGTCATTTTATATCTATGCATGTGTTTCTGGTGTCAGTACGGTACTGATTTTATATCTATGCGTGTGTTTCTGGTGTCAGTACGGTATTCATTTTATATCTATGCATGTGTTTCTGGTGTCAGTACATTAGTCATTTTATATCTATGCATGTGTTTCTGGTGTCAGTACATTAGTCATTTTATATCTATGCATGTGTTTCATGCAGATCATGCAAGAGGCAGCCGGGGGTCCGATGACATCATTTCCCTTATATGGTATGTACGGGAAATGATGTCATCGGAAGCCCCTCCCAAATTTTACTTGCATTCCTGTTCTCTAAAGGGGTGGTCCTAGGGTTTGATGGGGGCGTGGCCAGGTTTGGGTGGGGGAGTTCCACCACCTTTCCTCTGAGAAAAAAAGCCCTGCTTGTACATCTCCTACATCTCATACGGGCAAGAAGATATACTGACAGGTCTGCAGGAGTCCTGCAGGGCACCAGTGATCTGCTGACCGCTGGTGCAATGCTTTACAGGCTCCAGAAATGAAAAATAATAAATGCACATTTTATTTACTTACAGAAGAAAAAGGTGAACTTATCCTTTAACTTCTTTGGACAAGAGTAATGAGTACAGTGACTGGGGACAAGGTTATCTCAATTGGGGGCCCCACTTGTGTTAGCCAAAGGCCATAATAAGGGCCCCTTTCATCTTTGCACCTTCCATCTTAGCAGGGATCTTAGACTAACCAACCGTGTCCATTCCATTTCCAAATGAGCTCCAAAATGGACTCATGTAATCACAATGGGTGGCTGGATGTAAATGGACGTGTGTTTGGCAATATCTACACACACATTTAGTCAGGTCAGCCAAAGCAAAGCTCATTGCATTCGGTCCGCCAAATTTGAAAGGGCCCCGAATGCAAGTGGATATAAATGGACGTCCTCTTATATCTGGCCACCCATAGGAATAAATTGCAGTCCGTTTTTGATCCTTCTAATTATGGATGATGGAATACCTGTGTGAAAGGGACCCAAAGTGTAGTCCCATTTTCCCACCTTAGCAGAGACTCAAATTTAGTTACTATACAGATTCAAAATTATTCGCAGCCATGAAGTAAAAAAAACCCTCCAAAAATGAATTGTATTCACAATAGGGCTACAAGGAATCAGGAATTCAATCATCTCTAGCGTTCACTAAGGTAAATGGGTGAGTTCATTCAGATTTTCTTTCAGTCAGCCATGTCCTGAATAGTAAAGCCTGTCCCCTGCCAGCATGCTGCTACTCTTTATGGAAGCAGTGCTCTTTCTACAGAGCTCTGAGAGTCCAACACTTTCTGCCAGGCTATTCCCAAGGTTGGGTGACCCAATTCTCACCCTAGAAATGTTTGTTTTGGTGGTCAGGCAGCACAAATCCAAATATTGACTATTTAAAGATGTGAATTTATGTGGCTTCAATGTCTGCGGTTTTGCTGATCTGTCTGTCAACTATATTTGTGTTGTTGCTTTTTGGGTTTTTTTTTAAAGCAGTGTATGTGACGGGAGTGACTTTGGGTGGGGGGCCCATGGAACACAGCTCACTTTGGGTGGGGGGGCCCATGGAACACAGCTCACTTTGGGTGGGGGGGCCCATGGAACACAGCTCACTTTGGAGAGGTGGGGAGACCCCTGTCTCAGCTCCCCATATCCTTCTTATGTGTGAGTCACCCTGTGCCTGTTAGGGGTACAGGGTGATCTGTCCTAATATTGGGGTGGGGGTTGTTGATTGTTTAATGTTATGTGGTTGCATCCCATTGTTCTATTGTGTGTCTTGCTTGGGAGCAAACTATTATGGGATGTATGTGTTTGCGTATTAGCTTAGTGAGGGGTGTCTCCAGCAGCCCTCCCTCTTGATGGGACTGTCTGCTGGTGTGAAGTTTGAATACCTGTGTGTTTCTTGTTACTTAGTTTAGATTACCCTGCCCTGTGTCATTATGCAGGGAGGGGGGACTGTCCCCTGACTTTATATATCTTGTATCTGTGTCATTATGCAGGGAGGGGGGACTGTCCCCTGAGTGTATATATCTTGTATCTGTGTCATTATGCAGGGAGGGGGGACTGTCCCCTGAGTGTATATATCTTGTATCTGTGTCATTATGCAGGGAGGGGGGACTGTCCCCTGAGTGTATATATCTTGTATCTGTGTCATTATGCAGGGAGGGGGGGGTTGTCCCCTGAGTGTATATATCTTGTATCTGTGTCATTATGCAGGGAGGGAGGGAGGGGGGATTGTCCCTTGAGTGTATATATCTTGTATCTGTGTCATTATGCAGGGAGGGGGGATTGTCCCCTGACTGTATAAATCTTGTATCTGTGTCATTGTGCAGGGAGGGGGGATTGTCCCCTGAGTGTATATATCTTGTATCTGTGTCATTATGCAGGGAGGGGGGAGTGTCCCCCGAGTGTATATATCTTGTATCTGTGTCATTATGCAGGGGGGAGTGTCCCCCGAGTGTATATATCTTGTATCTGTGTCGTTATGCAGGGAGGGGGGAGTGTCCCCTGAGTGTATATATCTTGTATCTGTGTCGTTGTGCAGGGAGGGGGGACTGTCCCCTGAGTGTATATATCTTGTATCTGTGTCATTGTGCAGGGAGGGGGGACTGTCCCCCGAGTGTATATATCTTGTATCTGTGTCATTATGCAGGGAGGGGGGAGTGTCCCCCGAGTGTATATATCTTGTATCTGTGTCATTGTGCAGGGAGGGGGGAGTGTCCCCCGAGTGTATATATCTTGTATCTGTGTCATTGTGCAGGGAGGGGGGAGTGTCCCCGGAGTGTATATATCTTGTATCTGTGTCATTATGCAGGGAGGGGGGAGTGTCCCCTGAGTGTATATATCTTGTATCTGTGTCATTGTGCAGGGAGGGGGGAGTGTCCCCTGAGTGTATATATCTTGTATCTGTGTCATTGTGCAGGGAGGGGGGAGTGTCCCCTGAGTGTATATATCTTGTATCTGTGTCATTGTGCAGGGAGGGGGGGTTGTCCCCTGAGTGTATATATCTTGTATCTGTGTCATTGTGCAGGGAGGGGGGGTTGTCCCCTGAGTGTATATATCTTGTTGTCAGGGCAGGGGCCGAGGAACGGACAGGCAGGCCTAACAATGTAACGCACTGGCTGACGACAACCACTACCCACAGACCGAAGTCCCTCAGGGTGCGGAGTCTAAGTCCCAGGCTGCCCTTCACCAGGGCCCCTGATGGTGGGGATGGACTTGACGCAGCCAGGAACCAGGTCGCGGCCCCCGAGACACCTCTGCTGAGGTAATGGCCGCCGCCAATGGCGTGTAGCTGGTGGAAGAGACAAAAGAGTAGTCAGACAAGCCGGGTCAACACCAACAGGACAAAACACTACAGGACAGCAGACAAGAATCACAGGTCACGAGCCGGGTTCAGCAACAGAGGGTCAGATCAAGGGAGAATACAAAGAATAGTCAAGTCACAAGCCGAATCAGATACCAGGAGAGTCACGAGAGTCAGAACCGAGTAATAGCAACACAAAGACACAAGTGCAAAGAGCATGTGCGGGCCACAGGCTTATATGTCATCAGCCACACCCCTCTGGGGGATAGACCACAGAGACCTGAAGGCATAAAAGGATTCCCATCATGCATAGCAGAATCCAAGATGGACGCCAGCACATGGAGTAACATAACCTCAGGGAAAAGGTAGGACCTTGACACTTGTATCTGTGTCATTATGCAGGGAGGGGGGAGTGTCCCCTGAGTGTATATATCTTGTATCTGTGTCATTGTGCAGGGAGGGGGGACTGTCCCCTGAGTGTATATATCTTGTATTTGTGTCATTATGCAGGGAGGGGGGACTGTCCCCTGAGTGTATATATCTTGTATCTGTGTCATTGTGCAGGGAGGGGGGACTGTCCCCTGAGTGTATATATCTTGTATCTGTGTTCTGGATCTTGAGGTAACAATAACCAGATTCATTGATCTCCGGAGAGTGAGGAGTAGCTTCATGATGGAGATACACAGTCGTGGGCGCCTGGATTCACTCTCTGCTGGTTCCTATGACGTTCGTTGTGCTAGTTCACAATGACCCATAATTTGTTGCTGTGTTCGATCCATCTTCTAGTTTCTTTTCTGCATGTTTTTTGGCATCATCAACAACATCTTCCAACTCTATCATCCAGTCTTTATAGGCAGGCACACCCTTTTTATCTCCAGGTTCTTCCCCAGCCCCCTCTCTAGACTGCGCTGAGCTGCCTTCAGAATCAGGATTATTCTGTACTTCTTCAGGTTTTTTCTTCTGTTCTAGAAATTCTCTAATCAAACGTTTCACGTCCGTTTCCTGCATCTCCTCTGCATCGTCTTGTACATTTCTTCTAATGTTTCCTACCAGTTGGATATTTTCCTGTTCGGTGTTCTGATTCTTTGCATTCTTTGTTCCCTCTTCATTTTTACGCTCTCCTAGACATTCTCGAATCAATTCTTTCACGTGACTTTCCTGGATCTCTTTTGCACAGTTTCTTACACCTTTTTCAACTTCTTCTACCAGATCGTGTTTGTACTTTTGCTGGTACCATTTTGTCCGTCTAGTTTGTAAACAGTTGGATTTGCAGCGACTGTAACTTGGTAAGATAATTGCAATGATCACACAGATACTAATAAGTACAGCAATCTGCAAAAAAATGGACAAAATTACATTAGAGAAATGTTGTCCATGGGGGGGGGGGGATGTTTGTTCACAACACAAAAGATAAGACAAGGTAACCCCTCACCCTCCAGAGAATTCCCCCCCTTCCTGACCAGGCCATTTTTTGCGTTATGGCTCTGCATAACTTTAACCCCTTACCTACCGGGCACTTCTACCCCCTTCCTTACCAGGCCAATTTTCAGCTTTCAGCGCTGCCGCACTTTGATTGACAATTGCGCGGTCATGCAACATTGTACCCATATGAAATTTTGATCATTTTTTTCTCACAAATAGAGCTTTCTTTTGGTGGTATTTAATCGCCCCTGGGCGCTTTACTTTTTGAGCTATAAATAAAAAAAGTGCAAAAAATTTGAAAAAAAAAAAAGTTTATTTGTTTCTTTTATAAAATTTTTCAAACAGGTATTTTTTCTCCTTCACTGATGTGCGTTGATGAGGCAGCACTGATGGGCACTGATAGGCGGCACTGATGGGCACTGATAGGCGGCACTGATGGGCACTGATAGGCAGCACTAAAGGGCACTGATAGGCAGTACTAATGAGGTGGCACGGATAGGCGGCACTGATAGACAGCACTAATTAGGGGTCACGGATAGGCGGCACTGATATGCAGCACTGATAGGCGGCACTGATAGGTGACACTGATGATGGGTACTGATAGACGGCACTGACTGGCATCACTGCTGGGCACTGACTGGCGGCAATGACTGGCACAACCCCTGGGCACTGACTGGTGGCACTGACTGGCAGCACTGGTGGGCAGCACTGGTGGGTGGCACTGGTGGGCAGCACTGGTGGGTGGGCACAGGTGGGTGGCACTGGTGGGCACAGGTGGGTGGCACTGGTGGGTGGCCACAGGTAGGTGGCACTGCAGAGTGGCACAGGTGGGTGCACTGCTGGGCACAGGTGGGCGGAGCTAGTGAATGCACTGCTGGGCGGAACTTGCGGGTGTCACTGCTGGGCACCGATCATCAGGGCACTGATCATCAGTGCCCTGATGATCGGTGCCGATCCCCGCTCTGACAACTGCCGGTTCTCGGCAGTACTTTCCTCACGATCTGACAGCGTGAGGAAAGTGCAGCCAAGAACCGGCACTTGCATTTCCCTGTGATCAGCGTGTCATTGGACACCGCTGATCACGTGGTAAAAGGCCGCTGTGATTGGCCTTTTACCACATCACGTGATCAGCTGTGTCCGTAGGACACAGCGATCACGGAGATCGCCGGGTGCGCGCCCCAGGAGAGCGCGTTCTGGGAGGACGTCATATGACGTCCACCCAGAACTGGCCGGCCGCGGTGAAGCCGTCATTCGGCTATGCGCGGTCGGCAAGAGGTTAACTGACAATTGCGCGGTCATGCAACGCTGCGCCCAAATGAAACTTACGTCCTTTTTTCCCCACAAATGGAGCTTTCTTTCAGTGGTATTTGATCCCCTGTGAGGTTTTTATGTTTTGTGCTATAAACATAAAAAGACCAACAATTTTGAGAAAAAAACTGTCAGGGTTCCGGGTATGACCAGAGGTATGTGAACTGACGCAGGGAAACGCAGGCTTCAGATATGTTTATAAACAATATAATTTATTAATACTAACAATACAAACATAAACGCAGTGCAATACTAAAACATAAAACACAGTGCAAACGAACCAAACCACCCACAGATAACAAGACATACAATGCAAGCGTCGTCAGGCAGGCCGGGTCAATAACAATCGGGCAGGTAGGAACAGGAGGAGCAGGCAGAGAGTAGTCAGGTCACGAGCAGGGTACAGCAACTAACGGGCAGGTAGGTACAGGGGGTCAGGCAGAGAATGGTCGGGGTCACAAGCCAGAGATCAAACAGGAGAAGTCAGCAGAGGTCAGGATCCGGCAGGGTCAGCAACGAGTCAGTCAGGCAGGAACAGGAACAGGAACAGGAACAGGAACAGGTATGCAGGTAACAAGATACAGGGGCCCATAGAAAAACACACACCAAGGCCCAGACTGCAGGTCTGGCCATCCCTTAAATGCACCTCCGTAATCAGCTTCAGGTGTTTGGCTGACTGCAGGGTTGAGTCTCTGATTACTGAGAGAACCCGCTGGCCAGCCCTGGTACTGCAGCCCACAAGGCAGGTGAGTCCCACCATTACTGGCAAGTCCACTCCTGACAAAAACTATATTTTGGACTTTTTGCTATTAAACACGTCCAGTAAAAAAATTTTAAAAATCAAATTTCTTCATAAATTTCAGCCAAAATGTATTCTGCTTTGTGTCTTCGCTGAAAAAATTCCAATACGTGGAAATTAATTGGTTTGAATGAAAGTTATAACATTTACAAAGGGCGGTGTATACACTGGGATTTTTTTTTTTTTTCACTAGTAATGGCAGAGATCAGCATTCTGACACTGGGGGGGGGGGGGGGGGAACTGACTGATCAGTGCTAATAAAAAGCACTAACACTGTACTAATGGCATTGGGCAGGAAGGGGTTAACATCTGGGACCATCAAAGGGTTAACTGTGTGCTGAGTGTGTTTCACTGTGAGCATACTGCTATGCAGAGCCATACAAAGCAGTGTGTAGGAGCTGACAGGGGAGAGATCTGTGTTGTTTATACACAGGTCTCTCCCCTGTCGGTGATACTTCGCAAACACCGGGTGCTGGCGAGTAATCACCAGCTGGGACCCGGTGATTGACAACCCAAGCTGCAAATGGCAGCGCAGGTAGAGTGCGCACAGGGCTTGCGTGCGACCCCTACCCAGAGATGCTAAATCACATATATATACATGATTTTGCTCATCCCTGCCGCCCTGTAGCAGTATTTCTGCTGTACGACTACAAATGTGTGGCCTTTGCAGGAAAAGTGACCTACTGGTAAGTGGCTCCCTGCTTCCAGCTTTAGGATGCACGCATGCGCCCCCCTCCGCTGACACCTGCTGTGATTGAGAGTCTGTCGGCAAGGCCTGGCTAATGTTTCATTGAACACAGAACTCTGTACAGAGGGAAGGATCTCTCTGTTTGTAGGCATGAGAGTGAGAGATCTCTTAGGCCAGCCATACATTATACAATTTGCATAAGAATTTTGCTTTAAATTTACCAAAAAACCATATAATATGAGGTCAAACCTAAAGAACACTTTCAATTCTATCCAATCAGGCCGGCCCTTGCCCTACATAGTTGAAGGTAAATCTAAAGGAAATTGAGTAGAAAATTGGAAGAAAATTGTATAATGTAGGCACACATTTAACCCCTTGATTACCCTAGATGTTAAACACTTCTACCTGGCAGTACTCGGGTCGTTGGTTCAAATCCCAACCATGGCACCTCCTACCTGGAGTTTGCATGTTCTCCCTGTGCCTGTGTGGGTTTCCTCCGGGTACTCCAGTTTCCTCCCACACTCCAAAGACATGCTGGGAGGTTAATTGGCTCCTGTCTAAATTGGCCCTAGTATGTGTATGTGTGAATGTGAGTTAGGGACCTCAGGGCGGGGCCTGATGTGAATGTACAATATGTATGTAAAGTGCTGTGTAAATTGAGGGTGCTATATACAGGTGAAACTGGAAAAATGAGAATCTGGTGCAAAAGTTGATTTATTTCAGTGCAGCAACTTAAAAGGTGACACTAATATATGAGACTCATTCCATGCAAAGCAAGATAGTTCAAGCCGTGATTTGTCATCATTGTGATGATTATGGCTTACAGCTCATGAAAACCCAAACCGAAAATATTGCACCTTTTCACAATATTCTCATTTTCTGAGATTGTGGATTTGGGGTTTTCATGAGCTGTAAGCCATAATCATCACAATGATGACAAATCACGGCTTGAACTATCTTGCTTTGCATGTAATGAGTCTCATATATTAGTGTCACCTTTTAAGTTGCTGCATTGAAATAAATCAACTTTTGCACCAGATTCTCATTTTTCCAATTTCACCTGTACAGTGGGGATGGAAAGTTTGGGCACCCCAGCTAAAAATGTGTATTAATGTGCATAAAGAAGCCAAGGAAAGATGGAAAAATCTCCAAAAGGCATCAAATTACAGATTAGACATTCTTATAATATGTCAACAAAAGTTAGATTTTATTTCCATCATTTACACTTTCAAAATAACAGAAAACAAAAAAATGGCGTCTGCAAAAGTTTGGGCCCCCTGCAGAATTTATAGCATGCACTGCCCCCTCTGCAAAGCTGAGACCTGCCAGTGTCATGGATTGTTCTCAATCATCGTCTGGGAAGACCAGGTGATGTCAATCTCAAAGCTTTTAATTGCCCAGACTCATCTGACCTTGCCCCAACAATCAGCACCATGGGTTCTTCTAAGCAGTTGTCTAGAAAACTGAAACTGAAAATAGTTGACGCTCACAAAGCTGGAGAAGGCTATAAGAAGATAGCAAAGCGTTTTCAGATGTCAATATCCTCTGTTCGGAATGTAATTAAGAAATGGCAGTCATCAGGAACAGTGGAAGTTAAAGCAAGATCTGGAAGACCAAGAAAAATATCAGACAGAACAGCTCGCAGGATTGTGAGAAAAACAATTCAAAACCCACGTTTGACTGCATGATCCCTCCAGAAAGATCTGGCAGACACTGGAGTTGTGGTCACTATTCCACTATAAAGAGATACTTGTACAAATATGGGCTTCATGGAAGAGTCATCAGAAGAAAACCTCTTCTACGTCCTCACCACAAAAATCATCATTTGAACTTTGCAAATGAACATATAGACAAGCCTGATGCATTTTGGAAACAAGTTCTGTGGACCGATGAGGTTAAAATTGAACTTTTTGGCCGGAATGAGCAAAGGTATGTTTGGAGAAGAAGGGGCACAGAATTTAATGAAAAGAACCTCTGTCCAACTGTTAAGCATGGGGTTGGATCAATCATGCTTTGGGGTTGTGTTGCAGCCAGTGGCACAGGGAACATCTCACGAGTAGAAGGAAAAATGAATTCAATAAAATTTCAGCAAATTTTGGATGGTAACTTGATGTCATCTGTGAAAAAGCTGAAGTTAAAGAGAGGATGGCTTCTACAAATGGATAATGATCCTAAACACACCTCGAAATCCACAGGGGATTACATCAAGAGGCGTAAACTGAAGGTTTTGCCATGGCCTTCACAATCTCCTGACCTCAACATCATTGAAAATCTATGGATAGACCTTAAAAGAGCAGTGCGTGACAGACAGCCCAGAAATCTCAAAGAACTGGAAGACTTTTGTAAGGAAGAATGGGCAAAGATACCTCAAACAAGAATTGAAAGACTCTTGGCTGGCTACAAAAAGCGTTTACAAGCTGTGATACTTGCCAAAGGGGGCAGTACAAGATATTAACTCTGCAGGGGGCCCAAACTTTAGCTGACGCCATTTTTTTTCTTTCTGTTATTTTGAAAGTGTAAATGATGGAAATAAAATCTAACTTTTGTTGACATATTATAAGAATGTCTAATCTGTAATTTGATGCCTTTTGGAGATTTTTCCATCTTTCCTTGGCTTCTTTATGCACATTAATACACATTTTTAGCTGGGGTGCCCAAACTTTCCATCCCCACTGTATATATATATATAAAAAAACAAAATAATTCCAGTACATATTCCGCCATATGTAGACTATATAACATTTACTTAAAACCAATCAATATACACTTATTGGTTTTTTTTCTATCAACAACATGTAGCAGAATACATTTAGGCTGAAATTCATGAAGAAATTAGATTTTTTTTAATAGCAGAAAGTAGAAAATAATGTTTTTTGTTAACTTTCAGTCTTTTTTCATTTATATCGCAACAAATAAAAACTCCATTGGTGATCAAAAGAAAGCTCTATTTATATAAACTATATAAATTTCCGTTGGGTACAGCGCTGCATATATGTAAATGAACAGATACGATTGCCGCCTAAATGGTAATGCGAGTCTTTGAAATGCGCAGCAAAGAGTTTGTTCAGAAAGGAGCAGATGCAAATAAATGGTAATGCGAGCTTAAAGTGTTCCTAAACCCCCCACAGTCCAATCAGTCTGTAGATGCAGTAAAGCATGCTGGGTATACTCACTGAGGAACCTGAGGGGTTAATCCTCTGCTTTGTATAAAAAGGCTGTTTGATCCTGTCTTCTCTGATCCTCCTCTTGTTGAAATGACCACCTGATTCAGACTGAACCCGTGCGTTTAGAAAATGTGTGGCAATGCACTTTGCACTTGTGTTACCATTTGTTCGCATCTTTCCAAACGTATGGCAGCCCACAAGAAAACATACACTTTGCATTCACTATATCCGCTCTCCCCGGACCCCGCATTCACTGTATCCGCTCTCCCCGGAGCCCACATTCACTACATCCGCTCTCCCCGGACCCCGCATTCACTATATCCACTCTCCCCGGACCCCGCATTCACTGTATCCACTCTCCCCGGACCCCGCTTTCACTATATCCGCTCTCCCCGGACCCCGCATTCACTGTATCTGCTCTCCCCGGACCCCGCATTCACTATATCCACTCTCCCCGGACCCCGCATTCACTATATCCGCTCTCCCTGGACCCCGCATTCACTATATCCGCTCTCCCCGGACCCCGCATTCACTATATCCGCTCTCCCAGGACCCCGCATTCACTATATCAGCTCTCCCCGGACCCCGCATTCACTATATCTGCTCTCCCCGGACCCCGCATTCACTATATCCGCTCTCCCCGGACCCCGCATTGACTATATCCGCTCTCCCCGGACCCCGCATTCACTATATCCGCTCTCCCCGGACCCCGCATTCACTATATCCGCTCTCCCCGGACCCCGCATTCACTACATCCGCTCTCTCAGGACCCCGCATTCACTATATCCGGTCTCCCCAGACCCCGCATTCACTATATCCGCTCTCCCCGGACCCCCCATTCACTATATCCGCTCTCCCCGGGCCCCGCATTCACTATATCTGGTCTCCCCGGACCCCGCATTCACTATATCCGATCTCCCCGGACCCCGCATTCACTATATCCGCTCTCCCCGGACCCCGCATTCACTATATCCGCTCTCCCCGGACCCCGCATTCACTATATCCGCTCTCCCCGGACCCCGCATTCACTATATCCGCTCTCCCCGGGCCCCGCATTCACTATATCTGGTCTCCCCGGACCCCGCATTCACTATATCTGCTCTCCCCGGACCCCGCATTCACTGTATCCGCTCTCCCCGGACCCCGCATTCACTATATCCGCTCTCCCCGGACCCCCCATTCACTATATCCGCTCTCCCCGGACCCCACATTCACTACATCCGCTCTCTCAGGACCCCGCATTCACTATATCCGGTCTCCCCGGACCCCGCATTCACTATATCCGCTCTCCCCGGACCCCGCATTCACTATATCCGCTCTCCCCGGACCCCGCATTCACTACATCCGCTCTCCCCGGACCCCGCATTCACTATATCCGCTCTCCCCGGACCCCGCATTCACTATATCCGCTCTCCCCGGACCCCGCATTCACTATATCCGCTCTCCCCGGGCCCCGCATTCACTATATCTGGTCTCCCCGGACCCCGCATTCACTATATCCGATCTCCCCGGACCCCGCATTCACTATATCCGCTCTCCCCGGACCCCGCATTCACTATATCCGCTCTCCCCGGACCCCGCATTCACTATATCCGCTCTCCCCGGACCCCGCATTCACTATATCCGCTCTCCCCGGACCCCGCATTCACTATATCCGCTCTCCCCGGACCCCGCATTCACTATATCCGCTCTCCCCGGACCCCGCATTCACTATATCCGCTCTCCCCGGACCCCGCATTCACTATATCCGCTCTCCCCGGACCCCGCATTCACTATATCCGCTCTCCCCGGACCCCGCATTCACTATATCCGCTCTCCCCGGACCCCGCATTCACTATATCCGCTCTCCCCGGACCCCGCATTCACTATATCCGCTCTCCCCGGAGCCCACATTCACTATATCCGCTCTCCCCGGACCCCGCATTCACTATATGCCGCACCATCGCAGTCCCATCATAAGTCGCTGATCATCGCCATTAGTAGCATAAAATAAAAATAAAAAAACACATTCCAGTATATATCCCATATTTCGTAGGCACTATAACCAATCAATACATGCTTATTGGGAGTTTTTTTGTGTCAAAGACATGTAGCAAAATACATTTTGGCATAAATTTGATGAAATTTGATTTTTTTTACAGACCGCGCAATTATCAGTTAAATTAGCCCAGTGCTAAATATCAAAAAATGTGTTGTGTCGAGAAAGGGGGTAAAACCTTCCAGAGATCAAGTGGATGTTCACAATTTCCTTATACTCTAAAGAAATCCTTTTTCTGACATGTTTTGAATGTCACCAACTACCATGTATAGAAAAAGTTGACTCCCAAAAAGGGAGTCAAGTAAATGGCCAAATGCAATCCCTAAGCCTCTAGAAATCAAAGCTTCTGGATACCACCATTTCTTTCATCTATTAGTAATGATGGCGCACGCCTCCAGCCTCCATTGTTAATCAAATGTCTGATCAGATGAGCAGTTGCGGTGATCTGACTTCCTTTACCCCTCCCACCGCACCCCAACCCAAATCACCCTCCCCAACTGCTCTTCCCATTTCCCCCAAACCCAACCCCAACCATCCTTCCCATTTCCCCCCAACTCAACCCCAACTGCTCTGTCTATTTCCTCCCACCCCAACCTCAACCTCCCCGCCCATTTCTCCCCAACCTCAACCTCCCTGCCCATTTCCCCCAAACCCAACCCCAACCATCCTGCCAATTTCCCCCCAACTGCTCTGCCCATTTCCCCCAAACCCAACCCCAACCGTCCTGCCAATTTCCCCCCAACTCAACCCCAACTGCTCTGTCTATTTCCTCCCACCCCAACCTCAACCTCCCCGCCCATTTCTCCCCAACCTCAACCTCCCTGCCCATTTCCCCCAACCCCAACCGTCCTGCCAATTTCTCCCCAACTGCTCTGCCCATTTCCCCCAAACCCAACCCCAACCATCCTTCCCTTTTCCCCCCAACTCAACCCCAACTGCTCTGTCTATTTCCTCCCACCCCAACCTCAACCTCCCCGCCCATTTCTCCCCAACCTCAACCTCCCTGCCCATTTCCCCCAAACCCAACCCCAACCATCCTGCCAATTTCCCCCCAACTGCTCTGCCCATTTCCCCCAAACCCAACCACCCTTCCAATTTCCCCCCAACTGCCCTGCCTATTTCCCCCAACCTCCCCACCCATTTCTCCCCAACCCCAACTGACCTGACCATTTCCACCCTCCATATCCCCCCCTTGCCCCTTTTTCCCCTAACGTCCCAAAGACCAGAGCAATTCTGATTGGTCAATTGCTGGCACACAGCGACATTGACGGAATTGCTGTGATCCATCTGGAAAGCCATAAGTGGAAGAAGATCACGGCTTTCAAGCAATGGGGAGTGTAGGGGGGGGGGTTACAGTGTTACTTCACCAAACAAGAGTAACTCATTGTTCATTGCTGGGTTTACAGGCACATTAAGATTATAAATAAATAAATAACTCATACCTGGGTTATTGCCGCTGTACTGGGATCTGCATTTCCTCCTCCCGTTGCCGTCACAAAACAGTCTAAGTATTTTCCATCAATTAATACAATGACGATCCATAAAAAAGGAGCTGTTAAAACTTGAACGCAGGTGTAGCAAGTACAACTAGTATTGTTCAAACAACTAAACTTGCATCCAAGCATAAGTAGAATCACAGCCGGTACAATGACAAAGACCAACGTGTAGCAGATGGCCAGATAATAGCCTTCTGGACATTTGAAATCGGTTTCCACCAATTTCTCCAGCATTAGCAGTAGAAGAGCCAGGACTGTAGTTGCCAGAAGACTGGCATGAGACAAGGCGAAATGTCTGAGTGCATTTAGCATGCCCATCTCTGCAGGAAAACAAAAGTATCGATCTGGTGTCAGCAACCCCCGGCTCGTCTTCTGAGCATCTGCAACCGCTACAGTCCTTCCTGTGTGATATATACTGAGAGGAAACATGAAACTAAAAGTAACACATTCTACTAGTTGTGTTTACAGGATGTAAAAAGATGTGGCAAATTCTTTACAGCTTCTATACATTAGGCTCCATTCACTTGCAGATCGCACGCAGTGATCGGACACATTATTCTTGATCTTGACTTATTATTATTATTATTATTATTATACAGTATTTACAGGTGAAACTCGGAAAATTAGAATATGGTGCATTTATTTCAGTGCAGCAACTTAAAAGGTGAAACTAATATATGAGATAGACCAGGGGTGGGCAAACTTTTTGACTTGAGGGCCGCAATGGGTTCATCTATTGGACCCGGGGGCCGGACCAAGAGTAGATGAATGATGTGTATGTGTCATCCATAGTAAGTATAGTAATTAATCCCCCATATAGTAATTCATCCCCCATAGTAATTCATCCCCCATATAGTAATTCATCCCCATATAGTAATTCATCCCCATATAGTAATTCATCCCCCATATAGTAATTCATCCCCCATAGTAATTCATCCCCCATATAGTAATTCATCCCCATATAGTAATTCATCCCCATATAGTAATTCATCCCCCATATAGTAATTCATCCCCCATATAGTAATTCATCCCCCATAGTAATTCATCCCCCCTATAGTAATTCATCCCCCATATAGTAATTAATCCCCCATAGTAATTCATCCCCCATATAGTAATTCATCCCCCATATAGTAATTAATCCCCCATATAGTAATTCATCCCCCATAGTAATTCATCCCCCATATAGTAATTCATCCCCCGTAGTAATTCATCCCCCATATAGTAATTAATCCCCCATATAGTAATTCATCCCCCATAGCAATTAATCCCACATATAGTAATTCATCCCCCATATAGTAATTCATCCCCCCTATTGTAATTCATCCCCCATAGTAATTAACCCCCCACATAGTAATTCATCCCCCATATAGTAATTCATCCCCCATATAGTAATTCATCCCCCATAGTAATTCATCCCCCATATAGTAATTCATCCCCCCTATAGTAATTCATCCCCCATAGTAATTCATCCCCCATAGTAATTAATCCCCCATATAGCAATTAATCCCCCATATAGTAATTCATCCCCCCCTATAGTAATTCATCCCCCATATAGTAATTCATCCCCCATAGTAATTCATCCCCCCTATAGTAATTCATCCCCCATATTAAGTCCCCAAGTCCCCCCTGTGTCAATTTACTTACCTTTGCTCCGCGCATTCCTCTCGCCGTGTTCCCGCGCCGTTCCGGTCTTCAGGGCGGACTGTGAGAGGAGCCTAGCTCCCCTCATGTTCGTCACGCTGCCCCGCCTACACATCCTGACAGCCATCCTGACAGTATCACGCTCCACGGGCCGGATTAAAAGGTCCGCCGGGCCGTAGTTTGCCCATTGCTGAGATAGACTCATTCCATGCAAAGCAAGATAGTTCAAGCCGTGATTTGTCATTATTGTGATGATTATGGCTTACAGCTCATGAAAACCCCAAATCCACAATCTCAGAAAATGAGAATATTGTGAAAAGGTGGAATAATCTCGGCTCAAAGTGTCCCACTCTAATCAGCTCATTCAGCCATAACACCTGCAAAGGGTTCCTGAGCCTTTCAATGGTCTCTCAGTCTGGTTCAGTAGGAATCACAATCATGGGAAAGACTGCTGACCTGACACCATCACTGACACCCTCCATAAGGAGGGAAAGCCTCAAAAGGTCATTGCAGAAGAAGTTGGATGTTCCCAAAGTGCTGTATCAAAGCACATTAATAGAAAGTTATGTGGGAGGGAAAAGTGTGGAAGAAAAAGGTGCACAAGCAGCAGGGATGAGCGCAGCCTGGAGAGGATTGTCAGGAAAAGACCATTCAAAAGTGTTGGGGATTTTTACAAGTAGTGGACTGAGGCTGGAGTCAGTGCATCAAGAGCCACCACACACAGGCAGATCCTGGACATGGGCTTCAAATGTCGTATTCCTCTTGTCAAGCCGCTCCTGAACAACAAACAACATCAGAAGTGTCTTACCTGGGCTAAAGAAAAACAGACCTGGTCTGCTGCTCAGTGGTCTGACGAGAGCAACTTTTGCATGTCATTTGGAAACCAAGGACCCCAAGTATGGAGGAAGAAGGGAGAGGCCCAAGGACCCTGAGAATGGAGGAAGAATGGAGGGGCCCAAGGACCCCAAGTATGGAGGAAGAAGGGAGAGGCCCAAGGACCCTGAGAATGGAGGAAGAATGGAAGGGCCCAAGGACCCCAAGTATGGAGGAAGAATGGAGAGGCCCAAGGACCCCGAGAATGGAGGAATAATGGAGGGGCCCAAGGACCCCGAGTATGGAGGAAGAATGGAGAGGCCCAAGGACCCAGAGTATGGAGGAAGAGAATGGAGAGGCCCAAGGACCCTGAGTATGGAGGAAGAATGGAGAGGCCCAAGGACCCCGAGTATGGAGGAAGAGAATGGAGAGGCCCAAGGACCCCGAGTATGGAGGAAGGGAATGGAGAGGCCCAAGGACCCCGAGTATGGAGGAAGAATGGAGAGGCCCAAGGACCCCGAGTATGGAGGAAGAATGGAGAGGCCCAAGGACCCCGAGTATGGAGGAAGAATGGAGAGGCCCAAGGACCCTGAGTATGGAGGAAGAATGGAGAGGCCCAAGGGCCCCGAGTATGGAGGAAGAATGGAGAGGCCCAAGGACCCCAAGTATGGAGGAAGAATGGAGAGGCACAAGGACCCCGAGTATGGAGGAAGAATGGAGAGGCCCAAGGACCCCGAGTATGGAGGAAGAATGGAGAGGCACACACTGCAAGATGCTTGAAGTCCAGTGTGAAGTTTCCACAGTCTGTGTTGATTTGGGGAGCCATGTCATCTACTGGTGTTGGCCCACTGTGCTTCATTAAGTCCAGGGTCGACGCAGCCGTCTACCAGGAGATTTTGGAGCACTTCATGCTTCCTTCCGCAGACCAGCTTTATGGGGATGCTGACTTCATTTTCCAGCAGGACTTGGCTCCGCCTACACTGCCAAAAGCACCAAAACCTGGTTCAATGACCGTGGGATTACTGTGCTTGATTGGCCAGCAAACTCGCCTGACCTGAACCCCATAGAGAATCTATGGGGCATTGCCAAGAGAAAGATGAGAGACATGAGACCGAACAATTCAGAAGAGATGAAGGCCGCTATTGAAGCATCCTGGTCTTCCATAACACCTCAGCAGTGCCACAGGCTGATAGCTTCCATGCCACGCCGCATTGAGGCAGTAATTGCTGCAAAAGGGGCCCAAACCAAGTCCTGAGTACATATGCAGCTTCTACTTTTCAGAGGTGCGATATTGTTCTATGTACAATCCGTGTTTTATTGATTGCATGGAATATTCTCATTTTCTGAGATTGTGGATTTGGGGTTTTCATGAGCTGTAAGCCATAATCATCACAATGATGACAAATCACGGCTGGAACTATCTTGCTTTGCATGTAATGAGTCTCATATATTAGTGTCACCTTTTAAGTTGCTGCACTGAAATCAATCAACTTTTGCACCATATTCTCATTTTTCGAGTTTCACCTGTTTATAGCGCCAACAGTTCGCTCAGCGCTGTACATTATAATGGGAGACAGTACACAAGACAGCAGAGTAACAATAACAATACAATACACGAGGGGATCGAGGGCCCTGCTCCTTGGAGATTACAATCTAGGAGGGAGGGGATGGTGGTACAGGAGGAAATAGCTGTGGGGGATGAAGTGGTGGGAAGAGCGGAGGAGATCAGCAGTTAGGTGAGGGCGGGGTAGGCTTCTCTGAAGAGATCGGTTTTCAGGGTGTGCCTAAAGGTGAGGAGGTGATAGTCTGATGGCTTGTGGTAGTGAGTTCCAGAGGATGGGGGAAGCCCTGGAGAAGTCCTGGAGTCGGGCTTGGGAGGAGGAGACCAGGGAACTAGAGAGTAGGAGGTCTTGTGAGGAGCGGAGAGTGTGTTTTGGGTGGTAGATAGATATCAGATCAGTGATGTAGTTCGGGGCAGTATGGTGGACAGCTTTGTACGTCAATGTTAATATTTTAAATTTTATGCGTTGGGCAATCGGAAGCCAGTGGAGGGATTGGCAGAGAGGGGTGGTGGAAACGGAGCGGTTAGTAAGGTGGATAAGTCTGGCTGCAGAATTCAGGATCAACTGAAGAGGGGATAGCCTGTGGCGAGGCAGGCCAGTGAGGAGGGAGTTGCAGTAGTCAACTCGTGATATGATGAGGGAGTGGATGAGTTGCTTAATAGTGTCTGGGGTTAGGAACGGACGTATTTTGGAGATGTTGCGGAGGTGAAGTGTCAGGGAATGGGAAGATCGCCACGGCGATCGAATCTGCACATGCGTAGAATCCTGACAAAACATACGGGCAGGCAGGCACTAGGACCCAGGCGCGCCTGTCACCAATGATGGTGCAGGGCAGGCACTAGTACCCAGGAGCACCTGTCAGGAGTCGGGTGGGCTATTTAAACCTAGCTCTTGCAATGCTCAAGTGCCGTATGGTCTTACCTGTTTCCTGAAGTTCCTGTTAAGTAGATTGTCTTGTTGCTGACCCTGCCTGACCCTGATTTGCTGTCTATCTCCTGTTCTGATCCCTGGTTGTCTGACCATTCTCCTGCTTAACCCCGCACGTTCTGATCTCCTGTTACCGAACCCGGCTTGTGACCTGTTTATTCCTCTGCCTGCTGATTTTGTACCACGCCGCCACCTCCGTTACCGACCCGGCCTGCCTGACGCTGCTCTTGTGACCTCCTCACATCAGACTCTCACCTGCTATACACCTCCAACGGTGCTTCTACCGCAGCTGGGTGAACCCAGGGGCCGCGACCTGGTCTCGGCTTGCTCCAAGTCCATCCCCACCATCAGGGGCCCTGGTGAACAAGCAGGTAGGGACTAAGATTCCGCGCCTTGGGGGAATCCGGTCTGTGGAGCGCTAGAGGCTACCGCTGTAGGATCCCTGACACGGAGTCTGCATGAGTTTGTCAAGATTGGATCTGGGGCTGGAAAGACAGATTGGAGTCTAGAATGACACCTACTACTTTGGCTTGCAGGGTGGGGCTGATGGTGGTGTTGTTGGTCGTGATGGAGAGGTTGGGGAGGGGGCTGGGGGGAAAACTAGGAGCTCAGTTTTAGCAAAGTTTAATTTGAGGAAGTGGAGTGACATCCAGTCTGACATGTCGTTCAGTAGGCTAGTGATTCGGGCGGAGACCGAGGGGGTGAGGTGGGGGGGCGGAGACTGAAGGGGTGAGGCGAGGGGTAGAGAGATAGATTTGTGTGTCGTCAGCGTAGAGGTGATAGTTGAAGCCGTGAGAGTGTATCAGTTGACCAAGGGAGGAGGTGTAGATGGAGAAGAGAAGGGGCCCGAGGACAGAACCTTGGGGGACCCCAACAGAGGGGGAGTGAAGAGGAGGTGACATCGCATGCGATGCAGAAAATGTCAATTCACTATTCTGCTGTGCGGTATTTACCTCAAAATCCAAAAACGCTCGGTAAAGACCGCATAACGGTTCACAAAAGAAAAATAAATATATAAGCAGTGGTCCAGGCACATGATAGTCCATAGCAACCAGTAAACAAAATGGTTGTTAAGGAGCAGGCAGTCACAGTGCCCTTAACAACTATGACTCATCAGGGAACCCCGCTGACAGCAGATGAGTCATGGTTGTTAAGGGCATAGCAGCTGCTTGCTGCTTAACAACCATGAATTTTTTAATTAGGATTTTGGGGGGACCCCCCTTGCCATTTACATAAAAAAAAAATTGACGTAAAATCCCCTCAAAATCCATACCAGACCTGAAGGGCCTCAAATAGATTGAGGAGGATACCGCCACGCTATTTTGTAAAAAACATTTTTATATTATTTGGTTTACATTATTCTGTCAGTGGGGAAGCCTGCTGACAGCAGATGAGTCACGGTTGTTAAGGATGCAGCGGCCGTCTGCTCCTTAACAACCATGATATTTAATGTTTGTTGGCCGCTGACTCCTTAACAACCGGTTATTCACTGATTGTTAAGGATGCTTACTACCACTGACAATACAAGACCGCTAGCTTTCACTACTAAAAAAACCACATCACTTCATTAAATAGATCATGCGCTATTTTAGTAGCATTTTTTTGTGAATGGCAAAAAAACCTTTTAAAAAACGCTATGAGGTAATTTACCGCAGTTCTTAAAGCGGGAGATATCACTTCGTAAATTGAGCCCATTGTGTTTTGTGAATCAAAAACAAGCTTTGGGGGGGAAAAAATGACATATCCAACGCAGTGTGTGTTAACACAGCATTTTCTGTTCTTCTGAGACTTTGCTTAGTATAGTTTTCTTGTCTGTTCGTCTGTGGCAGTGATATGGCCGCCATACATTGTCTAGAATCAGACAATATGATCGAACCTATCAATCATCTCAAAATACCTAGAGGTCTGTTTATAAATGTATACTTTAAATAAATAAATAAGCTCCTACCTCACTGACAACAACCTTCTTGACCCTTTACAGTCTGGCTTTCGCTCACTACACTCCACTGACACCGCCCTACTAAACCTCACTAATGATCTACTAACTGCTAAAACCAATGGCCACTCCTCCGTACTCATCCCAACCAATGGCCACTACTCCGTACTCATCCCAACCAATGGCCACTACTCCGTACTCATCCCAACCAATGGCCACTACTCCGTACTCATCCCAACCAATGGCCACTACTCCGTACTCATCCCAACCAATGGCCGCTACTCTGTACTCATCCCAACCAATGGTCACTACTCCGTACTAATCCCAACCAATGGCCACTACTCCGTACTAATCCCAACCAATGGCCACTACTCCATACTCATCCCAACCAATGGTCACTACTCCGTACTCATCCCAACCAATGGCCACTCCTCCGTACTCATCCCAACCAATGGCCACTACTCCGTACTCATCCCAACCAATGGCCACTCCTCCGTACTCATCCCAACCAATGGCCACTACTCCGTACTCATCCCAACCAATGGCCACTACTCCGTACTCATCCCAACCAATGGCCACTACTCCGTACTCATCCCAACCAATGGCCGCTACTCCGTACTCATCCCAACCAATGGCCACTACTCCGTACTCATCCCAACCAATGGCCACTACTCCGTACTCATCCCAACCAATGGCCACTACTCCGTACTCATCCCAACCAATGGCCACTACTCCATACTCATCCCAACCAATGGTCACTACTCCGTACTAATCCCAACCAATGGCCACTACTCCGTACTAATCCCAACCAATGGCCACTACTCCATACTCATCCCAACCAATGGTCACTACTCCGTACTCATCCCAACCAATGGCCACTACTCCATACTCATCCCAACCAATGGTCACTACTCCGTACTCATCCCAACCAATGGCTACTACTCCATACTCATCCCAACCAATGGTCACTACTCCGTACTCATCCCAACCAATGGCCACTACTCCATACTCATCCCAACCAATGGTCACTACTCCGTACTAATCCCAACCAATGGCCACTACTCCATACTCATCCCAACCAATGACCACTACTCCGTACTCATCCCAACCAATGGTCACTACTCCGTACTCATCCCAACCAATGGCCACTACTCCGTACTCATCCCAACCAATGGCCGCTACTCCGTACTCATCCCAACCAATGGCCACTACTCCATACTCATCCCAACCAATGGTCACTACTCCGTACTCATCCCAACCAATGGCCACTACTCTGTACTCATCCCAACCAATGGCCACTACTCCATACGCATCCCAACCAATGGTCACTACTCCGTACTAATCCCAACCAATGGCCACTACTCCGTACTAATCCCAACCAATGGCCACTACTCCATACTCATCCCAACCAATGGTCACTACTCCGTACTCATCCCAACCAATGGCCACTACTCCATACTCATCCCAACCAATGGTCACTACTCCGTACTCATCCCAACCAATGGCCACTACTCCATACTCATCCCAACCAATGGTCACTACTCCATACTCATCCCAACCAATGGCCACTACTCCATACTCATCCCAACCAATGGTCACTACTCCGTACTAATCCCAACCAATGGCCACTACTCCATACTCATCCCAACCAATGACCACTACTCCGTACTCATCCCAACCAATGGTCACTACTCCGTACTCATCCCAACCAATGGCCACTACTCCGTACTCATCCCAACCAATGGCCGCTACTCCGTACTCATCCCAACCAATGGCCACTACTCCATACTCATCCCAACCAATGGTCACTACTCCGTACTCATCCCAACCAATGGCCACTACTCTGTACTCATCCCAACCAATGGCCACTACTCCATACTCATCCCAACCAATGGTCACTACTCCGTACTAATCCCAACCAATGGCCACTACTCCGTACTAATCCCAACCAATGGCCACTACTCCATACTCATCCCAACCAATGGTCACTACTCCGTACTCATCCCAACCAATGGCCACTACTCCATACTCATCCCAACCAATGGTCACTACTCCGTACTCATCCCAACCAATGGCTACTACTCCATACTCATCCCAACCAATGGTCACTACTCCGTACTCATCCCAACCAATGGCCACTACTCCATACTCATCCCAACCAATGGTCACTACTCCGTACTAATCCCAACCAATGGCCACTACTCCATACTCATCCCAACCAATGGCCACTACTCCGTATTCATCCCAACCAATGGCCACTACTTCGTACTCATCCCAACCAATGACCACTACTCCATACTCATCCCAACCAATGGTCACTACTCCGTACTCATCCCAACCAATGGCCACTACTCCATACTCATCCCAACCAATGGTCACTACTCCGTACTCATCCCAACCAATGGTCACTACTCCGTACTCATCCCAACCAATGGCCACTACTCCGTATTCATCCCAACCAATGGCCACTACTTCGTACTCATCCCAACCAATGACCACTACTCCATACTCATCCCAACCAATGACCACTACTCCATACTGATCCCAACCAATGGCCACTACTCCATACTCATCCCAACCAATGGCAACTATGCCATACTAATCGCAACCAATGGCCACTACTCCGTACTCATCCCAACCAATGGCCTATACTGCATATTCATCCCAAACAATGGCCACTACTCCGTACTCATCCCAACCAATGGCCACTACTCCGTACTCATCCCAACCAATGGCCACTACTCCGTACTCATCCCAACCAATGGCCACTACTCCATACTCTTACTACTTGATCTCACTGCGGCTTTTGATACTGTTGACCATCCCCTCCTCTTCCTGGCCTCCGAGACTCTGCTCTCTCCTGGTTCTCCTACCTATCGCAGCGCTCCTTCAGCTTTACCTATAACTCTGGCTCCTCCTCTCTACTCCCTCTTTCTGTAGGGGTCCCTCAAGGTTCTGTCCTTGGACCCCTTCTCATCTCCATCTACATCTCTATGCTGATGACACACAAATCTATCTTTCTACTCCTCACCTCACCCCTTCAGTCTCCTCCTCACCTCACCCCTTCAGTCTCCTCCTCACCTCGCCCCTTCAGTCTCCTCCTCACCTCGCCCCTTCAGTCTCTTCCTCACCTCACCCCTTCAGTCTCCTCCTCACCTCGCCCCTTCAGTCTCCTCTCACTTTACTAACCTACTAAGTGACATTTTGGCATGGATGTCACTCCACTTTCTCAAACTCAATCTTTCCAAAATGGAGCTCTTAGTATTCCCTCCAGCCCGTGCCCCCTCCCCCGACTTCTCCATCAAGACCAATAATACAATCATCAGTTCCTCCCCTCATACCAGGGTACTAGGTGTAATCCTAGACTCCCATCTGTCCTTTCAGCCTCAAATCCAATCGCTGTCCAAATCTTGTAGACTCCTACCTCCGCAACTTCTCCAACTTCCGCAACATCTCCATGATACGGCCGTTCCTAACCACGGAAATCACTAAACAACTTATTCATTCCCTGGTTATCGCTCGTCTTGACTATTGTAACTCCCTCCTCATTGGTCGATCTCATCGCAGGCTATCCCCTCTTCAGTCTATCATAAATATTGAGAGTATAAAAAATACAGTGAGCGCTCCAATGGTCAGCAGCTGAACATTCAAGGAAAACACATAAAAGTCCCAAAAATATATATATAAAGAAAATGCAGCGCTGTGTGATGTTACTATATTGCGGGCAGATATAAATATTAAATGAAACCAAAGCAAATGAATAAATAAATAAATAAATCACAGTCCAGTAATGGTGCTCGCTGATTCCCAGTGCAAAAGTTAGAAATGCGCACTAACCAGAAACGTATTAATAATACGCATGTGTATATGATATCATGGAGATTCCCCTCTCTTTTCTGGTCTGGTAATGGGCAGGAGCTGAAGATAGTAGAGATGAAGCGCCCTCGTGTGGCGAAATGGAGGTCCAGCAGGTCACAGAAATCCTTACAGAAGTGTGTGAAGTGGAAAATTCCTCCTCTCAAGAGAATTTTCTGTGACACTGGGAATCAGCGAGCACCATTACTGGACTGTGATTTATTTATTTATTTGCTTTGGTTTCATTTATTATTTATATCTGCCCGCAATATAGTAACATCACACAGCGCTGCATTTTCTTTATATATATCATAAATATTGCTGCCAGACTCATCCACCTTACTAACCGTTCTGTATCTGCCACCCCTCTCTGCCAATCCCTCCACTGGCCTCCATTCAGTGTCCTCCACCCCTCTCTGCCAATCCCTCCACTGACCTCCTCTCAGTGTCCTCCACCCCTCTGCCAATCCCTCCACTGGCCTCCACTCAGTGTCCTCCACCCCTCTCTGCCAATCCCTCCACTGGCCTCCATTCAGTGTCCTCCACCCCTCTCTGCCAATCCCTCCACTGACCTCCTCTCAGTGTCCTCCACCCCTCTGCCAATCCCTCCACTGGCCTCCACTCAGTGTCCTCCACCCCTCTCTGCCAATCCCTTCACTGACCTCCTCTCAGTGTCCTCCACCCCTCTCTGCCAATCCCTCCACTGGCCTCCACTCAGTGTCCTCCACCCCTCTCTGCCAATCCCTCCACTGGCCTCCACTCAGTGTCCTCCATCCCTCTCTGCCAATCCCTCCACTGGCCTCCACTCAGTGTCCTCCACCCCTCTCTGCCAATTCCTCCACTGGCCTCCATTCAGTGTCCTCCACCCCTCTCTGCCAATCCCTCCACTGACCTCCTCTCAGTGTCCTCCACCCCTCTCTGCCAATCCCTCCACTGGCCTCCACTCAGTGTCCTCCACCCCCCTCTGCCAATCCCTCCACTGTCCTCCACTCAGTGTCCTCCATCCCTCTCTGCCAATCCCTCCACTGGCCTCCACTCAGTGTCCTCCACCCCTCTCTGCCAATCCCTCCACTGGCCTCCATTCAGTGTCCTCCACCCCTCTCTGCCAATCCCTTCACTGGCCCCTATTCAGTGTCCTCCACCCCTCTCTGCCAATCCCTCCACTGGCTTCCCATTGCCTAATGGATAAAATTCAAAACATTAATAACATATAAAACCATTTATAACTCCGCCCCAAATTACATCAGCTCCCTTGTCTCCTCCTCCCATGATCATCTCCAGGACTTCTCCAGAGCCTCCCCCATCCTCTGGAACTCTCTAACCCAATCTATCAGACTATCGCCTACTCTGCTCACTTTTAGGTGATCTCTGAAAACCGATCTCTTCAGGGAAGCCTATCCTGCCCTCAGCTAATAATGGAATCTTCTACGCTTCTAACCAGTCCATCCCCCACAGTTACTAATTTTTGTACCACTAGCCCCTCCCTCCTAGATTGTAAGCTCCAAAGCTCTGGGCAATCCTATCCCTCTTGTATTGAACTGTATTGTTGCTGTATTTTCTCCCGAAATATTGTAAGTGCTGAGCAAACGATTGGCACCATAAATCCTGAATAATAATAATAAATAATACATTACTACTAATACTCTTGTTGAAATGATCACCTGATACAAACTGAATCCGTAGTCACATGCACATGCTCAGTTGGGTGTGTAATGCTGGGGAAATTTTGTTTTTATTTCTTGGGAGGGTGCATGTGACCAGCACAGGACCAATCAGCACTGTCCAGATAGAGGTCAGGGGTTCTGCATCCTCCTAGAACAGAAAGAAAACTCTTCTTACAAGCTTTAACCAGTGCTCTGCTGGACACTGATAGAAGTTACAAGACTGCTCTATACTGCTGACGAGTAAAGGTATTTATCAGTATATATTTGTTAAAATAATTACGTTTCCATGTTCTGTGTACTGTGGGAGAGCGGATATAGTGAATGCGGGGTCCGGGGAGAGCGGACATAGTGAATGCGGGGTACGGGGAGACCAGATACAGTGAATGCGGGGTCCGGGGAGAGCGGATATAGTGAATGCGGGGTCCGGGGAGAGCGGATATAGTGAATGCGGGGTCCGGGGAGAGAGGATATAGTGAATGGGGGTCCGGGGAGAGCGGATATAGTGAATGCGGGGTCCGGGGAGAGCGGATACAGTGAATGCGGGGTCCGGGGAGAGCGGATATAGTGAATGCGGGGTCTGGGGAGAGCGGATATAGTGAATGCGGGGTCCGGGGAGAGCGGATATAGTGAATGCGGGGTCCGGGGAGACCGGATATAGTGATTGCGGGGTCCGGGGAGACCGGATATAGTGAATGCGGGGTCCGGGGAGAGCGGATACAGTGAATGCGGGGTCCGGGGAGAGCGGATACAGTGAATGCGGGGTCCGGGGAGAGCGGATATAGTGAATGCAGGGTCCGGGGAGAGCGGCTATAGTGAATGCGGGATCCGGGGAGAGCGGATATAGTGAATGCGGGGTCTGGGGAGGGCGGATATAGTGAATGCGGGGTCCGGGGAGAGCGGATATAGTGAATGGGGGGTCCGGGGAGAGCGGATATAGTGAATGCGGGGTCCGGGGAGAGTGGATACAGTGAATGCGGGATCCGGGGAGAGCGTATATAGTGAATGCGGGGTCCAGGGAGGGCGGATATAGTGAATGCGGGGTCCGGGGAGAGGGGATATAGTGAATGCGGGGTCCGGGGAGAGCGGATATAGTGAATGTGGGGTCCCGGGAGAGCGGATATAGTGAATGCGGGGTCCGGGGAGAGCGGATATAGTGAATGCGGGGTCCGGGGAGAGCGGATATAGTGAATGCGGGGTCCGGGGAGAGCGGATATAGTGAATGCGGGATCCGGGGAGAGCGGATATAGTGAATGCGGGGTCCAGGGAGAGCGGATATAGTGAATGCGGGGTCCGGGGAGAGCGGATATAGTGAATGCGGGGCCCGGGGAGAGCGGATATAGTGAATGCGGGGTCCGGGGAGAGCGGATATAGTGAATGCGGGGTCCCGGGAGAGCGGATATAGTGTATGCGGGGTCCGGGGAGAGCGGATATAGTGAATGCGGGGTCCGGGGAGAGCGGATATAGTGAATGCAGGGTCCGGGGAGAGCGGATATAGTGAATGCGGGGTCCGGGGAGAGCGGATATAGTGAATGCGGGGTCCCGGGAGAGCGGATATAGTGTATGCGGGGTCCGGGGAGAGCGGATATAGTGAATGCGGGGCCCGGGGAGAGCGGATATAGTGAATGCGGGGCCCGGGGAGAGCGGATATAGTGAATGCGGGGTCCGGGGAGAGCGGGTATAGTGAATGTGGGGTCCCGGGAGAGCGGATATAGTGTATGCGGGGTCCGGGGAGAGCGGATATAGTGAATGCGGGGTCCGGGGAGAGAGGATATAGTGAATGCGGGGTCCGGGGAGAGCGGATATAGTGAATGCGGGGTCCGGGGAGAGCGGATATAGTGAATGCGGGGTCCGGGGAGAGAGGATATAGTGAATGCGGGGTCCAGAGTTTAGTAACACTTTAGGGGCCCATTCACACTAGGAACTGTATGTGAATCTCACAGGAACAAGCTTCATATTCCTGTGCAAATCACATGCAGCTCTGTTCATTTATTTGTTGTTCCGAATTGATATTCATATTTTCAGAAGTTAATTCCGAACATTTGGATTTATTCACCAATACCAAGTATGCCACATATTATAGAACTTAAAAAACCCTGTGAAGTGACAAATGAAAAAATACAAATGAATTTGTTGCTTTTGTTTTAATCTATTTCAGATTCGTTGACATTTGTTACTATTGCGATTGAGTGATATCTCTCAGAAGTGAACCCCCCCTCCCCCCCCCTCACATTTGTGTCAATATTTGATTCTCTCTTTTCATGTGACAACACTGAAGAAATGACACGTTGCTACAATGTGACGTAGTCAGTGTACAGTTTGTATAACATGGAAATTTGCTGTCCCTTCAAAATAACTCAACACCCCGCCATTAATGTCTAAAGCGCTGGCAACAAAAGTGACTCCACCCCTAAGTGACAAGGTCCAAATTGGGCCCAATCAGCCATTTTCCCTCCCCGGTGTCATGTGACTGGTTAGTGTTACAAGGTCTCAGGTGTGAATGGGGAGCAGGTGGGTTACATTTGGTGTTATCGCTCTCACTCTCTCATACTGGTCACTGGAAGTTCCACATGGCACCTCATGGCAAAGAACTCTCTGAGGATCTGGAAAAAATAATTTTTTCTCTACATAAAGATGGCCGAGGCTATAAGAAGATTGCCGAGACCCTGAAACTGAGCTGCAGCACGGTGGCCAAGACCATACAGCGGTGTAACAGGACAGGTTCCACTCAGAACAGGCCTCGCCATGGGCGACCAAAGAAGTTGAGTGCACGTGCTCAGCGTCATATCCAGAGGTTGTCTTTGGGAAATAGACATATGAGTGCTGCCAGCATTGCTGCAGAGGGTGTAGGGGTGGTGGGGGGTCAGCCTGTCAGTGCTCAGACCATACGCTGCACACTGCATCACATTGGTCTGCATTGCTGTCGTCCCAGAAGGAAGCCTCTTCTAAAGATGATGCACAAGAAAGCTGCAAACAGTTTGCTGAAGACAAGCAGACTAAGGACATGGATTACTGGAACCGTGTCCTGTGCTCTGATGACACCAACATCAACTGATTGGGTTCAGATGGTGTCAGGTGTGTGTGGCGGCAACCATGTGAGGAGTACAAAGACAAGTGTGTCTTGCCTACAGTCAAGCATGGTGGTGGGAGTGCGATGGTCTGGGGCCGCATGGTGGTGGGAGTGTCATGGTCTGAGGCCACATGGTGGTGGGAGTGTCATGGTCTGGGGCCGCATGGTGGTGGGAGTGTCATGGTCTGGGGCCGCATGGTGGTGGGAGTGTCATGGTCTGAGGCCACATGGTGGTGGGAGTGTCATGGTCTGGGGCCGCATGGTGGTGGGAGTGTCATGGTCTGAGGCCGCATGGTGGTGGGAGTGTCATGGTCTGGAGCCGCATGGTGGTGGGAGTGTCATGGTCTGGGGCCGCATGGTGGTGGGAGTGTCATGGTCTGAGGCCGCATGGTGGTGGGAGTGTCATGGTCTGAGGCCACATGGTGGTGGGAGTGTCATGGTCTGAGGCCGCATGGTGGTGGGAGTGTCATGGTCTGGGGACGCATGGTGGTGGGAGTGTCATGGTCTGGGGCCGCATGGTGGTGGGAGTGTCATGGTCTGGGGCTGCATGAGTGCTGCCGGCACTGGGGGGCTATAGTTCATTGAGGGAACCATGAATGCCAACATGTACTGTGACATACTGAAGCAGAGCATGATCCCCTCCCTTCAGAGACTGGGCCGCAGGGCAGTATTCCAACATAACAACCCCAAACACACCTCCAAGACCACCACGGCCTTGCTGAAGAAGCTGAGGGTAAAGGTGATGGACTGGCCAAGCATGTCTCCAGACCTGAACCCTGTTGAGCATCTGTGGGGCATCCTCAAATGGATGGTGGAGGAGCACAAGGTCTCCAACATCCACCAGCTCCGTGATGTCATCATGGAGGAGTGGAAAAGGACTCCAGTGGCAACCTGTGAAGCTCTGGTGACCTCCATGCCCAAGAGGGTGAAGACAGTGCTGGAAAATAATGGTGGCCACACATAATATTGACACTTTGGGCCCAATATGGACTTTGTCAATTCTTCATTCAGTGTTGTCACATGAAAAGATAGAATCAAATATTTACAAAAATGTGAGGGGTGGACTCACTTCTGGGTGATACTTTACATCCGAATCTCTGAAAAATGGAACATTTTGATTGATAACAAAACAATTTGCACATGTCTACTAATCGTTTCAGTTTTTTGGTTTGGGGGGGGGGGGGCACACTCTAATTTTATATTTTAGAGCTTGCGTGCACTCCAGCTACTCTGAAAATATTTGCTTTTGTCTCTCATACATGGCTTTGTGGTTCTATTGTTCTTGTTTGGCTAATGTGGGTTTGAGGTCTTTTGATGCTCTCTGGGTTGATGGTTTGTTCAGCTTCATGCACAATATAACGTGCAGCTGAGTAGAATCGCACAACAAGCTATGCTCTGTGACTTGACTTACCTGTCTGGCAGGTTGTATGAGGTTGGATAGCTTTAGCTTTTTTTTTGTTTTGTTATTTTACTGAAAGTTCACTGGGGGGTTTTAAGCCCCTATTGCAAGACGAGTTGTGCAGTAAGGTAGCAAACTTGCCCTCTGGAAGACATACCCTTCCCCCCCTTCCCACCTTCAAGACCCAGGCACTACTTTAACTGGCAATTGCACGGTCATGTAACACTACCCAAATGAAATGGGCAGCACAGTGGCTAAATAGATAGCACTTCCGCCTGGCAGTATTTGGGTCGTTGGTTCAAAATGCAACCACAGCATCACCTGCATGGAGTTTGCATGTTCTCCTTATGCCTGCGTGGGTTTCCTCCCACGTTCCAAAGACATGCTGGGAGGTGAATTGGCTCCTGTCTAAATTGTCCCTAATATGTGTATGTATGAATGTGAGTTAGGGACCTTAGATAGTACGCTCCTCGGGGGCGGGGTCTGATGTGAATGTACAATATATATGTAAAGTGCTGCGTAAATTGATGGCGCTATATAAGTACCTGAAATAAATAAAATATAATTTTCTTCACACAAATAGAGCTTTCTTTTGCTGGTAATTTGATAGCCACTGGGGGTTTTTTTTGTGCTATAAAATAAATACCAAACATTTAAAACATTTTTTTTTTTACTTTCTATATAAAATATATCCAACAATAAATTTAGGCCAAAATGTATTGTGCTACATATACAATCCCAATAAATGTAAATTGATTGGTTTGTGTAAAAATCATAGCATCTACAAACTATCATTTTTTTTTTTTCTAGTAATTGCGGCAATCAGCAACTTATAGCGAAACTGGGATAGTACGGTGGGCAATCTGACACTATCTAAAGCTGGGTGAGAACTGACTAATTGACACTGACATCTCCAGTGACATTAAGACAGTGATCACTGATAATACTATACACTGACACTGTACTAATGGCACTGGCCAGGAAGGGGTTAACATCTGGGGCCATCAAAGGGTTAACTGTGTGCTGGGAGTGTTATTATGTGTGTACCATGCTGCATTTTACTAGGGGATGTGCTAGTTTTTATTCCTTGCTTTGCATCCCCGCTGACAGGAGAGAGATCTGTGTTGTTTACATCCACAGATCTCTCTACTGTCAGTTGCCCCTCCATACGCAGGGCCCAGGCATGAATCACTAGCCAGGACCTGGTGATTGACATGAAAGGGAGCCAATGACAGTGCAGGTAGGCAGGCACGCATGCGCACCCCCTACCCAGAAAAGCAGAATCAAATATACACTATATTGGCAAAAGTATCGGGCCGCCGGCCTTTCCACGCACATGACCTTTAATGCCCTCCCACTCTTAGTCCGTAGGGTTCAATATTGAGTTGGCCCAGCCCTTTCCACACACATGACCTTTAATGCCCTCCCACTCTTAGTCCGTAGGGTTCAATATTGAGTTGGCCCCGCCCTTTCCACACACAAGACCTTTAATGGCCCCCCACTCTTAGTCCGTAGGGTTCAATATTGAGTTGGCCCCGCCCTTTCCACACACAGGACCTTTAATGGCCCCCCAGTCTTAGTCCGTAGGGGTCAATATTGAGTTGGCCCCGCCCTTTCCACACACAGGACCTTTAATGGCCCCCCAGTCTTAGTCCGTAGGGTTCAATATTGAATTGGCCCCGCCCTTTGCAGCTATAACAGCTTCAACTCTTCTGGGAAGGCCGTCCACAAGGTTTAGGAGGGTGTCTATGGGAAGGTTGGACCATTCTTCCAGAAGCACATTTGTCAGGTCAGGCACTGATGTCGGGGGAGGAGGCCTGGCTCGCAGTCTCCGCTCTAATTCATCCCAAAGGTGATCTATGAGGTTGAGGTCAGGACTCTGTGCAGGACAGTCAAGTTCCTCCACCCCAAACTGGCTCCTCCATGTCTTTATGGACCTTGCTTTGTGCACTGGTGTGCAGTCATGTTGGAACAGGAAGGGGCCATCCCCAAACTCTTCCCACAAAGTTGAGAGCATGAAATTGTCCAAAATGTCGCCTTAAGAGTTCCCTTCGATGGAACTAGGGGGCCAAGCCCAACCCCTGAAAAACAACCCCACACCATAATCCCCCCTCCACCAAACTTTACACTTGGCACAATGCAGTCAGGCAAGTACTGTTCTCCTGGCCACCACCAAACCCAGACATGTCCATCGGATTGCCAGACAGAGAAGCGTGATTGGTCACTCCAGAGAACACATCTCCATGCTCTAGAGTCCAGTGGCGGTGTGCTTTACACCACGACATCCGACGCTTTGCATTGCACTTGATGATGGAAGGCTTGGATGCAGCTGCTCGGCCATGGAAACCCATTCCATGAAGCTCTCTACGCACTGTTGTTGGGCTCATCTGAAGGCCACACCAAGTTTGGAGGTCTTTAGCTATTGACTCTGCAGACAGTTGGCGACTTCTGCGCACTGTGCGCTTCAGCATGCGCTGACCCCGCCCTGTCATGTGACGTGGCCTACCACTTGGTGGCTGAGTGGCTGTTGTTCCCAGTGGCTTCCACTTTGTTATAATCCCACTAACAGTTGAGCGTGGAATATTTAGTAGCCAGGAAATGTCACAGATGGACTTATTGCCCAGGTGGCCACCTGTTAGGAATGGACTGGCCAGCAATGGTGGGACTCACCTGCCTTTTGATCTGCAGTACCAGGGCTGGCCAGCGGGTGCTCCCAGCAATCAGAGACTCAACCTCTCAGCCAGCTAACACCTGGAACTGATGATACTGGTGTATTTAAGGGATGGCCAGACTTGCAGACTCTGCCTTGGTGTTGTGTTTGTCCTGGGCCCTGTATCTGTCCTGCATCCTGTTTCTGTTCCTTTGCTGACTTCTCCTGCTCTGATCCTGGCTTGTGACCCTGACCATCCCTCTGTCTGACCCTCTGTACTACGCTGCTTGCTACCTGTTCTGATCCCTGGCTTGTGACCCGGACCATCCCTCTGTCTGACCCTCTGTACTATGCTGCTTGCTACCTGCTGAACCTGGCCTGTGACCCCGACCATTCTCCGCTTGCTCCCCCTGTACCTACCTGCCCAATTGATATTGACCCAGCCTGCCTGACGACGCTTGCTTGAATATACTGTTATCTGTGGGTGGTTTGGTTTGGTTTGTTTGCACTGTATTATGTTTTAGTATTGCACTGCGTTTATGTTTGTATTGTTAGTGTTAATAAATTATATTGTTTATAACATATCTGAGGTCTGCGTTTCCCTGCGTCAGTCACACACTTCTGGTCATACCTGGGAGCCCTGACATTACACCAAGGCCAATCCTGACCAGAAGTGGCTGCACAGGGAAGCCATCTTGGCTTGTTGATGGGAAGGATGGATCTTGAGGAGGTTGAGTATTTATATCTGCTAGTGTTTGATGACAGGGAGTATGCTTATCAAACTCTGAAGGAGTATCCCCGGGATGAACTGCTAGAATGTATACGGCTCGCTCATGTTCTAGTAGATCAGGGCACAGAGTTCTCTGAGGTGCAGCCATTGATTGAGGTTTGTGCAGAGTTGGTTTCATCTGGTTCCCCCGAATGCAGGGATGAATTTTTGCCACCATTTAGTGCAGACCAGGTAGAGTCCCTGGTGTGGTTATTAGAGGATGATGGGGGTTACTTTCTGGAGCGTTATTCCACATGTTCACCACAGACACTAAGAGATTGTATAAACGCAGTGCAGTCATTGACCAGACAGACTTTGTGTAAGCTCAGCTTTGTTCAACCCCTACTGCAGACATGGACAGATTTGTTGCACCCAGCCTCAGTCAGCTTACAAAGACCCAGTCCTGCTTCTAACTCTACTCCTGTATTCCCACCAGCTCCTCCAGTTACAGCCCAGTATACTTGGCTATCTACCGCATGTCAGTCCCCTGTTCCCACTCGCTGCACCTATCCTGCCTTTAACCCTGTAAAAGAGCCCTCTGTAGCAACTGCTCCCTCCCCTGTTCCATCCTCCAGTTCTTCTCTGTCTCCAGCTGCTCCATTCGTTTGCAGACCTGCGTTTACTTGCAGTGCTCCAGTAGTTAAAACCAGAAAAAAGCGAAAATTCTTTCCAACCAATACCATCCTGCCAGTATCCAAACCGGTGAGCCTGCCTTCCGTGGTTCAGCCTGAAGCCTCTACTCAGCCTGAAGCCTCTACTCAGCCTGAAGCCTCTACGCGGCCTGAAGCCTCTACGCGGCCTGATGCCTGTACTCGGCCTGAAGCCTCTACGCGGCCTGAAGCCTCTACTCAGCCTGATGCCTCTCTTCAGCCTGATGCCTCTACTCGGCCTGATGCCTCTACTCGGCCTGATGCCTCTACGCGGCCTGAAGCCTCTACTCAGCCTGATGCCTCTCTTCAGCCTGATGCCTCTACTCGGCCTGAAGCCTCTACTCGGCCTAATGCCTCTACCCAGCATGATGAACTGATCCAGCCTGACGATCCTATTAGGCCAGTTGACTCGATGCCCGCTGTTGATCCGGTACCTGATCCGGTGCCCGCTGTCGTGCCAATTGACTCAGAGCCCGCTGTCGTACCTGGTGACTCGGTGCCCACTGCCTTGCCAGATGACGCGGTGCCCGCTGGCAAGCCAAATGACCTGATGCCTGGTGACCTAGTGTCCGCTGTCATACCTGATGACCCGATGCCCGCTGTCGAGCCAGACAATCCGGTACCTGATGACCCGGTGCCCACTGTCGTGCCTGTTGACTCGGAGACCACTGCCTTGCCAGATGACGCGGTGCCCGCTGTCGAGCCAAATGACCTGATGCCTGGTGACCCGATGCCCGCTGTCCAGCCAGACGATTCAATGTCTGCCCCGGTGCCCGCGGTCATGCCAGTTGACTCGGAGCCCACTGCCTTGCCAGATGACGCGGTGCCCGCGGTCAAGCCAAATGACCTGATGCCTGGTGACCCGATGCCCGCTGTCAAGCCAGACGATTCAATGTCTGCCCCGGTGCCCGCGGTCATGCCAGTTGACTCGGAGCCCACTGCCTTGCCAGATGACGCGGTGCTCGCTGTCGAGCCAAATGACTTGATGCCTGGTGACCCGATGCCCGCTGTCCGGTCAGACGATCCAATGTCTGACCCAGTGCCCGCGGTCATACCAGTTGACTCGGAGCCCACTGCCTTGCCAGTTGACGCGGTGCCCGCTGTCGAGCCAAATGACCTGATGCCTGGTGACCTGATGCCCGCTGTCCAGCCAGAGCATCCAATGTCTGACCCAGTGCCTGCGGTCATACCAGTTGACTCGGAGCCCACTGTCGGGCCTGGTGTCTCGGTGCCCGCCGCTCCGCCTGGGGGCCCGAGACCTGTTGCTCCGCTTGGGGGTCCAGCGCCCGCCGCTCCGCCTGGGGATCCGGCGCCCGCCGCCCCGCCTGGGGGCCCGAGACCTGTCGCTCCGCCTGAGGGCCCGAGACCTGTCGCTCCTCCTGGGGGTCCGGCACCCGCCGCTCCGCCTGAGGGCCCGAGACCTGTCGCTCCACCTGGGGGTCCGGCGCCCGCCGCTCCGCCTGAGGGCCCGAGACCTGTCGCTCCACCTGGGGGTCCGGCGCCCGCCGCTCCGCCTGAGGGCCCGAGACCTGTCGCTCCACCTGGGGGTCCGGCGCCCGCCGCTCCGCCTGAGGGCCCGAGACCTGTCGCTCCTCCTGGGGGTCCGGCGCCCGCCGCTCCGCCTGAGGGCCCGAGACCTGTCGCTCCGCCTGGGGGTCCGGCGCCCGCCGCTCCGCCTGAGGGCCCGAGACCTGTCGCTCCACCTGGGGGTCCGGCGCCCGCCGCTCCGCCTGAGGGCCCGAGACCTGTCGCTCCACCTGGGGGTCCGGCGCCCGCCGCTCCGCCTGAGGGCCCGAGACCTGTCGCTCCATCTGGAGGTCCGGCGCCCGCCGCTCCGCCTGAGGGCCCGAGACCTGTCGCTCCGCCTGGGGGTCCGGCGCCCGCCGCCCCGCCTGGGGGCACGATGCCTGTCGCCCTGCCTGGGGGCACGATGCCTGTCGCCCTGCCTGGGGGCACGATGCCTGTCGCCCTGCCTGGGGGCCCGGTGCCTGCTGCTCCGCCCGGGGGGGCGGTGCCTGCTGCCCCGCCCGGGGGCCCGGTGCCTGCTGCCCCGCCCGGGGGCACGATGCCTGTCGCCCCGCCCGGGGGCACGATGCCTGTCGCCCCGCCCGGGGGCACGATGCCTGTCGCCCCGCCTGGGGGCACGATGCCTGTCGCCCCGCCTGGGGGCCCGATGCCTGTCGCCCCTCCTGGGGGCCCGATGCCTGTCGCCCCGCCTGGGGGCACGGTGCCTGTCGCCCCGCCTGGGGGCCCGGTGCCTGCTGCTCCGCCCGGGGGCCCGGTGCCTGTCGCCCCGCCCGGGGGCCCGGTGCCTGCTGCCCCGCCCGGGGGCCCGGTGCCTGCTGCCCCGCCCGGGGGCCCGGTGCCTGCTGCTCCGCCCGGGGGCCCGGTGCCTGCTGCTCCGCCCGGGGGCCCGGTGCCTGCTGCTCCGCCCGGGGGCCCGGTGCCTGCTGCTCCGCCCGGTGGCCCGCTGCCTGCTGCTTCGCCTGGTAATCCGATGTGCCTCTGCCCGGAGTCCTGCCCGATGTGCCTCTGCCCGGAATCCTGCCCGATGTGCCTCTGCCCGGAGTCCTGCCCGATGTGCCTCTGCCTGGAGTCCTGCCCGATGTGCCTCTGCCTGGAGTCCTGCCCGATGTGCCTCTGCCTGGAGTCCTGCCCGATGTGCCTCTGCCTGGAGTCCTGCCCGATGTGCCTCTGCCCGATGTGCCTCTGCCCGGAGTCCTGCCCGATGTGCCTCTGCTCGATGTGCCTCTGCCCGGAGTCCAGCCCGGTGTGCCGCTGCCCGGAGTCCTGCCCGGTGTGCCAGTCTTTGATATCCCGCCAGTTGCCAGACCCGGGCGGTGGAACATTTTGCCCAGCTAGGACTGTTTGGAGCGTCCTGAGGCCGCTCCTTGAGGGGGGGGTACTGTTAGGAATGGACTGGCCAGCAATGGTGGGACTCACCTGCCTTTTGATCTGCAGTACCAGGGCTGGCCAGCGGGTGCTCCCAGCAATCAGAGACTCAACCTCTCAGCCAGCTAACACCTGGAACTGATGATGCTGGGGTATTTAAGGGATGGCCAGACTTGCAGACTCTGCCTTGGTGTTGTGTTTGTCCTGGGCCCTGTATCTGTCCTGCATCCTGTTTCTGTTCCTTTGCTGACTTCTCCTGCTCTGATCCTGGCTTGTGACCCTGACCATCCCTCTGTCTGACCCTCTGTACTACGCTGCTTGCTACCTGTTCTGATCCCTGGCTTGTGACCCGGACCATCCCTCTGTCTGACCCTCTGTACTATGCTGCTTGCTACCTGCTGAACCTGGCCTGTGACCCCGACCATTCTCCGCTTGCTCCCCCTGTACCTACCTGCCCAATTGATATTGACCCGGCCTGCCTGACGACGCTTGCTTGAATATACTGTTATCTGTGGGTGGTTTGGTTTGGTTTGTTTGCACTGTATTATGTTTTAGTATTGCACTGCGTTTATGTTTGTATTGTTAGTGTTAATAAATTATATTGTTTATAACATATCTGAGGTCTGCGTTTCCCTGCTTCAGTCACACACTTCTGGTCATACCTGGGAGCCCTGACACCACCTATCACGGGACCACGCTTGGAGTCACTGAGCTCCTGAGAGCGACCCATTCTTTCACCAATGTTTGTAGAAGCCGTCTGCATGCCTAGGGGCTTGATTGTATACACCTGTGTCCATGAAGGGGATTGGAACACCTGAATCACATGATATGGAGGGGATTGGAACACCTGAAGCACATGATATGGAGGGGGTTGGAACCCCTGAATCACATGATTGGGAGGGGATTGGAACACCTGAATCACATGATGTGGAGGGGATTGGAGCACCTGAATCACATGATTTGGAGGGGATTGGAACACCTGAATCACATGATTGGGAGGGGATTGGAACACCTAAATCACATGATATGGAGGGGATTGGAACACCTAAATCACATGATATGAAGGGGATTAGAGCACCTGAATCACATGATTTGGAGGGCTTGCCCAATACTTTTGACAATGTAATGTATATGCTGTATGTGATCCTGCACAGAGTGGCTGCCCTGTAGCAGGAAAGCTACATGTTCCAGTCTGGTTTTAGAAACAAACTTGTGTCTGATTACCACACATACATACCACAAAAATATTTGCAAATAAAGAACAGGCTAAAATTCGGGCAATTGTCTGAAGGCCAGAACAGTCAAAGTGCAGTTAAAACCCAGGTTTGGACTGAACTGTTGGTTCATCCCTAGTAGTTACCAAATGTTTGAAACTAGGATTGTGTACATTTACAGTTCATTTTTAGACCCCTTTGACCCATGAAGAGGCAGAACTCTGGTACAACTCTGGCTCAAGGACCGCTGATGGTGAGACAGCAGTCGCAGGGGCACGGTGGGGTATGAGTGCCAGCGATCAGTCCAGTAGCAGTGGGTAAGCTGATGAGTTGTAGACAAGGAGCCGGGTTCTGATGTAGCCGTGCTGGATGGATGGATACCTGAGAGCAGCGTGCTGAGGATGCAGGGTCAGACGAGCCGGGTTCTGATGTAGCCGTGCGGGATGGATGGATACCTGAGAGCAGCGTGCTGAGGATGCAGGGTCAGACGAGCCGGGTTCTGATGTAGCCGTGCGGGATGGATGGATACCTGAGAGCAGCGTGCTGAGGATGCAGGATCAGACGAGCCGGGTTCTGATGTAGCCGTGCGGGATGGATGGATACCTGAGAGCAGCGTGCTGAGGATGCAGGATCAGACGAGCCGGGTTCTGATGTAGCCGTGCGGGATGGATGGATACCTGAGAGCAGCGTGCTGAGGATGCAGGATCAGACGAGCCGGGTTCTGATGTAGCCGTGCGGGATGGATGGATACCTGAGAGCAGCGTGCTGAGGATGCAGGGTCAGACGAGTCGGGTTCTGATGTAGCCGTGCGGGATGGATGGATACCTGAGAGCAGCGTGCTGAGGATGCAGGATCAGACGAGTCGGGTTCTGATGTAGCCGTGCTGAATGGATGGATACCTGAGAGCAGCGTGCTGAGGATGCAGGATCAGACGAGTCGGGTTCTGATGTAGCCGTGCTGAATGGATGGATACCTGAGAGCAGCGTGCTGAGGATGCAGGGTCAGACGAGTCGGGTTCTGATGTAGCCGTGCTGAATGGATGGATACCTGAGAGCAGCGTGCTGAGGATGCAGGATCAGACGAGTCGGGTTCTGATGTAGCTATGCTGAATGGATGGATACCTGAGAGCAGCGTGCTGAGGATGCAGGATCAGACGAGCCGGGTTCTGATGTAGCCGTGCTGAATGGATGGATACCTGAGAGCAGCGTGCTGAGGATGCAGGGTCAGACGAGTCGGGTTCTGATGTAGCCGTGCGGGATGGATGGATACCTGAGAGCAGCGTGCTGAGGATGCAGGGTCAGACGAGCCGGGTTCTGATGTAGCCGTGCGGGATGGATGGATACCTGAGAGCAGCGTGCTGAGGATGCAGGGTCAGACGAGCCGGGTTCTGATGTAGCTATGCTGAATGGATGGATACCTGAGAGCAGCGTGCTGAGGATGCAGGATCAGACGAGCCGGGTTCTGATGTAGCCGTGCTGGATGGATGGATACCTGAGAGCAGCGTGCTGAGGATGCAGGATCAGACGAGCCGGGTTCTGATGTAGCCGTGCGGGATGGATGGATACCTGAGAGCAGCGTGCTGAGGATGCAGGGTCAGACGAGCCGGGTTCTGATGTAGCCGTGCTGAATGGATGGATACCTGAGAGCAGCGTGCTGAGGATGCAGGATCAGACGAGTCGGGTTCGGTATCAGTCAGGCAGATCAGGCTTACAGCGGCAGGAGGAAGAGTAGTCGGGTCACAAGCCAGGTCAGCAATGGAGGATCAATCAGAAAGGAGCGAAGACAGAAGAATAATCCAAGACAAGCCAGAGGTCAGGGCAGGAAGCAATCAAGCGGAGATCAGGACCAGGCTGGTTCGGTATCAGGAGACAATCACAGGAATCAGGGAACACGAGCAGGGAAAGACCATACAGCAATGGGACAACTACTGCAGCCAGTTTAAATAGTCCTTTTGGCGCCAGCATTAGTGACATGTGCTCACCCGTATATGGGAGTGCGCATACGCGTGCGCCTGTGTCCAAGTGCCTGTACATCTGTTTGGCTCGTAAGGACTCTGCGCATGCGCATATTTGTGCGCTGTGGAACTTCACCTGCACTATGGGCAGGCCTTTCCTGACACTGTGATTGGGAGGGTGTGTGTACCAGAGGCAGGCTGTGATTGGGAGGGTGTGTGTACCAAAGGCAGGCTGTGATTGGAAGGGGGTATGTTCAATAGGCAGGCTGTGATTGGTAGGTGGTGTGTGCCAGAGGCAGGCTGTAATAAGTAGGGTGTGTGTGCCACTGGCAGGCTGTGATTGGGAGGGGGTGTGTGCCAGAGGCAGGCTGTGATTGGTAGGGGGTGTACCAGAGGAAGACTGTGATTAGTAGGGGTGTGTACCAGAGACAGGCTGTGATTGGGAGGGGGTGTGTGCCAACGGCAGGCTGTGATTGGTAGGGGGTGTACCAGAGGCAGGTTGTGATTGGGAGGGGGTGTGTGCCAGAGACAAGCTGTGATTAGTAGGGTGTGTGTGCCACTGGCAGGCTGTGATTGGGAGGGGGTGTGCCAGAGGAAGACTGTGATTGGTAGGGGGTGTACCAGAGGCAGGCTGTGATTAGTAGGGGTGTGTACCAGAGGCAGGCTGTGATTGGGAGGGGGCGTGTGCCAGAGACAAGCTGTGATTAGTAGGGTGTGTGTGCCACTGGCAGGCTGTGATTGGGAGGGGGTGTGCCAGAGGAAGACTGTGATTGGTAGGGGGTGTACCAGAGGCAGGCTGTGATTAGTAGGGGTGTGTACCAGAGGCAGGCTGTGATTGGGAGGGGGCGTGTGCCAGAGACAAGCTGTGATTAGTAGGGTGTGTGTGCCACTGGCAGGCTGTGATTGGGAGGGGGTGTGCCAGGGGAAGACTGTGATTGGTAGGGGGTGTACCAGAGGCAGGCTGTGATTAGTAGGGGTGTGTACCAGAGACAGGCTGTGATTGGGAGGGGGTGTGTGCCAAAGGCAGGCTGTGATTGGAAAGGGTTGTGTTCAACAGGCAAGCTGTGATTGGTAGGGGGTGTGTGCCAGAGGCAGGCTGTGATTGGTAGGGGGTGTACCAGAGGCAGGCTGTGATTAGTAGGGGTGTGTACCAGAGACAGGCTGTGATTGGGAGGGGGTGTGTGCCAACGGCAGGCTGTGATTGGTAGGGGGTGTACCAGAGGCAGGTTGTGATTAGTAGGGGTGTGTACCAGAGGCAGGCTGTGATTGGGAGGGGGTGTGTGCCAGAGACAAGCTGTGATTAGTAGGGTGTGTGTGCCACTGGCAGGCTGTGATTGGGAGGGGGTGTGCCAGAGGCAGGCTGTGATTAGTAGGGGTGTGTACCAGAGACAGGCTTTGATTGGGAAGGGTTGTGTTCAACAGGCAAGCTGTGATTGGTAGGGGGTGTGCCAGAGGCAGGCTGTGATTGGTAGGGGGTGTGTGCCAGAGGCAGGCTGTGATTGGGAGGGGGTGTGCCAGAGGCAGGTTGTGATTGGGAGGGGGTGTGCCAGAGGCAGGCTATGATTGGTAGGGTGTGTGTACCAGAGACAGGCTTTGATTGGGAGGGGATGTGGCCGAAGCAGGCTATGATTGGGAGGGTGTGTGTGGCCGTAGCAGGCTGTGATTGGAAGGGGGTGTGGTAGCTGGACAAACCAACCAATCTAGATATGCTGTGTGTCTGCACAGTGTCCTTTGCCTCTGAATGGGCAGCAAAAAGATTAAAACTGACCACCTAACACAGATCAGTTACTGTACTTTGTGTGGTCAGTTTAGAACCAGGAAGAAAGGTGACTGGCAGGAACACCCAGGAACTTCAGATTGAAGAAGGACATGATAATGATAGAGACTGTTATTTATTACATACACATAGGTGAACACACACGCAAAAATACATAATTAGGAGAACATACTGTAAAGATGGAGTCAGATCAACATATCATCCCTATATACTGTTCATATATTGAAATTTCCTCTTGTATAATTGTTCTGTACTTGTTTTCTGTTCTTGAATTCTTTTGGTATTATATAACATTTGTAACCTATTTTGTATCTTGTTGTTGTTGGGACAGCTGTGGTTTCTATTTTTCGAGAAATGGTTTGGCTGGACATTCATGATTATTTCTCAGAAATCACTATTGCCCGTGATAGGAAACCATTATGTGAGAGTACTATATAAACATCATTTCATGGAACCATCTTTTGTCACATTGTCTTCTGCCTGCCTTGTGACCCAATGTACATTGTGATCCTCCAAGTAAACGTATATCAGATGAATGCAACAAAATTGGCGTCGATGTCCTTCATTCAAAAGGCGTACTTAACGCCTGGACGCCGACGTCACATAAATATGCGGCGTCACAGAACTGGGCTTTTTTCCGCGTGGCCGCATATTTGTGTACTTGTTTTTGTGCTGGGAGCGCGCCGCTCGGTGCCATTTTTGGAATGCATTTACAAATATATGTAAAAATATACCGTATATACTCGAGTATAAGCCGAGTTTTTCAGCACATTTTTTGTGCTGAAAAAACGGCCCCCTCGGCTTATACTCGAGTCAACGTCTGCAGATGACATGCCGTCCCTGTCATCTGGACACACCCCCGGGATCAATCCTCGCCGGTGATTGGCCGCCGGAACTGTAGCTCAGGAAAGGCACACAGGCGCCCAATCACCGGCGAGGAGGTGGAGCTTGGAGAGGAGGAGCCGAGCGGCACCGCGAAGATCGAGCGAGTGAAGAGGAGGAGAGCGGCCGGAGAAGGAAGACATCTGACCGGTAAGTGTGTACCATGGGAGAGGGAGGGAGCGAGGGAGCCCAGGCTGGAGCAGGGGTCACCAACGATGGGGCACTATTCCTCCCCCCACTGACACCAACGATGGGGCACTATTCCTCCCACACTGACACCAATGATGGGGCACTATTCCTCCCACACTGACACCAATGATGGGGCACTATTCCTCCCACACTGACACCAATGATGGGGCACTATTCCTCCCACTGATACCAATGATGGGGCACTATTCCTCCCCCCACTGACACCAATGATGGGGCACTATTCCTCCCACTGACACCAATGATGGGGCACTATTCCTCCCCCCACTGACACCAACGATGGGGCACTATTCCTCCCACTGATACCAATGATGGGGCACTATTCCTCCCCCCACTGACACCAATGATGGGGCACTATTCCTCCCACTGACACCAATGATGGGGCACTATTCCTCCCCCCACTGACACCAACGATGGGGCACTATTCCTCCCACACTGACACCAATGATGGGGCACTATTCCTCCCCCCACTGACACCAACGATGGGGCAGTATTCCTCCCCCCCACTAACACCAACGATGGGGCACTATTCCTCCCACACTGACACCAATGATGGGGCACTATTCCTCCCCCCACTGACACCAACGATGGGGCACTATTCCACCCCCTACTGACACCAACGATGGGGCACTATTCCACCCCCCACTGACACCAACGATGGGGCACTATTCCTCCCCCCACTGACACCAACGATGGGGCACTATTCCTCCCACACTGACACCAATGATGGGGCACTATTCCTCCCACTGACACCAATGATGGGGCACTATTCCTCCCACACTGACACCAATGATGGGGCACTATTCCTCCCCCCACTGAAACCAACGATGGGGCACTATTCCTCCCCCCACTGACACTAATGATGGGGCACTATTCCTCCCCCCACTGACACTAATGATGGGGCACTATTCCTCCCCCCACTGACACCAACGATGGGGCACTATTCCTCCCACTGACACCAACGATGGGGCACTATTCCTCCCCTCTCGGCTTATACTTGAGTCAATAGTTTTTCCCAGTTTTTTGTGGTAAAATTAGGTACTTTTATACTTTTAGATATGTTAAAAAAAATCTGAAGAATATATATGAAAAAAATATATTTAAAAATATATTTTTCATATATTTTGTAACATCTAAAAACATATTTCAATATGCAGTGTATATATACAGTCAGGTCCATAAATATTGGGACATGGACACAATTCTAACATTTTTGGCTCTATACACCACAATGGATTTGAAATGAAACAAACAAGATGTGCTTTAACTGCAGACTGTCAGCTTTAATTTGAGGGTATTTACATCCAAATCAGGTGAACGGTGTAGGAATTACAACAGTTTGCATATGTGCCTCCCACTTGTTAAGGGACCAAAAGTAATGGGACAATTGGCTTTGTCAGCTGTTCCATGACCAGGTGTGTGTTATTCCCTCATTATCCCAATTACAATGAGCAGATAAAAGGTCCAGAGTTCATTTCAAGTGTGCAATTTGCGTTTGGAATCTGTTGCTGTCAACTCTCAAGATGAGATCCAAAGAGCTGTCACTATCAGTGAAGCCATCATTAGGCTGAAAAAACAAAACAAACCCATCAGAGAGATAGCAAAAACATTAGGCGTGGCCAAAACAACTGTTTGGAACATTCTTAAAAAGAAGGAACGCACCGGTGAGCTCAGCAACACCAAAAGACCCGGAAGACCACGGAAAACAACTGTGGTGGATGACTGAAGAATTCTTTCCCTGGTGAAGAAAACACCCTTCACAACAGTTGGCCAGATCAAGAACACTCTCCAGGAGGTAGGTGTATGTGTGTCAAAGTCACCAATCAAGAGAAGACTTCACCAGAGTGAATACAGAGGGTTCACCACAAGATGGAAACCATTGGTGAGCCTCAAACACAGGAAGGCCAGATTAGAGTTTGCCAAACGACATGTAAAAAGCCTTCACAGTTCTGGAACAACATCCTATGGACAGATGAGACCGACATCAACTTGTACCAGAGTGATGGGAAGAGAAGAGTATGGAGAAGGAACTGCTCATGATCCTCAGCATACCACCTCATCAGTGATCATGGTGGTGGTAGTGTCATGGCGTGGGCATGTATGGCTGCCAATGGAACTGCTTCTCTTGTATTTATTGATGATGTGACGGCTGACAGAAGCAGCCGGATGAATTGTGAAGTGTTTCGGGAATATTATCGGCTCATATTCAGCCAAATGCTTCACAACTCATTGGACGCTTCACAGTGCAGATGGACAATGACCCAAAGCAGACTGCAAAAGCAACCAAAGAAGTGGAATGTTCTGCAATGGCCAAGTCCATCACCTGACCTGAATCCGATTGAGCATTTCACTTGCTGAAGACAAAACTGAAGGGAAAATGCCCCAAGAACAAGCAGGAACTGAAGACAGTTGCAGTAGAGGCCTGGCAGAGCATCACCAGGGATGACACCCAGCGTCTGGTGATGTCTATGCGTTCCACACTTCAGGCTGTCATTGACTGCAAAGGATTTGTAACCAAGTATTAAAAAGTGAAAGTTTGATTTAGGATTATTATTCTGTCCCATTACTTTTGGCCCCTTAACAAGTGGGAGGCACATATGCAAACTGTTGTAATTCCTACACCGTTCACCTGATTTGGATGTAAATACCCTCAAATTAAAGCTGACAGTCTGCAGTTAAAGCACATCTTGTTCGTTTCATTTCAAATCCATTGTGGTGGTGTATAGAGCCAAAAATGTTAGAATTGTGTCGATGTCCCAATATTTATGGACCTGACTGTATATATATATATATAAATATATAAATATTTTTAAATACGGGCAAAATTTTATATACACACACATATATATATATGTGTGTATGTATATATATATGTTATATGTATGTGTGTGTGTATATATATATATATATATATATATATATATATATATATATATCTAAATTATATATTTATTTTTAATGCATTTCAAATATATGTCAATATATTTGGGAAGAATATTTTTAACATATATTTAAAATATTTTTAACATATATTTAAAATATATTTTTCCTCCATGTGGGTCAAAATATTTTTTTCGACGGGGGGGCTCTTGCTGAGGATGGCATGTTGGACTGTGGGTGGAACTTGACTGGACTCTCTTATCCATGTCTGCCTGTAGATACAAGAAGAATACAGATTCTGCTTTTCTACAAATAAGTCACAACACCAACACACCGGCTGCCATTGTTTTCTGAAGGTGTCAGCAATACCAATGGTATGGTCAGGGTGGTTTGCAGAGTGTGGAGTGAGACATTTTGAAAGAGTAGGTAGTTGGTTTCCCTCAAGAGGAACTGTCTCTGCAATTCTTGCTTGGTTCGCTTCTCCTTCTACTCCATCGTCTGACTGGGATTCATGAATGATTTTCATTGGAAGCATAAAGTTGTTTCAGTATTAACTTTTTTTTTTTTTCAGAAGCCTGCCACTATTCTAATGTAAACGCCAGAATTACCCCCAATGCTGGAGCACCAATCCTCCCTATGGACGCCATCAATGGGGCCCTATTCTTCTAACTGACATCAACAATGGGGCCCTATTCTTCTAATTGACATCAACAATGGGGCCCTATTCTTCTAATTGACATGAACAATGGGGCCCTATTCTTCTAATTGACATCAACAATGGGGCCCTATTCTTCTAATTTACATCAACAATGGGGCCCTATTATTCTAATTGACAACAACAATGGGGCCCTATTCTTCTAATTGACATCAACAATGGGGCCCTATTCTTTTAATTGACATCAACAATGGGGCCCTATTCTTCTAATTGACATCAACAATGGGGCCCTATTCTTCTAACTGACATCAACAATGGGGCCCTATTCTTCTAATTGACATCAACAATGGGGCCCCATTCTTCTAATTGACATCAGCAATGGGGCCCTATTCTTCTAAGTGACATCAACAATGGGGCCCTATTCTTCTAATTGACATCAACAATGGAGCCCTATTCTTCTAATTGACAACAACAATAGGGCCCTATTCTTCTAATTGACATCAACAATGGGGCCCTATTCTTCTAATTGACATCAACAATGGGGCCCTATTCTTCTAATTGACAACAACAATAGGGCCCTATTCTTCTAATTGACATCAACAATGGGGCCCCATTCTTCTAATTGACATCAGCAATGGGGCCCTATTCTTCTAAGTGACATCAACAATGGGGCCCTATTCTTCTAATTGACATCAACAATGGGGCCCTATTCTTCTAAGTGACATCAACAATGGGGCCCTATTCTTCTAATTGACATCAACAATGGGGCCCTATTCTTCTAATTGACAACAACAATAGGGCCCTATTCTTCTAATTGACATCAACAATGGGGCCCTATTCTTCTAATTGACAACAACAATAGGGCCCTATTCTTCTAATTGACATCAACAATGGGGCCCTATTCTTCAAATTGCTATCAACAATGGGGCAGTATTCTTCAAATTGCTATCAACAATGGGGCCCTATTCTTCTAATTGACATCAACAATGGGGCCCTATTCTTCAAATTGCTATCAACAATGGGGAACTGTTTTCCTCATTGATATCAATAATGGGGCCCTATTACTCCCATTAAAACCAATGATGGGGCATGTTCTACTTCCACTGGCCATAGTCCGGCCCCCCCTAAGGACAGTAAACTGGCCCTTTTCTTGGGAAGTTTGGAGACCCCCTGCTCTAGTTCATCAGAACCATACTTACGAGTACTTCGTGTTGTTGAATTCTTTGAATTGCGATGCCCTTACTAAGTCCTGTAAAGTCGGGATATATTGGTATAAATTGTAAAATATTATTTTTTTTATAATTTTCTCATTACGACTAGTCACATGACTTTGCAATCTGCATTGGGGCACTCAGTGACCCAAGTTAGTTTTTTCTTTTTTATGTGTAAACTCATCTATCTAACCTTGCTGGAGATACACTGTTGCTGTCACTTCCAATCTTTGTGGTCCTTTGTATTTTCTGTATGTATTGAAAAACAATAAAAAAACTATTGCATATAAAAAAAAAAAAAAAAAGAGGCTTGCAATTGGGGGCACTGGTCAAGGGGGATGAGCCATAAGCATTGGCGGGGGACGCGAGAAGAAGAGGATTGGGGCAGCTCTGTGCAAAACCAGCCTGTTCAGTGTGGTTACGTCACTTCCGCCATTGCGTTCCGCGCTGGTTGTGCGGCCAATCCCGGGTTACAGACGCCGTTGGTCGGCTCCAGCACAGCCATACACCTAAGGGAGATTCCCTCTGCTACACCTACAGCTTCAGCTATCACTCTGGCTTGCCCGCGGTACCCTACAGGATGGAGGAGAGTGGCCCTATACAGATGAGCTTGATTTTATACCTATCAATCAATCGTGACATCAATAATCTGCACTTAGTCTTGGCGCCTCGTGTTCCTCCTCCTCACAGAGCTGGTAAACATCAAATTTTTTTTTTTAAAAGCCAGACCTTAAATATCCCCAGTGTGTGCTCCAATGGGAAGATATGACGTCAGCACGTAGACCGCACCTCGTCCGCAACTTCCTGAAGACGTCCAATCAGAATGAAACCGGACAAGGTGTGGTCAACGTATTGACTTCACTTCCCGTGACATCAGATCCCCCTGGTGGAGCACACACTGGTTTCCTACACATGCACAGCCATCTTTTCCTCCCTATGCAGGCCATACATACCCAGTTCCAGTTCTTATAGGAACCTACAAACGTGAGTGTACATTTTTTTACGATATTTCTGTGCGTTTTGATAAAATAGAACGGTTTCACGCTATGAGATCCTCCCAGGTATTTTATTTGCACGCATGACGGTACACCATCTGAGAAGGACCCATAGGAACAAGCCATTGCAGACTTAGATGTACATCCCCAACAGGGCTGCTGTTAGAAACCACGGGGCCCCATACAGCCAACTTGACAGGTTCTCCCCCCCCCCAATAAAAAACAGTTTACTATGCTTTAGTTTTATGAATGAACACAGTGAGTGACCAGTACCGATCACTCGTATTCATGCAGGAAAGGAGGGTACTGGTAAATGTGACATATTCCCCCATTCTCTATCTTGAAGGATCCTATGGTGGGCTTGCAGTTGCCATTAAGGAGGAGAGGAGGGAAGCCAGAAGCACTGCGGGGGTGGGGGCACACAGGGGGGCCCAGGCAGTAAGGGGAAATGTGGGAGGGTGAAGGGTGCGACAGGGGGGCTATTACTGGAACTCATCCCCTGTATGGCTCTCTCTGCAGCAGCTGAAAGCCAGTGGGAGGTTAAGGAGAAGAAGCCAGAAAGAGCCATATAGTGGATTGGTTCCAGTGCCCCCCCCCCCCCCCCGTGACGATCACCCTTCCTTCTCACATCTGATTCACCCAGCTGCCTGGGCCCCCCTGCTCTCGGTTGATTAATTGGCAAGTACTACCCCCACCTATCACAGCAGAAGGCTAGACCAAGCTTTATGGGAGGAGCACATGCTGGTGAGCACATGCTGGTTCTCTTTTGATAAAGTGGGTTCTCTGATTATGTGGTGCACTTCTGCCCAGCACTTCAGCAAATCAACAAAGAGAAAATCTAGAGCAAACCACTTTGTAAAACATCAAATAGACTGCAGACGACCCCATTTCCCCATTCAGCTCTTCATCTCTTACCCGGTCTTCTTCTTAACTCTTCCACCTCTTCTCCACCCACAGTATACATATACAGTATATACTGCATATATATACTGTATATCTCACCCTCATTTCTGCCCCCTACTTAGTGTAGCTTAGAAATCCTGGGGCCCCATACAGTCGACCTGAAAGGACCCTCCAAAAAAAAACCACAGTTTATGGTGCTTCAGTTTTGTACACAGTGAATGATCGGTACTGATCACTCATTGTATTCATGCTTACAGCTGCTGCAGAGAGAGCCATACAGGGCATTGGTTCTAGTAATTGCCTCACACCATGCTGATCACCCTCCCTGCCCACATCTAATTCACCCAGCTGCCTGGGCCCCCCCGTTGGCCTGGGCCCCATACAGGAGGACTGGTGGTACCCCCTTATCCACGGCCCTGATCCCCAAACACAAGTGTTCCTGACCTGACTGGCAGTAGTAGGCCAACAACTTGTGGTGAGAGTCTGTCTGGACGGGAACACCGGAGGCACTGAGAAGTGGTTTTCTACTTTTAGTTTCATGTTTCCCAAAGTTCAACCTTTACTTCTATATCCCTCAGAAAAGGACTTGGTAGCTATTGAGGCTCAGCAGACAAGTAGTTGCCTACACCAGACCGATACATTTCTTCTCCTTCAAAAATGAATTTGATAGCTGAATTCAGAACGTATGTCTGCTCTTCTTTCAATATTGTGACCACTACAGTCCTGGCTCTGCTACTTATACTGCTGCAGAAATTGATGGAAAGCGATTTTGTATGTCCCAAAAACTATTCACTGGCAATTGTCTACAGTATGTTCTTCATCTTTGTCCCATGGCTGACTCTTCTGTTTCTTGGATGCAAGTTTTTCTGCGGATATCCATCAGGGACACCGTACTGCCCAAGATGTGGCTGTTGTACATGCTGTAAATGCTACACCTTCATTCGAATCTGTACGGCTCCTACAATATGGATCTTGATTGTATTAACTGATGGAGACTACCTGAAATGTTTTCTGAGAAAGCCAGAAGATCCAAATGCCATAGCAAGGCCAGTAGCCAAGGTAAACGTTATTTATATCTGTTTATACCGTATATATTTATTATCTTTATGTGTGTGTGAGCCCTGCAATCAACAACAAGCTTCCATCACTTGCCGCCTTCCATCGTTAAAAATGAAAAGATGAATTAACACCCTGCATGCTCTATGCTCCTCCCTTCCCCGGTTCCCCCCCCAGCACTTACCTGCGTGGGTGATGCCCACACAGCGTAGTGGTCTGGAGTTTTCAAAGCCCCTCTCTTCTTCCCCTTCTTACCTTAGGGCTTCCAAATGAATCAGAGGAATTCTGATTGGTCAATGTGTTAGCAACTGCCCATATGGAAGAAAAATATTTTAAAAATACTCTTCCCAAATATATTGACATATATTTGAAAAGCTACAATTTCGGCCATATTCAATATATATTCCAAAATATATTTAAATAAATATATATATATTTTTTTTTTATTTTATATATATATATATATATATATATATATATATATATAGTAGATAGATAGATAGATAATAGATAGATAGATAGATAGATAGATAGATAGATAGATAGATAGATAGATAGATAGATAATAGATAGATAGATAGATAGATAGATAGATAGATAGATAGATAGATAGATAATAGATAGATAGATAGATAGATAGATAGATAGATAGATAGATAATAGATAGATAGATAGATAGATAGATAGATAGATAATAGATAGATAGATAGATAGATAGATAGATAGATAGATAGATAGATAATAGATAGATAGATAGATAGATAGATAGATAGATAGATAGATAATAGATAGATAGATAGATAGATAGATAGATAATAGATAGATAATAGATAGATAGATAGATAGATAGATAGATAGATAATAGATAGATAATAGATAGATAATAGATAGATAGATAATAGATAGATAGATAGATAGATAGATAGATAGATAGATAGATAGATAGATAATAGATAGATAGATAGATAGATAGATAGATAGATAATAGATAGATAGATAGATAGATAATAGATAGATAGATAGATAGATAGATAGATAGATAGATAGATAGATAGATGATAGATAATAGATAGATAGATAGATAATAGATAGATAGATAGATAGATAGATGATAGATAACAGATAGATAGATAGATAGATAGATAGATAGATAGATAGATAGATAGATAGATAGATAGACATAGTATGTTGATATGTGTTTTTATTACAAAATTTATGACAAATATTTTTAAAAATACATTAAAAAAAAATCTGAATATATTTTGAAATATATTGAATATGGCCAAAATTGTAGCATTTCAAAATTCTGTGACAATCAGTATTTTTTGCTAGAAAATTTCCTAGAGCCCCAAACATATATATTTTTAAAGCAGAGGCCCTAGAGAGTGAATTGGTGGCTGTTGCAATTTGGGATCAGGAGGGCACAATGCTGGGATCAGAAGGGCACAGTACAGGAGGGGATCAAGCTGGCACAATGCTGGGATCAGGAGGGCACAATGCTGGGATCAGGAGGGCCCAATACAGAAGGGGATCAAGAGGACATAATGCTGGGATCAGGAGGGCACAGTACAGGAGGGGATCAAGAGGACATAATGCTGGGATCAGGAGGGCACAGTACAGGAGGGGATCAAGAGGGCACAATGCTGGGATCAGGAGGGCACAGTACAGGAGGGGATCAAGAGAGTAGAATGCTGGGATCAGGAGGGCACAGTACAGGAGGGGATCAAGAGGGCACAATGCTGGGATCAGGAGGGCACAGTACAGGAGGGGATCAAGAGTGCACAATACTGGGATCAGGAGGGCACAGTACAGGAGGGGATCAAGAGTGCACAATGCTGGGATCAGGAGGGCACAATGCTCGGATCAGGAGGGCCCAATACAGAAGGGGATCAAGAGGACATAATGCTGGGATCAGGAGGGCACAGTACAGGAGGGGATCAGGAGGGCACAATGCTGGGATCAGGAGGACACAGTACAGGAGGGGATCAAGAGGACATAATGCTGGGATCAGGAGGGCACAGTACAGGAGGGGATCAAGAGGGCACAATGCTGGGATCAGGAGGGCACAGTACAGGAGTGGATGAAGAGCGCACAATGCTGGGATCAGGAGGGCACAATGCTGGGATCAGGAGGGCCCAATACAGAAGGGGATCAAGAAGACATAATGCTGGGATCAGGAGGGCCCAATACAAAAGGGGATCAAGAGGACATAATGCTGGGATCAGGAGGGCCCAATACAGAAGGGGATCAAGAGGACATAATGCTGGGATCAGGAGGGCCCAATACAGAAGGGGATCAAGAGGACATAATGCTGGGATCAGGAGGGCACAGTACAGGAGGGGATCAAGCGGGCACAATGCTGGGATCAGGAGGGCACAGTACAGGAGGGGATCAAGAGGGCACAATGCTGGGATCAGGAGGACACAGTACAGGAGGGGATCAAGCGTGCACAATGCTGGGATCGGGAGGGCACAGTACAGGAGGGGATCAAGCGGGCACAATGCTGGGATCGGGAGGGCACAGTACAGGAGGGGATCAAGCGGGCACAATGCTGGGATCAGGAGGGCACAGTACAGGAGGGGATCAAGTGGGCACAATGCTGGGATCAGGAGGGCACAGTGCAGTCTGGGCCTAGACGCCGAGTGGCTGCACATTTGCACGCTCCCAGAACACATATCTGGTACTCACGGAAAGGTCACGATCTCCTCTTTCGATCGGGACCTTTCCCAATTATGTGACGGCATGTCACAGTGGTCACATGACCCTAAACCCTGCCCCGCCTCCTGGCTTATGAAACCCTTAAAGGGCCGGGAGGCGCTGGCGCCAAGGGGTTAAAGTCTCATGCTTATGTTTTGAATAAACATCCCCCAACGGATGACATTTCTCTAATGGAATTTGTTGCTAACTCTTGTGCAGATCGTTGGACTCGGATTAATATGTCTGCTCATTGGGCTCAGTCTCTTCTTAGCAAGCTGCATGTGTGGAGAATGTGGAAGAAATACGTTGAGAAAATGGCGTAAGCAAAAGTGCGAGCACCATGTGACAAGAGACATCGAAGATGGAATAAGACAGAAGGCTAAAGGGATAAATAAAGCTGAAATAGAAGAGCTGATTGAGGTCGAATATACTGATGAAAAATTTACAACCGATACAACTGGTGAATCCAACTGGATGTCAAGGTTGGAAGAGACTGTTGCTGATGCCAAAAAAAACGGCTTAGCTAAACTAACTGAAATAGCAAAAAATAGAAATGAAAACAATGAAACAAACAATACAAATGCGTCAGGATCAACCAATGGGGATCAGGAGGTGGACCAAATAATACAAATGATTTGAAATTGCCCAAAGCGAATGTTGGAGAACCAGATGGTGGAAAAACCAAAATCAAAGGAACATGTAGAATCAGAAAGTTCTCCATTGCTTGAAGATAATGATGATGATGTAACAATGTATTTTTTTGCTTGAAAATTTCCTAGAGCCCCCAAACATTATATATCATTTTTTTAAAGCAGAGGCCCTAGAGAGTAAATTGGTGGGTGTGGCAATTTGGGATCAGGAGGGCACAATACAGGAGGGGATCAAGAGGGCACAGTGCTGGGATCAGGAGGGCACAATACAGGAGGGGATCAAGAGGGCACAATGCTGGGATCAGGAGGGCACAATACAGGAGGGGATCAAGAGGGCACAATGCTGGGATCAGGAGGGCACAATACAGGAGGGGATCAAGAGGGCACAATGCTGGGATCAGGAGGGCACAATACAGGAGGGGATCAAGAGGGCACAATGCTGGGATCAGGAGGGCACAATACAGGAGGGGATCAAGAGGGCACAATGCTGGGATCAGGAGGGCACAATGCTGGGATCAGGAGGGCACAATACAGGAGGGGATCAAGAGGGCACAATGCTGGGATCAGGAGGGCCCAATACAGGAGGGGATCAAGAGGGCACAATGCTGGGATCAGAAGGGCACAGTACAGGAGGGGATCAAGAGGGCACAATGCTGGGATCAGCAGGGCACAGTACAGGAGGGGATCAAGAGGGCAGAATGCCGGGATCAGGAGGACACGGTACAGGAAGGGTTCAAGAGGGCACAATGTTGGGATCAGGAGGACACAGTACAGGAGGGGATCAAGAGGGCACAATGTTGGGATCAGGAGGGCACAGTACAGGAGGGGATCAAGAGGGCACAATGCTGGGATCAGGAAGCATGTGATGAGTCTAGGATCCCCTGCTGAGATGGAATGGAGGGCACCCATGTGAAATGGGCCCGACAGTTCTTAGTTTTACCTTTTGTGAGGCACAAGTGGGACCTTAGCTTGAAATACCTTAATCCCTGGGCACTGTACTCAATAACCAGTTGGCTACCACCCTATAGCAGCTTGATTGCTACAGGGCAGCTTCTGTGTGCAGTGCAGTTGACTTGAGTCAAGTATACATACGTGATTCTCCTCTTCCTGGTAGGGCACTCATGCCCATGCGCCCAGTGTGCCCAGGGCGCCCAGTGCGCCGCTTCTGCTGTGATTAGTCAGCAGGTGCCGGCTAATGGATGCCCGCTGGCACCCACTGATCGGCAAGGATAGAGACAGAACACAGCTCTGCCTATGTAAACTAGGCAGAGCTGTGCCCTGTCAGCGGCAATGTGCTGGATTTTGTTTCCGTGTAAAGCAGGGAATAAAATCCAGCAAATCCATAAGTTATAAAAAAACAACACATACTACACATCAGGTTAGGCACACAGTTAACCCTTTGATTGCCCTAGATGTTTAACCCCTTCCCAGCAAGTGCCATTAATACAGTGACAGTGTATATTTTTAGCACAGATCTCTGTATTAGAGTCACTGGTTCCCACAAAGTGTCAGTTAGTGTCAGATTGTCCGCCGCAATATCGCATTCCTGCTATAAGGCGCTGATCGCCGCCATTACTAGTACAATTAATTAATTGATCTAAAAATCCATTAACCATAGTTTGTAGACGCTATAACTTTTGCGACAACCAATCAATATACGCTTATTGGGACTTTTTTTTGTTTTACCAAAAATATGTAGTAGATTACATATCGGCTTAAACCTTAAAAAAATTTGATTTTGTTAAAAAAAAAATTTATTGGATATGTTTTATAGCAGAAAGTAAAAAAAATATTGTTTTTTTCAAAATTGGCGTATTTCTTTTTTTTACAAAAAACACAGCATTGGTCTTATGCCACCAAAAGAAAGCTCTATTTGTGGGGAAAAAATGCAATACATTTAATTTATGTACAGCGTTGCATGACCGCGCAATTGTCAGTTAAAGTAACACAGTGCCATACAGCAATAAATGGCCTGGTCAGGAAGGAGGGGGGGAGGGGGTTAATCTTCCAGAGGTCAAGTGGGTAATTCAGCTCCAGACCAAGGCAGTCAAGTCCTTGGAAATCTTTGTAAGGACCATACATGGCCAATGACTTGGGAAGCCGGAATTCACTGTAGACACAGCTACTACATAGCTACTTCAGAGATCTCCATTTGCTTCTGGTTCCCCTGCCAAGAGGTTGACCTGACGCATTGTGAATACTGGTGGTTGGCCACTCAGCAGGGCACCATTCAGAGAACGCTTTGTATTTTCTGAATGAATGTAAGGCTCCCATGTAACGGTGACTGCATAGTTCCAGGGCCAACACCACTTGGTAAAGCCAACAACATAACACCAAATGTAGATGTCTATGAAGGTAACATTGTAGCCACCACAGTAAGAGGCATCCTTCCCCATGACAAACATCATGGGAGGCAGCAAAAACAAGCTCTCCACCTCGTCCAATCAGAGGATGCTTTTCATTCCTTCACCAAATGCAAAGTATTCTCTGAATGGTGCCCATGCTGAGAAGCCATTCACGATGCATCAGGTCAACCACTTTGTCACGGGACCCAGAGGCAAGTGGAGATTGGTGTAGTAGTGGTGTCTACTTCAGTGATTTCCAAATTCCAGCGGCATTGGCCAGGTATTGCATATACTTCCCATTATTCTACTGCTTTCAGAAAAAGCAGTGAGGCCTTTAAAGAAAAGAATTTAGTCCCTCCAGTCACACATGGTGGAGGGTCACTGATGTTTTGGGGTTGCTGTGCTGATTCAGGCACTGGATGTCTTGACCGTGTGCATGACATTATGAAACCTGAAGGCTACCAAGGAATTCTGGGGTGCAATGTAGGGCCCGGTGTGAGAAAGTTTGGTCTCAGTCAGCAGTCATGGGTTGTACAGCAGAACAATGACCCAAAGCGCATGTCAAAAAAAAACCCAGAAATGGTTTCAGGCAAAGTGCTGGTGAGGACTGAACTGACCAGCAATGAGTCCAGATCTCAATCCCATAGAGCTCCTGTGGAGAGATCTCAGAACAGCAGTTGGGAAAAGGAACCTTCCAATCTGAGAGACCTAGAGCAGTTGGGAAAAGGAACCTTCCAATCTGAGAGACCTAGAGCAGTTGGGAAAAGGAACCTTCCAATCTGAGAGACCTAGAGCAGTTGGGAAAAGGAACCCTTCCAATCTGAGAGACCCAGAGCAGTTGGGGAAAGGAACCCTTCCAATCTGAGAGACCTGAAGCAGTTTGGGAAAAGGAACCCTTCCAATCTGAGAGACCTGAAGCAGTTGGGAAAAGGAACCCATCCAATCTGAGAGACCTGGAGCAGTTGGGAAAAGGAACCCGTCCAATCTGAGAGACCTGAAGCAGTTGGGAAAGGGAACCCTTCCAATCTGAGAGACCTGGAGCAGTTGGGGAAAGGAACCCATCCAATCTGAGAGACCTGGAGCAGTTGGGGAAAGGAACCCTTCTAATCTGAGAGACCTGGAGCAGTTGGGAAAAGGAATCCCTTCCAATCTGAGAGACCTGGAGCAGTTGGGGAAAGGAACCCGTCCAATCTGAGAGACCTGGAGCAGTTGGGGAAAGGAACCCTTCCAATCTGAGAGACCTGGAGCAGTTGTAGAAAGGAACCCATCCAATCTGAGAGACCTGGAGTAGTTGGGAAAGGAACACTTCCAATCTGAGAGACCTGGAGCAGTTGGGGAAAGGAACCCTTCCAATCTGAGAGACCTGGAGTAGTTGGGGAAAGGAACCCTTCCAATCTGAGAGATCTGGAGCAGTTGGGGAAAGGAACCCTTCCAATCTGAGAGACCTGAAGCAGTTGGGAAAAGGAACCCTTCCAATCTGAGAGACCTGAAGCAGTTGGGAAAAGGAACCCTTCCAATCTGAGAGACCTGGAGCAGTTGGGAAAAGGAACCCGTCCAATCTGAGAGACCTGAAGCAGTTGGGAAAAGGAACCCTTCCAATCTGAGAGACCTGGAGCAGTTGGGGAAAGGAACCCTTCCAATCTGAGAGACCTGAAGCAGTTGGGAAAAGGAACCCTTCCAATCTGAGAGACCTGGAGCAGTTGGGGAAAGGAACCCGTCCAATCTGAGAGACCCGGGGCAGTTGGTGAAAGAAGAGCGATCCAAAATTCCAGTAGAGAGGTGAAAGAAACTAATTGATGGTTACAGGAAACCATCAATTTCAGGTATTTTTTCCAAGGGGTGTGCTACCAAATATTACATGGAGGGTGCCAATAATGCTGTCCAATCCATTTTTGGAGTTTTGCATGGAATGGGTCAGATTTGGCTTTTTGTTTCTCCACTTTTTTGTGTCACCAATACAAACAGAAGGAAAAAACATGAGTAGGCCGAAACATTTGTATTTACAATTTTCAGGGTGAAGTGGTGCGTTATCCGACAGAAATACGGGGGGGGGGGGTTGGGGAGGCAAGATTTTTGCCCATGACTGTACCATGCCTGGATGGATGCTCAGACTTCTATAAAGGAGCTTCATGTGTTTTCTCTGTACCAGGTAGGTGATTGCAGCAATTAGACCAATGGGGGGTCTAGTGAAGTTCCTTTGCTGCCTTTCTCAACCTTTTTTTAAACCAGGGGAACCCTTAAAATAATGTTCAAGTCTCAGGGAACCCCTCTCCTAAAATAATTTGTCGGGAAGAAGGCCCTCTACGATGTTTGTGACGGGGAAGAATGCCTCTTAGACATCCTTATAGACATCTAAAAAAAAGACAACTAGTGCCATGCTCTATCATGTGATCAGATGTGTCCAATCACAGCTGATCGCATGTAATAGGAAATGCCGGTTATCAGCAGTCCTCTCCTCCTGCCGACAGTGCAGGAGGAGAAGAGAGCCGGTAATTGGCATTCCTCAGAGGGGACATGTACACTGATCATCAGTATCCAGATGATCAGTGTAGCCCCATCAGTGCCACCTGTCAGTGCCCATCAATGCCACATATCAGTGCCCATCAGATCTGCCTTTCAGTGCCAACTATTAGTGCCAGTCAGTGCTGCTTATCAGTGCCAGTCACTGTTGCCTATTAGTGCCAGTCAGTGCCGCCTATCAGTGCCCATCAGTGCTGCCTAGCAGTTCCAGTCAGTGCTGCCTATCAGTGTCAGTCATTGCCGCCTATCAGTGCCCATCAGTGCCGCCTAGAAGTTAAAATCAGTGCCGCCTATTAATGCCAATCAGTGCTGCCTATCAGTGTCATATATGAGTGCTGCCTTTCAGTGCCCATCAGTGATGCCCAGCAATGCCCACCAGTGCCTCCTCATCAATGCCCATCAGTGCCGCCTATTAGTGCCCATCAGTGCCACCTAGCAGTTCCAGTCAGTTCCGCCTATTAGTGCCAGTCAGTGATCCCTATCAGTGCCAATCAGTGCCGCCTATCAGTGCCCATCAGTGTCGTCTAGAAGTTACAATCAGTGCCGCCTATTAATGCCAGTCAGTGCTGCCTATCAGTGTCATATATGAGTGCTGCCTTTCAGTGCCCATCAGTGATGCCCAGCAATGCCCACCAGTGCCTCCTCATCAATGCCCATCAGTGCTGCCTATTAGTGCCCATCAGTGCCACCTAGCAGTTCCAGTCAGTTCTGCCTATTAGTGCCAGTCAGTGCTCCCTATCAGTGCCAGTCAGTGCCGCCTATTAGTGCCCATCAGTGCCGCCTAGAAGTTACAATCAGTGCCGCCTATTAATGCCAGTCAGTGCTGCCTATCAGTGCCATATATGAGTGCTGCCTTTCAGTGCCCATCAGTGATGCCCAGCAATGCCCACCAGTGCCTCCTCATCAATGCCCATCAGTGCCGCCTATCAGTGCCTATCGTGGCAGCCTCATTAGCGCACATCAGTGAAGGAGAAAAATTACTTATTTACAAAATTTTATTACAGAAACTAAGGAAAAAGTTTTATTTCAAAATGTTCTGACTTTTTTAGTTTGTTTAGCAAAAAATACCACCAAAAGAAAGCTCTATCTGTCTCAGAAAAATGATAAAAATGATGTATGGGTCCAGTGTCGCATGACCGCGCAATTGTCATTCAAACTGTGACCGTGCTGAAAGCTGAAAATTGGCCTGGACAGGAAGGGGGGGGGGGGGGGAAGGGGCGGCAGTGCCTGTAGGTGAGGGGTTAAGTTGTAAAACTGCTCCACAATGACTTTATTTTTACATTTTTCCACAAATGTCCATCTATTCCTGAAAAAAATAAAAAGGAAAAGAAAACTTTTTCTCTTTATGGCTTCAAAAGTCCTGAAATATTTTGTCTCTACATTCAGCTTTATAGTGAACAATCTGCTGTTCGGTCGCCTCTGTACGCTGTGGGCGTCGCTGGCAGATAAAGGTTTCCGGCTTTGTCTGGTTTTGTTCGTTCCTCCAGCATGTTGTGGTCGGTGCACTTCTGTGTTTTGCAGCGTGAGCCGAGCTGTGCGTTCTGCAGTCATCCCCAGAGGAAACGGACGAGACAAACCCCAACCAATACATGAACACGCATGATGACACCATCAGGAAACATACAAAGTATTGGCCCCACCCTCCCAATCATGTGATTCAGGTGTCCCCCCTCCCAATCATGTGATTCAGGTGTCCCCCCTCCCAATCATGTGATTCAGGTGTCCCCCCTCCTAATCATGTGATTCAGGTGTCCCCCCTCCTAATCATGTGATTCAGGTGTCCCCCCTCCTAATCATGTGATTCAGGTGTCCCCCCTCCTAATCATGTGATTCAGGTGTCCCCCCTCCTAATCATGTGATTCAGGTGCTCCAATCCCCTCCATATCATGTGATTCAGGTGCTCCAATCCCCTCCATATCATGTGATTCAGGTGCTTCAATCCCCTCCATATCATGTGATTCAGGTGCTTCAATCCCCTCCATATCATGTGATTCAGGTGCTTCAATCCCCTCCATATCATGTGATTCAGGTGCTCCAATCCCCTCCATATCATGTGATTCAGGTGCTTCAATCCCCTTCATATCATGTGATTCAGGTGTTCCAATCCCCTCCATATCATGTGATTCAGGTGCTTCAATCCCCTCCATATCATGTGATTCAGGTGCTTCAATCCCCTCCATATCATGTGATTCAGGTGCTCCAATCCCCTCCATATCATGTGATTCAGGTGCTTCAATCCCCTCCATATCATGTGATTCAGGTGTTCCAATCCCCTCCATATCATGTGATTCAGGTGCTCCAATCCCCTCCTTATCATGTGATTCCGGTGTTCCAATCCCCTCCATATCAAGTGATTCGGGTGTTCCAATCCACTCCATATCATGTGATTCAGGTGTTCCAATCCCCTACATATCATGTGATTCGGGTGTTCCAATCCCCTCCATATCAAGTGATTCGGGTGTTCCAATCCACTCCATATCATGTGATTCAGGTGTTCCAATCCCCTACATATCATGTGATTCAGGTGCTCCAATCCCCTCCATATCATGTGATTCAGGTGTTCCAATCCCCTCCATATCATGGGATTCAGGTGCTCCAATTCCCTCCATATCATGTGATTCAGGTGCTCCAATCCCCTCCATATCATGTGATTCAGGTGTTCCAATCCCCTCCATATCATGTGATTCAGGTGCTCCAATCCCCTCTATATCATGTGATTCCGGTGTTTCAATCCCCTACATATCATGTGATTCCGGTGTTCCAATCCCCTCCACATCATGTGATTCCAGTGTTCCAATCCCCTCCATGGACACAGGTGTATACAAACATTGGTGAAAGAATGGGTGGCTCTCAGGAGCTCAGTGACTCCAAGCGTGGTCCCGTGATAGGTGGTCACCTGGGCAATAAGTCCATCCGTGACATTTCCTGGCTACTAAATATTCCACGCTCAACTGTTAGTGGGATTATAACAAAGTGGAAGCAACTGGGAACAACAGCCACTCAGCCACCAAGTGGTAGGCCACGTCACATGACAAGGCGGGGTCAGCGCATGCTGAAGCGCACAGTGCGCAGAAGTCACCAACTGTCTGCAGAGTCAATAGCTAAAGACCTCCAAACTTGGTGTGGCCTTCAGATGAGCCCAACAACAGAGTGTAGATCCTCAATATATGGCCAAACGTTTGTTGACTGTCACGACTACAGTATAAAAACCTGTTGGACATCCCATTCCAAAACCATTTCCATTAATATTCTGTTTTGCCCTCCCCTATGGCAATTTATATTGAGTTGTCCCCTCCCCCATGGCCATTAATATTGAGTTGTCCCCTCCCCCACTGGTCATTAATATTGAGTTGTCCCCTCCCCCACTGGTCATTATATTGAGTTGTCCCCTCCCCCACTGGTCATTAATCGCTTGCCGGAGTACAGTGGCAGAGAGACCTTTTTTAATGTGTTTATTTTTAGTTTTGTTTATATTTTGTTAGTTTATTTTTTTGTATTTTTTTGTGTTTATAGTTTGTTCATTTACATTTTGTGTGTTTAATTTTTCTTTATGTTTTGTGTTTTATTTTTGTATGTTTTTGATGTTTACATTTTGTGTTTATTTTTAGTGGGTTTTTTTCTGTTTGTTTTTATGTGTTTATTTTTTGTTTCATGTTATATGTTTATATTTTGTTTGTTTATAGTGTGTGTGTTGGGGGGTGGTGGGGGGGGGTTGTGTGTTTATTTTTTGTGTGTTTATTTTTTGTATGTTTTTGATGTTTACATTTTGTGGTTATTTTTTGTTTTTTTTTTTTCGTGGGTTTTTTTGTTTTTGTGTGTGTTTATTTTTTAATTGTGTTTCATTTTTGTGTGTTTATTTTGTCTGTGTGTGTTTTTTTTTTTGTTTTGATTTTTTTATCCTTTCTGTCTAAATATTGATCTATGTAAGTCCATTGAACTTGATTCCAGGGTCTCAGGGAGATGGGAATCTCATAGCCTGGCCCCCCAGCCCTCCTCCTCTCTTCATATGACCCAGGAAGCTGATCACCAGAAACAGAGGAACTATTGTACAGCTCTCTTCACTCCTATTGGCTGTTGTCTGAGATTTGTTTCTCACTGAAGGCCAATCAGACATTTGTAGTTCCTTCCTTCATTCAGTACTGTAGACTTTGCCTCTGTCGGGACTACACTTCCCAGAATCCCCCAGCAGTCTCAGAGTGAGACTTCCTGGCTGAACTCACTTCCGGGCTCGAGTTCTTTGGAAAAGGCTGGAAGAGCTGGAGAGGCCCAGGTGAGACCCCCACACTGCCTGTACAATGTATCGATATAGATCCCTGCCTGTACAATGTATCAGTATAGATCCCTGCCTGTACAATGTATCAGTATAGATCCCTG